>NC_069093.1:14179376-14491611 GCF_947172395.1 Bicyclus anynana
AAGTGATGATGCGATCTAAGACGGAAGCAGGTTGACTTGTCACGAGGAGGATGAAAATTGAAAATTCACACCTCTTTCGGTTTCTACACGTCACTACAATCAATCGGGCCAAAGACGTACCGTATGGCCCGATTGATTTTAAATAGGTTCTCTAAATTTCGTCTCGAGCTTGGAATCCGTCGTCTTAGCTTTATCGTATCATATCAAAATTATTTATTAAAGGTCAAATTATGAAAGAAATATTTGCAACATAACCTACAAAGTTTAAACTAAGTAGATGTGACAGATTAGACTATTAACGCTATAGTTCATTGAATTCGTTTTAATTTGTGTCGGTTGCGTATATTGAAAAATATCTTGTCAGCCTTGGAACCTTATTAAACTACAGCTTTTGCCTTAATTCTTTACTAACGCAACAGATTAGAAATGGTTCTTCAATGTTGTAATTGAGTTACTGTTAACTTGTTAGGAAAACTCACACGTTCCGATTATCTATATCGTTATATATCTTTATCTATTAACTGTGTTAGCTTTTTTAGCTGCTACAGAATTGCAACATGGTAGGAAAAAAATCTTTTCAGATTTCATTAATTTTCAATATTTTATAATCAGAATTGTAACCCCAAAATTTCATAAGATATTTATAAATTAACGATAAAATACGTGTGTTAACGTTCCCAGATGTCAACATTTGTTGGTTCAGCGAATAAGAAATAAATATTATTTATTATAACTTTCATTTAGATCGTATACGGCAGATAAGTAGCTATATAAACACCTTATAATCTGTAACAAGGTCACGTCCATTGCTCTGTTTATCTCGCAGGTTATCTGCTAAACCAGTTTGAGAGTTAGAGCCTCGACACACAATACCGAAAGATCCGTGGCGTTTTAACAAGTTATCTATACTAATATTATAAAGAGGATTTTAATTGTCTGTTTATTTGCATTGAATAGGCTCCGAAACTACTGAATCGATTTAAAAAATTCTTTTACTGTTTGAAAGCTACACTATCCCCTGTGCTATAGGCTATATTTTATACCCTTATTCTTACGGGAACGCAAACTACGCGGGTGAAACCACGAGGTTCTGCTAGTCTTTGTAATATTTTCGAGGGTAATTAATCTATGGATCTGGTGGTAGAGAGCCACGATAAGAAGTCAATGGCCTCAGCAAAAAAAAAAAATAACTAAGAAGATCAGTCGGAAATTAATTTTTGATTGATAAAGTTGACATTAACTTGAGCGAAGCTGCGGGGCATAAGCTTAATATTTGTTGAAAATATAGACCTCCTATAAAATATTAATCTTATAAAAGAGGTTAGTAGTTGAATATCTTAATTTAAACAAATGACTCACGTGAATTTGTCGGAATACCTATTCCTATTTCTTACCGAATTAATTTGAACCCGTATCGAATTCCTAACTGCCATAATGGGTTCTCTTATGGGGACTCGAATCACGAGGTCCTGAATTCGAGTCCTAGGTTAAACTGTGAAATAATTGAGCTTTTGTCATATAGCACTTTAAGCCGCCATACCTGGTTATTATCATTAACGTCATAGTGGTCGCCAATCCACATTGGCGTGGGTCTAAGCTCTATATCCGTCTAAAGAGGAACGCCTGGTGCAATAGAAAGCCGCAAAAAAAATCGGCAGATAAAGAGGACTGTGTGTAAGAGCTCTAACATTACTGTTATTGCATAATCCCTACCGCTATTTTTAATTTAGTTTTATTAGTTGACCTGACAGGATAACAGGTTCCAAATAAAATATTATTAAGTATTATGTTTCTGTCTGAAATGCAATCTTTAATTTTCTATAGTACTAGGTATTAGAGGTATCGTTTTTGGCGTTGTAATGAACCGATTTTGATTTTTTTTTTACCACTAGAAAGTCACATTATTTATGAGTGTCCTAGGCTATATTTTATCTCCGTATTCTTTTAGCTACTCGCTAATAAAACATGGTATAGTTGAAGTAAAGAAAATACGGAAACGCGTCACAAAGTAACCGGAGCAGGTTAATAACTTGTAACATTGACATCGTACCGTATAATATTATGTTGCATAATATATTTCCTTGTGTCTTCAAATTCTATAAACTTCGATATCTATACTAATATTATAAAGCTGAAGAGTTTGTTTGTTTGTTTGATTGAACGCCCTAATCTCAGGAACTACTGGTCCGATTTGAAAAATTCTTTCAGTGTTACACAGCCCATTTATCAAGGAATGCTATAGGCTAGTGTTAGTGTGTTATCCCCGTATTCTTACTAGAACGGGAACCACGCGGGTGTATATGATAAATATATAGATATATATTATTTAAGGTAAATAATAAAATTAGTATAATGATAAAGTGATTATAATTATTTTAAAACCAAGAAAACCTTTAGGGAATTAATTTACTATCTATCATCATCATCAATATCAACTCAGATTCGGCTCACTGTTGAGCACGAGTCTTCTTTCAGAATGAAGAGGCTTAGGCCAATAGTCTACCACGCTGGCCCAATGCGGATTGGAAGACTTTACACACGTAGAGAATAAATATACTATCTATACGTACTTATAGTTTATTAGTTTTATGGTGGTCTACGTGGTATTTTTTCCCTCAAAATCAGATATTATTTTGTTGTGTTTTGGACAATAAAATTATGACGTAGATTATTGTGTCTGTTTAGGCTAATCTGAAATATAAAACTGTGATAAAGATAGATAGGCATTTTTATCGTTTTCACAAATAAAAAGAATTATTATTTATCTCGGAATATTATAAGATAGTGATCTCGGAATATTCGAATTCGATCCGGAGAATGCACCTCCAACTTTTCAGTTGTGTGCATTTTAAGAAATTAAATATCACGTGTTTCAAATGGTGAAGGAAAAACATCGTGAGGAAACCTGCATACCAGAGAATTTTCTTAATTCTTGCGTGTGTGAAGTCTGCCAATCCGCACTGGGCCGGGGTGGTTGACTAACGCCTAACCCCTCTCATTCTGAGAAGAGACTCGAACTCTGCAGTGAGCCAAATATGGGTTGATAATGATGATGAATGAATATATTATAAGGTATATTTTTAATAAGTAACAAAGTACCAAAACATTTTTTTTCCTTATCAAAGTCAGATTGAAAGCTACCCAGAAAACACTGTATCTTATTAGGATTACATAACGCAATCTACTGTCTAGATAGATTATTTAACTTTAACTTTTACGGCCAATATTAACATAACCACAGGATGTGCATGTCCAATCGAGGCTTAGGGATAAAAACAGTTTTATTTGGCTTCTAAATCTCGGTTACCTAATTGTATTTCATAAATCTTTAATCAAGTATTTGGCAATAAAAACTTGGGTTTACACTATTTACTTGAGTGCCCTAGATATGGAAAATTTAGGTATTACATTCTACAGAGTCAGTCTTAAAGAAAAAAAGGGTTTGGTACCCACATGTCTAAACTATCATGGGAAAACGAAAATGTTATATTACTTATAAGTTTAATTTGTTTTTTTTAAGTTTCATCAAGAACCAATCGTTGTTTTTTAGAAGGATCTCGTCAAGTTGGTACATACATATGGGTCGATAATGATGATGATGATGATGATAATGAATTATATAAGAACTCATTAAATTTCAGTAGACGGATAACTTACCCGTATATTAAATTATTAATAACTTATATAATTTTAGGAGTTTAAATGACACATATTACGGAACAGTAGGTGGGAAGGTATAAATAAGCATAATGAATGCGTATGCGTATCAAAAGAAGTCAGAAGGCCGATATTATAGAGCGAGAACATGCAAGAGCCAAACCTACTTTATTTTACGAAGACTTTTGTGGTAAGTTTATCAGCCGAAGCTCTTCATCATCATTAACAATCCATGTTTGGCTCACTGTTAAGCACGAGTCTCCTCTCAGAATGAGATGGGTTAGGATAGTCCACCACACTGGCGCAATGTGGATTGGCTGACTTCACACACGTAGATAATTAAGAAAATTCTAAGGTATGCCATTTTTCCTCATGATGTTTATCCTTCACCGTTTAAGACACATGATATTTACTTTCTTAAAATGTACTTATTTATGCAAAATGCGTAGGAAGTGATTGCAAATTTTCCCCTCCCAAAAAGTACCCAACACGGAAAAATATGTTTCATTTCAAAATTGATATGAATGATAAGGACCTGGACGGTTGACTTGACCTGCTTCCTTAAGCCACCGCAGACCAAACTCTATACTTACCGTACTTACGTAAAATGAGGCTTATCTAGCTAACGCAGGCTCTTGACCAATTATGTAAAATAGATACAGACATATTAGGATAACATTAATATCATAAGGAGGCGTATTTATAACTGTTCCAGTTCATCTAATCGGCTTTTAATCATTCACTAATGCAAATATACTACGTAGTAATTTTTTTGATATAAGAGGCAGATTTCTTAGCATAGGCTTATAAAAAGAGAGGCCTGGGCTGGTAATGGGCCCTTTAAATAGGCTGATAATGATTTAGGTAGGTAATTTTCTTTTGTTGACCTATAATTCTATGAAAATCCGTGCTTTTTTTTTGTTTTGTTGTCTTGAAAACTCCAAAACAACTAACTAACTAACAAGCGTAAGACTGAAAGAACTGAAAAGTTTATTTTAGATACACAGCAAACAGAAGCAAAAAGCAATAATTCAATAAGTTGTGCGACTATAGCTTGGCAACTTCGTTCGTAACACTCCCGACAGTCCGCGCGGGCCGGGGGGCGTGAAGCGATGAATGAAAAACCCACGACTGATGAACGGGAAGTGAGGTACACTTCCCCGCACGCACGATTTTACTCCCGCGCAGTCTTTTCACCCGTCGCCCGCATATCATGGGAGTGTCATCAACGAACAGCCGGAATTCAACCTTAATGCACTGGCCATCATTTTATCTGGGCTAATCTTTGAAACGTCTTCACTGATTTTGATGGAACTTTCACTGGAAATTATTGAAGGTTTAAGCAAACATACAGCCTTCCATTAACTTTGATCCCAGAAAAAATTATGGTTCCCGAGGGATCTGTGAAAAACGATATCTCGCGGACGAAGTTTATGTAAAATTTACTCATAACATTGTCAATGCAACGTTCGACTAATCCGCTTCCGTAATGTTAGTTTTTGGAAACTGGAATGCGCCTAAATCATATCTCATATTGATATATCGCGATCTGTGACCGAATAAACTGGAACACCAAATATGGTATACGGATATTGAATCTATTAACTTTTGTCTTTCGTTTTGTTTTGTGAGACACGTGCATTCTACCTAGAGGCAACGCGGATATTAGAATACTTTAAAATTATCTGTTGTTACGTAGGCGATAATTGCAATTTGTTTTTTTTTTAATAATAACCTGAATTAACTCGACAATGTTAACTTTCATCTAAGACCTGTTTATAAATAATATTTCTTTGCTATTGTTCTCTAAAATCATACAAATATTCACCGCAACGCAGATAGGTATTATCTGACACAAGACTCTAATACCAAAATATCCTCATAAGATATTATAAAGCTGAAGAGTTTGTTTGTTTGTTTGATTGAATTCACTAATCTCAGGAACTACTGATCCGATTTGAAAAATTATTTCAGTGTTAGAGAGCACATTTATCGAGGAAGGCTATAGGGTATATATTATCTCCGTATTCCAACGGGAACGGAAATCACGCGAGTGAAACTATCAGCTAGTATCCTCATAAGATGTACCATTTTACGTAAAGTATCCTAAGATTCTACCGATAAAAGTCCGAAAACTACTAAGTAGTTTCCCCGCCTGCTGGATTATTGTCGTACTTAACCCTAACCGAAAGACACGGAGGAAAACGGAAATATTGGTTGTACTTGAAAAAATGTATGGCCAATAAATAAAAAATACCATGTCTTTCATCATGTAGCTTCAGTACATACAATACTTACAACTAACTTATCTTTTCCCAAACCTTGTGCGTAAAGTAAGTGTCAGCTTTTGCCTCTACACTATAGTCTGGCAAGTTCGTTGATGACACTCCCATGATATGCGGGCGACGGAGGGAAAGTTTATATGTATATAAGTATTTTAGTATTAGGTAAAACGCATAAGGTAAAATCTCAAATATGCTGTTTTATGTTAGCAGAAGCTCCTTAGTATCAACAATAAACCTCTTTTAAAGGCATTATTACGTCACTGCAGTGAAGTAACACACGTAATCTGTGCACATTAAAATGTAAAGAAGTCAGCTGTCAGTGTAACTGTCATGGCGTCGCGTTGGTTTCAAAAGCCGCGCCCTGCGCCCGCGCAGCCAAGCCTTCGTCGAACTTCTATTGTGAAACGCTTGTAATTTAAACGGTTTTAAATTTCTTTTAAAATTATTATTGTTATTTTTCACTAGATGACGCCTGCGGTTTCACGCACGAGGTGGCCGTTTCCGCGGGACAACAATCCTACCTAATATTATAAACGCGAAAGTTAGTATGGATATTTGGATTTTTGTTACTCTTTAACGCCGCTACTACTGAAACGATTTGGCTGAAATTTGGAATGGAAATAGATTTTACTCTGGATTAACACATAAGCTACTTTTTATCCCGAAAAAATTGATGGTTTCCTGAGATTTGCGAAAACTGATGATTTTGACGATATGAATGTTTGTTAGTCTTTCACGCCTCGACTACTGATCCGAATTAGCTGAAATTTGGTATTGAGCCTGGATTAACATATAGGCTACTTTTTATCCAGGAAAAATCCATGGTTCCCAAGGGATTTGTGAAAAACTAAAGTCCGCTAGTCGGTTTAATAATCCCCTACAACCTCACAAACTCGTTGGTTTTACCTCTTTATAATAATTACGTATAGTAATTGCGTATAGTTGAGAACGCTGCACTCGAAATTGTAGACGAATACATATACCTAGGACATATGATCCAGTTAGGTAGGTCCAATTTCGAGAAAGAGGTGAACCGTCGATTCCAACTCGGCTGGGCTGCATTCGGGAAACTTCGCGACATCTTTTCGTCCGAAATTCCTCAGTGCCTGAAGACAAAAGTCTTCGAACAGTGCGTGTTGCCAGTGATGACCTATGGTTCCGAGACTTGGTCGCTAACTATGGGCCTGATAAGAAGGCTCAGAGTCACACAGCGGGCGATGGAACGAGCTATGTTAGGAGTATCTCTGCGTGATCGAATCAGAAATGAGGAGATCCGCAGAAGAACCAAAGTCACAGACATAGCTCAACGAGTTGCGAAGCTGAAGTGGCAATGGGCGGGGCACATAGTTCGAAGAGCCGATGGACGTTGGGGTCCCAAAGTGCTGGAATGGCGACCCCGCACTAGTAAGCGCAGTGTTGGCCGACCCCCCACCAGGTGGACTGACGACATCAAGCGAGTCGCAGGGATTCGCTGGATGCAGATGGCTCAGTATCGTGATGTTTGGAAGTCCCTACAAAAGGCCTATGTCCTGCAGTGGACGTCCATCGGCTGATATGATGATGATGATGAATAATTACGAGAACATATCTACTTGTAATCTAAATAAATAACTCACAATAATACAATAATAAAGTTTACTCTTCTATCTAAATATATAAAAACCATCACAAAATCTCGAAAACCTCTTGATCATAGCAGTAACGTATATTATAGTTATTAGATGTCCGCTAAGAACGGATTTTACGACAGGGTCGGATTAATGAGGTTTGAGGGCGTACGAAGTCATTGAAGTCCACTAGTAAATAATTAATTAGAGAGATATTTCCTAATCATTAAATCTGTAACAGCCGTTAAGAATTCAGCAGCAGATTATAATATATCGACATCATCAAATAGTCAATAAAAATAACGTCGTACCACATTTTTCTGCAATTTAATGATTATACAATAAAATGCGTAAATACTTGAACCAGTTCCTATGATAGGCCTAGTTGTATAATAGAACTAGTTCAATTAAGTAATGCAAATAAACTTAATCTTTTATGAGTTTCCTTAACCTCCCGCTCACTTGACCTTTGAGGGGAAGCATTCTGAGGGTAGATATACCAGACTTATACGCTTGAGTAGAAGCTTATTCAATAATGCCTTGAAGATCTTGTCAACACGTATGGTGAAGTTATTTTCAGTATTTTCAGTTATTTCAGTATGACAAGAATCCACAATGAAGGGCATTCCACACTATAATAGCTTTCGTGATAGCTCAGTAGAGTGGATATGCCTCTGCCTCTAATATCGGAGGGTGTAATTTCGAATCCGGTCCGGGGCTTGCACCTCCAACTTTTCAGTTCAGGTGCATTTTAAGAAATTAAATATCACATGTCTCAAACGGTGAAGGAAAACATCGTGAGGAATTTGGGCCATTGGGCTAGCGTGGTGGACTAAGGCCTAACCCCTCTCATTCAGAGAGGAGACTCGAGCTCAGCAGTTAGCCGAATATTGATAATGATGATGACTTTACGATTGCACGTTGTAAGTCAATAAATAACTTCTTGTTAATTAAACAACTCAATAATTACCCAAAAGTAAAGTCTTTACATAATCAACTTACGTAATCAGTATTTATTTTCAGGTGCATATTATATTCAAATAAATACGTCAATATCATGTCTAGTAGACAGCGCACATATTATTTGTCAATTTAATTGACGTCAACCTAATAGATCAGATACGATCTTAATTTACAAACACTGGTTACAACTAGTCGTAGCCCCCGGCTCTAACCTTTGTCGTGTTAGTTGAATCGACAGCCAATACCATGACCTCAATGACATCAATAAAAATTACGTTCATATCCTTTGGCTGTAAATTAAATTCTCCCAAACTTGAACGCAAGATACCTACTCAAAATATTTAGACAACAAATAAAAATATCGACAATAAAGCTCATAAATGGCCAAGTAATCATTATTTGCGAAAAGCCAATTGTAATCTTTACAATCGAACATTGTAGAGTAAACTTTCAAAATCTCCTGAGAATACCAATTACAGGTTTATTTTGACGCCTTATCGGAGAGTAACTAAATGTTGTTCCCGTCATTTCGTTGAAACATAGATCACAACATCCAAAATTAGCTACTTGATATAGTGGTTGATGTTTTGATCGTACATATACCTTTTTGTAGGACTCTGTATTGATCATAATCCGATGTAGATAATGATCGAGTCCGCCAATTCAACATGCTCTCCAAAGTATAGGGGTGTAGTAACACTACGATTTCAGTCGGTTACTGAGAATAGGCTACTTGCCTCTTTTGTAAACAGTGTTTAAACTGAATTATGGACGTATTATAAGCTATACTTTGTTTTGTCCCGTCAATAATAACCAGTAAAAAATTTAATATAAATGAAAAAATATCTACGTAAAATTTTTGCCGCCCAAACACAGCATATTAGCAAGTGACGTCATTCATAGAGATAACAGCGTGATTGGCGTTTGCGGTGACGGGATAAAAATACAATTTTGTTGTATAAAAATATTACAATTACGAGATTATTTTTACAAATAAAAATGTAATTGGAGTTTCTAGGCATCTATACTGCCTCTATGCAAAAAATCTTCTTAGTTTTGTACAGCAGGCGAGTAGCCTATTTCTACGTATCGAACCAATGATCCGACGATAATGCAATTACGAAGCAATAGGTGTGTATAGATATTTGTGTTACACACCTCGCAATTAGTCCAATGGATCAGAATCTTTTAAATAAACAAATAGCTATTCACATATGAATTGCCTACTTAACGACACCGCGCAAGCAGCCTTTTCAATCATCCTGCTCTTGATACATATTCCACTTAGAATAAATTGCTACAAGCCTATTTAATAGTGTAGGCATAAGATATTGCGATAAATAAGCGGGTACGCCTGCCTATTCCACTTTCAGATGTTCGTAATGTGCTATGTGGTTTATTTAATTGCGTATGGAATTATGAGGTGTGTTTATGTCTATGGTATGTAGATTAGATTCTGTTTAGGTTAAGTGTAAACGCCTTTATCTATACATGTTATTTATATTTTAATACATTTAATATCACATGTTTCAAAACGCTGAAGGAAAACATCGTGAGGAAACCTTCATAACTGAAAATTTTCTTAATTATGTACGGGTGCGAAATATGCCAATCCAATTAGGCCAGCGAGGTGGACTATTAGCCGAATACTCACATTCTAAGAGGAGACTCGCGCTCAATAGTAAGCCGACAATTGTTGTTGATGATGATGAGGTGTTTGTACTTAATATTATAGAGGTGTGATTTTTTGAAGTTGTTGAGTTATATCTACTGAACCTATTTGAAAATATCTTTACCAATATCATCATCATCATCATCATATTAGCCGATGGACGTCCACTGCAGGACATAGGCCTTTTGTTCCCAACATCACGATTCTGTGCCACCTGCATCCAGCGAATCATTGCGACTCACTTGATATCGTCAGTCCACCTGGTGGGGGGTCGACCAACACTGCGCTTACTAGTGCGGGGTCGCCATTCCAGCACTTTGGGACCCCAACGTCCATCGGCTCTTCGAACTGTGTGCCCCGCAAATTGCCACTTCAGCTTCGCAACTCGTTGAGCTATGTCGGTGACTTTGGTTCTTCTGCGGATCTCCTTATTTCTGTTTCGATCACGCAGAGATACTCCTAACATAGCTCGTTCCATCGCCCGCTGTGAGACTCTGAGCCTTCTTATGAGGACCATAGCCAGCGACCAAGTCTCAGAACCATAGGTTCATGACTGGCAACATGCACTGTGCGCAGACTTTTGTCTTCAGGCACTGAGGAATTTTGGACGAAAAGATGTCGCGAAGTTTCCCGCATGCAGCCCAGCCGAATTGGATTTGACGGTTCACTTCTTTCTCGAAATTGGACCTACCTAACTGGATCATATGTCCTAGGTATATGTACTTGTCTACAATTTTGAGTGCAGCGTTCTCAACTATAACTGGGTGGAGCGATATATGAGCATTACACATTATTTTTGTTTTGGTCACCAAGTATTATACGGTGTAAGTAGTGTCTTTCTTTCTTCTCTCTATATTATATGATTATCGATCTTACTCGTAGAAACGGGTTAAAAAGTGGATCATTCATAATATATGCTATTGTGACGCAATCTCGTAAATTCTATTATCTAAATGATATGCATAAATTCTAATTCAGATTATCTATTCAAATATAAGTACTTTTATAACCTCTTTTCAGCCGTCAAATGTTGTGGTTGATAATGAATTTACTATTAGTTATGACTTTTGAATGACATTGTTGCTTAATGCACCTTCCATAGTTAAATAGGCATAAAATTTTATATTTGAATAATTAACATGAATTATCGTAGATAATATAGTTAAGTGAATAATCAACTTTAATCTGCAAGCTAGCTGTACCCGCGGTTTCACCCATATCTCTTGTGGAAATCTCACGATGAAAATTAGACTACATGCTGTATTAGACTATATGTATCTATCTATGTACCCAATTTTATTCAAATCTGTTCAGCTGTTCTAGAACCATCCATCATACTTTTTGCATTTATAACGCATTAATAATATTACTTAGATACAGTTTTATAAATAGTTTAACCTTTTTGATCTAACTAGGTATTATTTTTGATAAAAGTAGGTAAAAAAATTAGAGCCGTGATAGCCCAGTAGACCTCTGCCTCTGATTTCGGAGGGTGTGGGTTCGAATCCGGTCCGGGGCATACCTCCAACTTTTCAGTTGTATGCATTATCATTGTCACGTGTCTCAAAGGGTGAAGGAAAAACATCGTGAGTAAACCTCCATACCAGAGAATTTTCCTAATTCTCTGCGTGTCTGAAGTCTGCCAATTCGCATTGGGCCAGCGTGGTGGACTATTGTCCTAACCCCTCTCATTCTGAGAGGAGACTCGAGCTCAGCAGTGAGCCGAATATGGGTTGAGAATGATGAAAAAAATTAAGGCGCTAAATACAAAATTGTTCACGAAAACCAAACTTATAATGTATAGATGTTAGTACCTTTTAAGGGTACGTATCAATTTCATGAATCCAACCGTGTTATTAGGGTATACTATAATATACTATAATATTCTACGGACGTATCTAATTTGTTCACATGAGCATAATAATATGATTGGTTAGTTATTTTATTGCGTATTCAGATCATTTATTGCCGTGTCAACGCTACGTGGTTAGGGTGCTTCCACACCTAACGTGAATACCTCCACGATGTTAGTCGTAGCAATCGTCTCGCATGTCGTAGCTTGTTCATTCGAATATGAAAGCACCCATTTCTACCGCATATAAACTAACCACACCATTAATTATTATTATCATTAACAACCCATATTCTGTAACTGTTAAGTTCGAGTCTCCTCTCATAATGTGAGGGTTAAGGCTAAATAGTTTTGGATTGGCAGACTTCACACACGTAGAGAATTAAAAAAATGATGTATGGATGGCATGCGATTTCCTCATGATGTTTTTCCTTCACCGTGATATTTAATTTCTTAAAATGCACATAGCTGAAAAGTTGGACGTGCATGCCCTAGACCGGATTCGAACCTCGTCATCAACCCATATTCGGCTCACTGCTGAGCTCGAGTCTCCTCTCAGAATGAGAGGGGTTACGCCAATAGTCCACCACGCTGGCCCAATGCGGATTGGCAGACTTCACACACGCAGAGAATGAAGATAATTCTCTGGTATGCAGATTTCCTCACGATGTTTTCCTTCACCGATTGAGACACGTGATATTTAATTTCTTAAAATGCACACAACTGAAAAGTTGGAGGTGCATGCCCGGGACCGGATTCGAACCCACACCCTCCGGAATCGGAGACAGAGGTCATATCCACTAGGCTATCACTGCTCATTCCGGACCGGATTCGAACCTACGCCCTCCGAATTAAACGCAGAGGTTTAGAGATTCGCCAAGCGATTTAGCGTTCCGGTACGATGCCGTGTAGAAACCGAAAGGGGTGTGGATTTTCATCCTCCTCCTAACAAGTTAGCCCGCTTCCATCTTAGACTGCGTCATCACTTACCATCAGGTGAGATTGTAGTCAAGGGCTAACTTGTAAAATAAATAAAAAAAGAAAAAAAAAGTTTATATCCACAGGCCTCTCAAGCTCTACCTAACTAATCACATTACTATTATCGTAATCATCATCAACCCATATTCGGCTCACTGCTGAGCTCGAGTCTCCTCTCAGAATGAGAGGGGTTAGGCCAATAGTCCACCACGCTGGCCCAATGCGGATTGGCAGACTTCACACACGCAGAGAATGAAGATAATTCTCTGGTATGCAGGTTTCCTCACGATGTTTTCCTTCACCGATTGAGACACGTGATATTTAATTTCTTAAAATGCACACAACTGAAAAGTTGGAGGTGCATGCCCCGGACAGGATTCGAACCCACACCCTCCGGAGTCGGAGGCAGAGGTCATATCCACTGGGCTATCACTGCTCTTATAAAAAGACTTATTAATAATGTTGGTCACTTTATAAATCATCGCTAAAAAATTCAGTTCAGATGTGGACACACCTTTATATGTTAATTTGCCTATGTAATCTATGAACGGATTCATATAAACTCATTACCTTATAAATATATTGCATGTTACTAATATTATTGTTCATTTAGATAATATTTATTTGATTACTGTCACATTCCTTCAAATCATTATGTTTCTGAGAAAGCACTCGCAGTAAGACCAGGATCTTACTTTGACCTTACTTGAATAAATTCTAATATTTTTGTATTATTTACTAGCGAACGCCCACGACTTCGTCCGCGGGGAATTCAGTTTTTCACAAAACCCGCGGGATCTATGAATTTTTCCGGGATTAAAGGTAGCCTATGTGTTAATCCAGAGTCAAAATCTATTTCCATTCCACATTTCAGCCAAATCGCTTCAGTAGCCGCAGCGTAAAAGAGGAACAAACATACTTACACACTTACACACAACTTTCGTTTTTATAATATTAGTGTGATGTGATATTAATAAATTATAATTATATATTATTTTACTGAATCATTATACCGCGGCTAGTTGTCTCCACTGGTGACAGAAGGGCTGGCTCATTTTTTGCGCATTAACCTGGCTGTCTAGCGCGGAAATGCAGCCAGTATTCTTGCCACCATTCCACGTGGGGATGATTTATATAGTTATTAGGATAAGTTAGCTAAAGGTACCTTATGAACGAGCTATGCTAGGAGTATATCTTCGTAATCAAATCAGAAATGAGGAGATCTGCAGAAGAACCAAAGTCACCGACATAGCTCAATGAGGCGTGAAGCTAAAGTGGGAATGGGCGCGAAGTCGCGAAGAGCCGACGGACGTTGGTTTTCCAAGGTGCTGCAATGGCGACCCCGCACTGGAAAGCGTAGTGTTGGTCGACCCCCCACCAGGTGGACTGAAAACAGCAAGCGAGTCGCAGGGATTCGCTAAATGCAGAAGTTCGTACAAATGGCCTATGTCCTGCAGTGGACGTCCATGGGCTGATATGATATGGTGATAATGAATGATGAACTCCACCTATTCGTTCGTTCGTTCGTTCGTCATCAACCCATATTCGGCTCGCTGCCGAGCTCGAGTCTCCTCTCAGAATGAGAGGGGTTAGGCCCATAGTCCACCACGCTGGCCCAATGCGGATTAGCAGACTTCACACACGCAGAGAATTAAGATAATTCTCTGGCATGCAGGTTTCCTCACGATGTTTTCCTTCACCGATTGAGACACGTGATATTTAATTTTTTAAAATGCACACAACTGAAAAGTTGGAGGTGAGGTAGAGGTCCACTGGGCTATCACAGCTCTTGCCACCTATTCCCATAGTCCAATTCCAAAACTTGGACATCCTTCTCTAAGGCCGTTGCTGTGTTAAAACCAGAGGAAGACCATAATTATTCAATATTGATTTTGTAACTTAACTAACAGCGGCATAATTATAACATTTATATGACGACCAAACTATAAATTAGAATGCTAATAGAGAATAAATTCATCTTTGAATTGACGAGGTGTTGCGACACGAGTCTTCGCAACTAAGTAACGAGCGAGTTGCTGAGTCGGATTTTTATTAGATCTTCTTTACGCATGATTAATTTAAAGAGGTAACAGGGTCATAGCATTGATTAAAAAGTGTGACATATTTGTGGAGGCGAAAAATATAAATAAACTAGTAGGTAACGCAATATTACGAAATATCTAAAGCAAGTTTTCTAATGGAGGCTAAAGGAAATAAATTTTATCTTCATTAATACATAAAGCCTAAGAAAACTATAAATATTTTACTCAAAAACGTTCAATTTCTTACTGAAGATATTATAAGTAATATTTTTATCCGACTGTGACTAAGTCAAACAGAAGGGTAATTATATCAAAAATATTTGTATGAGTAATTTAAAGTTCAAACTCAATTGCTTATAGATCAACATACGATCTTTAAAAGATAAAAATAGAATAGAATTTACTCTAACTAAATACAATTATATTAAAATTACTCGTAACTAATTTAACTTACTATATAAATAAAAGAAAATATAAAATTATATCTACAGACTTAGGAGTCGTAGAATTCATCCGAATCGACGTTCATTGGTAAAGTGCCCAGAAGGCTGGCAGTATTGCCACTATGTATGGCAATACTGATTCTCTGACCTACATATAGGCCAGCCTTCTGGTCACGGGAGGCGTCGATTAATCGCTTTGCGATTTCTTTAAAAGAAACCGAGTACTCGGACCCCACGGACCTAGCGTTTCAACCGCAAACGGTTCAAATACATAATCTCCGACGAGATTGCTGTATTTGCACCGCTTAAAGGTCTCTGCTGATGCAGCAGCAGCGCTCGCACAGCCTATAACAGAATAGAACAACTAAAGAAACAGAAGTCCTAATACATTTATCGAGCCAAAAAAGTAATACCTTAACTAAATACGACAATAAATCGGAATAAAAACACAGACATTTATTTTAACCACTTGACTCCTAAATGGACGACCGGTCGCCCATCGTATCCGTTACGTGACATGTAAAAAAATATAAAGTAAACTAAGGGCAATAGGCGAGCACAGTATCATGCTCCGCGCGATAGAGGAATATAAAGATTTTTTAAATGGCTCACAACGGTAGATTAAATCCCGCATTCCCTGACTGTCGGCTTCTTCAACGCAGACAGGCTTTTCGATAAAATACTCGCGGGCAGCGAATGGTTCTGAAGACATTTTAAAAAATTATAATAAATAAAATATACTAGCTAGGATAAAATTATAATAAATAAAATATACTTAACTAGGCTAAACTTATTATAAAAATAAAATAAAAGGAAAATTATAGTTTTTGTTCTAGGTACAGATTTATTTATTCAGAAAAGTAGACATGACACGTTCCTAATTAAAAAAAAACATTTAAGAGACAAAATAAATTAAAATCAGTCCAATCAGCTATATCGGCGATTAGTTGATCCCGTTTGACCTTATATAACAAAAATTAGCATGTAACATTACATAAAGAGAACACAAGTGGGCGCGGCATATTATCGGAACGGTATTATTATGTGGTACATATAAATTATTGGTATATTACAAACTTATAATAGAACGACGGCCTGTGTTAGCTAGACTGACCTCATTTTATGAACGCTGAAAGTCAGACTGCTCTTACCAAAGGTAAGTAAGTAATTATGGAGAACCTTGGTGATTTTGGAATATTCTCAATTGTATAAGTATAAAACGTAAGCATTTAATATCTTCTATCACGAGAAATCCTTAATTTAGAAGCAACCCTTCGCTAGACAATATTTTTTCGGTAATTTATAATATTACGATCTACCCTGCTTATGTGAGTAATTAGTAATTTGACTTTAACCTATAACTATATTTAATATTATATTTACTAAGATAACGCCCAATAACCTAATCTTAGTCTTTCCACAGAAAACATAATGTACATGTAGTCTTTCACTAACTATTACTTTAAGTCACTTTGATCTTCAATGTAACACTTAATACTACATTATCACTATATACTAACTCAAATGGTTAGGTCCATTTAAGTCTACTTACGATATTCGTAACGTCAAGTATCTGGGTAGATTAAAGTTTGATAAGTATTTTCAAAGGGTTATAGCGATGCTGCGATGCTAAGTGACTGGCTACTGGGACATAATTTCTTATATTATTAGAGGAAAATATTGAAATTCTCAAAGACACCATGGTGCACAACTCTAATTGACTACCGTATTTACCTGTATGGTGGAGGCATATTACGGTCACAAACTTTCAGCCTTCATAAATGAGGTAGATCTGACTATGACAGGCTCTTGGTCCATTATGCATTTAGGGGCCGTTTCATCGTAATTGGATCACCGATCGGCTCTCCAAGGCGTACTGCTTGTGTGACATTTGCTCTTTTAACCATGTAAGGTCTTTTGGAGACCATTCCGAAAAATAACAGAACATAATAAAATAAATGGCGTGAGAATTATTGAGGAAATTCCGATTTCCGATCCGACCTTTGCTTTTGCAATAATGTAATCTTTTTTTTTATTCTTTACAATTTAGCCCTTGACTACGATCTCACCTGATGGTAAGTGATGATGCAGTTGAAGGTGGAAGCGGGCTAACTTGTTAGGAGGACGATGAAAATCCACACCCCTTTCGGTTTCTACACGGCATCGTAACGGAACGCTAAATCGCTTGGCGGTACGTCTTTGCCGGTGGGGTAACTAGCCACAGCTGAAACCTCGCACCAGCCAGACCTGGACCAATTAAGAACCCAGGACCTCCGTTTTGTAAATCCTCCGCGCATACCTCTGCGCCACGGAGGCCGTCAAAATCTGAAGCATGTTAAAAGCATTTTTTCTTTCAATCCTTTAAAACACTAAACGAATTTTAAATTGACTACAGTTCCTGATTTTATAATTTTTCATTTGTAACTATTGATGTCTACAGTATTAAAAGTGGTTTCACAGTAGAAAAATTATTTTAAATTTTCAAAGAAGTTTTCAAAAATCAAAATCAAAATTCATTTATTTCAAGTAGGCTCAATTTACAAGCACTTTTGACACGTCAGTTGACTATTTGTAAAGATTCTACCATTTTTAAATTAGAAATATACCTAATATATTAGTTGTGTTTATCTGTCGTGCTTAACTGAATCTTTTCAGCTCTAATAAAGAACGTTGCAGACTAAGTTAGAGGTTTGGAGCTTTTTCATTTGGATAAATCGGTCGGAAAATTTAATTAAAGAAACAAAACATGAGTTGAAAACATGATGTAAATTTTTGTATAAATTCATTTCCATTAGATCAATTTAAATGTTTAATTTTATCTCATTTTAGTGTTAATAATTTTCGCTGGTAAAAGTAATAATATATTGTGATTATACTTTAGATATACAACCCAATGCTATATATTAGTTGATTACTATCAACTAATATATAGCAAATGTCAACACCTATTTATTTATTATGTGCATCATTTTATTTTGAATTTAGAATTCGCCGATTGAGAGCGATTTCTTCAATGGAATTATGGTAATAGAATAAGTATTATTTCATACAAACCATCGATCTCCTATTAAAAAATGGATGCACAATCAGCGACCAAAAAACGTCCCCAATCAATGAGTACCAAACACAACTTCTTGGCACTCAATTCAAGTAGTCGCACTTGCAAATTCAACCTTAAACTCAATCCTTAAGGTTGCATTTGCTCTGAATTTGGGATTTTATTGAATATTGGACTATATTTAAAAGCCTTTTAAAAATAATTCTAAAACTGTCAAAGCAAAATAGCCAGTTTTAAGTGAAATTTTCTACATTATTGTGCGTCTTTTTATTATAAGAGGTCAATGATACAAATTAATAAAGATATAAAATATCAACTTAATCTAGATCTGTCAAAATTAAATGAACTTAATTTTATTGATATTAGGTATTAATAATTTAAACAGAAATTATAATTATTAATTCTTCTATGTATCTATCTTAGCTTTATTATTGAAATTTGATTTGTTTTTTTATGATATTATTTATTTATTAACCAATCAGCACATAATTAGTCCATCGTGTTCTGATATATGGGATCCATATAAATTGTGTGAATTTGAATATTGATGTGATTGTTTTATTATTTGTTTGAATTTTTAATGAAAATTATTTTCTTTCTAATGCAAAGTAACTTTGTTAAACAAATGTTTGTATTAAGCATTCAATATTTATTGTGTATGTGGAAATGTATTTAGAGTTTTCCAAAAAAGAGTTGTATTCCGATAAATGTGGTATAAGTTGCATAGAAAATTATTAATAAAAACTATCAGTTTGCGTTATACATTTACCTAATTTAAACTGTATTTAAGTACATATTTTAAAAGCTAAATCTAGGTAACTGATATGTAATATTACAAAACTATTTTTAGTCTCGAATAATTTAAAAAATAAAATGTTAATAAATCTATAACGAAATATACAAATGGACATATAACACGAAATACTAAAATATCAATGTTATAAATATAAAAAAAAATCCATTTAGATGACATAAACGACCAAATGGTCATATTAGGTGTTATCTTTAACCGGATCAATTTTATTATTAAGTGGCATCCAAATCATAGATGCATAAAGGCAATGACCAGTGGCTTGGATATCAGAACTATCAATAATAGGGACTCTGGATAATCATCAAGCTGAAATCCTAAATTCAATCCCCTTACGCCAGAGAGGTGTTTCTGGACTCTGGAGGAACTGAGACAGATATGTCATAATCCATTGTCTTTCCTATCTGGGCTACATGCCTGACAATGCACATAATATGTATGTCATCATCATCATCATTACCAACCTATATTTGGCTCACTGCTGAGCTCGAGTCTCCTCTCAGAATGAGAGGGGTTAGGTCAATAGTCCACCACGCTGGCCCAATGCGAATTGGCAGACTTCACACACGTAGAGAATTGAGAAAATTCCCTGGTATGCAGGTTTCCTCACGATGTTTTTCCTTCACCGTTTGAGACACGTGATATTTAATTTCTTAAAATGCACACAACTGAAAAGTTGGAGGTGCATGCCCCGGACCTGATTCGAACCAACACCTTCCGGAATCGGAGGCAGAGGTCATATACTGGGCTATCACGGTTCATAATTATGTATGGATCAAATTAAAAACAGTTTGAGTCGGTTATGGGGAGGGTTACCCTGTAGAAAGGCATTAAAATGATGATCAATCGGGCAATCGTTGGCTAAAAATATTTTCAAGTATAACACAAAAATTTAATTTACACCACGGACTGTAACGTTACATAAATTTGCGGAATGACGGACACCATTAAAAATTGACCTTATGAATATTACGATACCGCTTAGGATGACCAGCCGACTTGATTTTTTGCAGACGTGATTCGATCACAGAAAACTTTCATTGAGTCATACGGAAGGGAACGTGGACGGATGTAAAGACCTCGTCGCCGTCAAAGTCAAAGTCAAAGTCAAAATTCATTAATTTCAAATATTCTTAGTTTACAAGCTCTTTCGAAGCGTCAGGTAATAATATTAAACTTAAGATAATGGTAATAATAATCATTCGAAAACTTAAAATTAAAGTTACGAGGGTTCCAAACGCGTGCCCATCCATCCATCCATCTGTGCCCTCTAGATGTTAACATCTTTGTCTGTATTTTGTAAAACGGTAAATTTACAAAAATTTCTTCCTTTCCTGTCCGAAAGAGATTCTACCTACTCATTAAATAGAAGGGGTGAAATAGGGGTTGAAACTTTACATCGATTTTTACGCGGACAAAGTCGCGGGCGTCTGCTAG
Organism: Bicyclus anynana; assembly: GCF_947172395.1. Lineage (NCBI taxonomy): Eukaryota > Metazoa > Arthropoda > Insecta > Lepidoptera > Nymphalidae > Bicyclus > Bicyclus anynana. Next base: position 14,200,182 of record NC_069093.1, read on the forward strand.
TTTATAATAAGGCCGTATTCACAGGCTTATCAGTCAATTTATCCACAATTCGTATGCGGTGGGTATTCGATTAGCGGGTCTATACACGTTTTACTGTATTGACAAATTAATCACGAACAAAATAGCATGACCAACGGGCTTAACTATATCTACCACTAGCAGACGCCGGTTTCATCCGCGTGGTTCCCGTTCCCGTAAGAATACGGGGATAAAATTTAAGCTATAACACTTGAAAAGCATATAACACTCGGGGATAGTTTAGCTTCCCAACAGTGAAATAATTTTTCAAATCGGTTCAGTAATTTTGGAGCCTATTCAATGCAAACAAATAATCAAATCTTCCCTCTTTATAATATTAGTATAAAAGTATAGTCATAAAGGCCTGAGGCAAATTTGTTAAATGAGGTCCCAGGTCTGTCAAGTGGTTTTTTGAGCTGAGCTCATTTAAAATTTTTTTTTTATAAGTAACTTGCTTAAAATGTGACTAAATTAAATTAAGACAATTAGTCACTATTGTCCGCCTCAGTTTTTACTCGCTATTAACTTATCTAAAAGTATAAAATCATTGCCCGCTGTATCCTTTTCAATCGTGACGTGTGGCGACACTACAAATACTCGAAATCACATTAATTGAACGGGTTTTTAAGGTTAGCCCAGTGGCGTGGAGTCGGAAAAAATTAATAAAGCTTTACAGTTTTCATTGTTCCTTGTTACATAATCTTCTTGAACTTTTAAAGCTCTGCCCATTAAAAATTTGGCACCACCTTCAGGCCTACTTACTACTAAGATCACGACATTATGAGACGAGAAAAATACAAGTGTCGATCAATAGCGGCAAAATCGCAAAATCTCTCTCTTTGCGTTGGAACGTTAGTGATGTTGTCACTAGGATTCGTCGGTCAATCGCAGGAAATAGTTTCACCGTTCATGAGCTTCTGCAAAGTAAAGCACTTAATTAAATTATTGAAAAATAGTGTATAACGATAAAACTTAAGAAAAAGCACGGTAAATATCGCTTGTCACTATTCGAACATGATTGGGTTGACGAATTGGCGGCAGAAAATTCCCTGGATGAAAATTCCCGAAACAACTGTCACCAAAATCCTTATTGTAACATTAATGACTACTTCGTAATGCTCTAAATTCTAGAAGATAGTCAATGTTCGTTGCAATAAACTTAATTCAATCTAAACGCTAATAAATCTCAAATGACCAAAACAAGTGTGTAACAATTTCGCAACTAGTGCAGTGACATCGACAACTGGAACCGGACAGGTTTATCGATATTACAGGACCCGATTATTTGTAACGTGTGTGCTTAGAATAGTTTTGAAACTTGCACGTGTACGGAACCACATATGCATTATAGGGCAGTTCGTTCGTTTGGAAATGCTGTAAAATATAGAGTAATTTGGTTACTGATTACATTATGTATGGCTTGTAGTTATTTAATTGAACCTAAATAACTGCTTTACATGCGAGCGTAGTTTTGAGACTAATGAAAAACGTGATTAGTTTTAAAGTAGATGACGTTAACCATCAATTACTTTATGGAATAACCTCCAATGTCCGATAATTTATACTTTATAAGAGTATGTCTGCCCTGTCAAGTAAAAAATAATATTTAAAATCTGTTTAAAAGTTCTGAAATATTTACAATTACAGTTTATAAAATAAATCTGCTAATCAATGATCCGTTAAATATATGCTAATAAATTAACAAGTTTAGGTATAGGCTTACAAATATTATACATTTTATTTAAGTAAAAAGGTCTGTAATCATCACAATAATATTGTGATCTTGAAAAAGTTTTACTTCCTTCCGTCTCATTGCACGTACTTGTACTCGTAATATTACGCAATAAAGAAAGTGTTACACACGCGGTTTCAATGTCGACTTGTGTTACTTGTTAATTGTAAGTCGTGACTCGTTTTCGCCTGGCCTTTCATCCATCCTTGTTTAGACCATATTTTATCTGTGCTCGTGTGATCTGTCTTTTTAATTGAATGTCAGAGGATTTAATCAGAATTTTTTGCGCTCTAAATACGAATATGGACAAGAGCGGAGAACTTAACGACTTTTATTTATACTTTTCGCGCTAATAGATTAAATAATTGGCTTTGATAAATAAATGTCTTTTTATCTTTCAACTTAACACTTTACTGTGATCTCATCTGATGTTAAGTGACGAAACGAATCTAAGATGGTAACGTGTACATACGGAACTTAGTACGGTATATAGCATATCCTTAACTGGTTTCTACGCGGCAAGTGGCAACGTACCGGAACGCTAAGTAACTTAGCGGTGCGTCATTACCAGCTTGAGGTGAAATTATTAATGATTCTGCTTGATTTTTATTAGTTTTAATGTTTTATATATATTGGTGTCAAAGCACAGAAAACATATGTAGTCAAAGTCAAAATGAAAACTCAATTATTTCAATTATGTAAAGCTTAGGTTACACGCACTTTTGAAAAATGAATGTCTTAAGGTAGTTAATAAATAAGTTGTAAATCATAGGTCATCAATGAGTGGTAAAGAGTGAAATAAGTGGAAAAATCTTACTTTTTTTTTATTCTTTAAAAGTTAGCCCTTGACTACAATTTCACCTGATGGTAAGTGGTGATGCAGTCTAACATGAAAACGGGCTAACTTGTTAGGAGGAGGATGAAAATCCACACTCCTTTCGGTTTCTACACGACATCGTACTGGAATGCTAAATCGCTCGGGGGTACGCCTTTGCCGGTAGGGTGGTAACTAGCCACAGCCGAAGCCTCCCACCAGCTAGACCTGGACCAATTAAGAAAATATCCATCTGACCACCCGGGGATCAAACCCAGGACCTCCGTTTTGTAAATCCACCGCGCATACCACTGCGCCACAAGATTATTATTTCAATAAGAATTCTTATATACCTTATATCGCCGTTGCCCATTTTATCGATGTCATCCTGCACATAACAGGGTGCAACACTAACGTTTTACATCCATTTAGCATTTTTTTAGCTGTCTAATTATATTTTTAGGTGTTAAACTTAAAAGTCAATGAAACTTTTATGCTAATTTTAATTAATTGAATTCATTAGACGCGGAACGATTCAGTCTTGCAAATTTCTAAATACTGTGATGAGTCAACAGTCGATACCTAACAGGCTAACATTTGGGTGCGGTTTGCGAGTTTAGCTAAAACGCGTCTAACTAGAATAGCGGTCTAGTGACCTAGTGTCATTTGATTATTCATCACTATTAAATGACATAGGCCTCTGTTAAATAGCTTTTTTATTGAAATTCTACGAGCGACTCGGACAAGCTTCGTTAACTTATGTGCACCTCTCCCCTGCCCTTATCCTACACCTGCCCTACCCTTAACCTATACCTACTCTACCCCTACCCTAAGTATCCTATGCCCGTCTCCTAATAAGCAAGTAAATATAAACTAACTAGCTGACGCCGCGCAGTTTCACCCGCGTAGTTCCCGTTCCCGTAGGAATACGGGGATAATATCTAGCTTAAAGCCTTCCTCAATAAATGGGCTATCTAACACTGAAAGAATTTTTCAAATCGAACTAGTAGTTCCTGAGATTAGCGCGTTCAATCAAACAAACAAACTCTTCAGCTTTATAATATTAGTATAGATAAGTAAGTAGGTACTTGTTCCATTAACAAGTAATGAAGTACATAGATTGATCGGCTTATAAAACAATAGGCATGAATTAATCACAGATCATTCGCCTGTCAATATCTCGACATAACAATAGAGACCACAGACAAGACAGCATTCCAAATTCGAATTTCGAGAGAGCTGTCACTGTGATATTGTCCATATTGCTATGACCTTGACACACTGCGAAATTCAAGGTCGTTGAATGAGTGATGAATGAATGAGTCATTCGTAATGGCACAGAGTAAATATAGTAGGTAGAATAAATTAATAGTTTACGCACGAACTATTAACGGCTTTCGTTCAAGAGCTTTTAAGCTCAGTATGAATAATATACGAGTAAGTTTTTTCATTGAGACAATAGAGAGAAATGAATATCTGACCACGATTTTTATGTTAAGTTTTATACTATAACAACAGCTGTGTCCCGTGGTTTAAACCGCGCAAATTTCGTGGTTAAAACGCATAGTCATATCATCATTATCAGCCGATGGACATCCACTGCTGGACATAGGACTCGTATAGACTTCCACACATCACGGTCTCGAGCCATTAGCGTCCTTGATCCATGGTTGCGGGGTCAACATTCCAGCACCTTGGGACCCGAATGTACATATATGAGCTATGTGTCCTGCCCGTTGCTACTTGAACTTCGCGATTGGCTGAGCTATATCAGTAACTTTGGATATTATATAAGGATAAAGTATAATAGGTATGCTATTATATATCTATTACAGATTTTGCGCCAAATTTCATCCAAAGGAATTACGAGTATTCTGTAGTGATTAAGTACGACTAGAATCCATTCATCCATCCAAAACCATCTTCTTGTAGTATAAGTTGAATTATTAAAATAAAATTAAAAGATATATCATAAGAAAATCAAATGTAAACAAAACGGAGAGAACCTCAGTATACCTATTCTATCAGTATGTGTATTTTTTTTTGTCCTGTGACAGGTCAGGTACCTGTCACAGGACAAAAAAAAACAACGATGCAAATCTTATTCATAAGATCATAGTTGTGTAACGCACTTACATATTACATAGCAGATGGTCGTAATGAATGAAACAATTGAAATTACATTGACTAAAAGTCCAATAGCAAGTGCGTTACGCAATTAATACCTCTTTAGTGATAATATCGATTTCTTATCACCAAAATTATAAATAAAACTTTATTACATAAGAACCATATCAATACAGATATTCAGACCATAGACTAACTTTTTCGCGTGTCTAAGAGATCTGTTATCTTATAATGGAAGCTCACCCAATGCTCAAACATCAATAATTGTGATAGTAGGAATTATTACAGATAAGACTAATATAAGTTATATAAAGCTATTAGCTCCTATGTCTACAACTAACACAGACACCTATAAAACAACATTCTTTTGGTCATACATAACCGACATTTTTTTTAATGTTAGGAGCATCATAATACCGCTCGGTGAAAATCAAAATGATTTTCAATTTGAATTCAATAGACGATATGTAGGTATGTATGCGTTTTTTAACATGAAATAGCTTCGATTGCCAGCTCATATCAATTGAAGAAAGAAGTCCAGCATTGCACACAGTATATCTTCTCTCCGGGCCCGCAGGGCCCGGGGGGGAGACGCGACCAGAGCATATGCTCTCTGCGCGTGGTTCTCTACCGCGCTCTATTAAGATAGAGCGGTCGTTGGATTCGCCTCCTGTTGGGGGCATTTGTGGTTTTCTTTGTATCTTTATTTTATTTTATCCTTTCTTGGTGTTTCATGGTATGGCTGTCTAGGCGGCAACCTCGCCATGGGGCCTCATATGAGCTATTTGGTTAGTATGTCCCTCGGGTATTCCCTTTTCTCAGGCGGGCGAGCATGGTACGGCGCAATGTCTTTGATGTGGGCCATTTGCGACGCGTCTGGTTTGGCAAAGACTCGGATGGCTTGGGATTTTATTTCCGAGTCTAGGTCCTCGATACGCAGGTCCCTGGCGATGGTGCGGTTCCTGACGTACCGAGGGGCGTTCGCTATTTGTCTCAGGGCCTGTGATTGTCTGGCTCTGAGGGTCCGCCTCCAGCATTGCGCTACTTTGCTACTACTTAAAATCAATTTACGCGGTTAATATAGCGATAGTAGATTAATTTATTAACGCATACTTTTATAGGGTCACTAGGTATCAGAATGATTTTGACTGGCATCGATTAATCTACTCTCTATGATAAGAGAATAACTCCAGGTAACTACAGATTGCTCGAAAGGATAACTCAACAATCTAACAGTCTGGACCAAGTAAAGAGGATTCTAATCAACAAGGCAGATCCGCTTAGAGATTCGCTCTTCACTTGGTCGCATGTTAGCATTAGATCGCACTCGGAAAAGTTTATATTGGAATTTGGAAACTTAGGTTCAATAAGTAAATAACTAGCTTACTAGAGGGATTTACTCAGAGCTATATCACCTTAAACTGCGCAGTCACATTAAATATCAGGTGAGATCACAATCAAAAAAGGTTGCGGCGATATTAAAAGAGCATCTTACTTTATTGCATACTTGGGTTCATTAAAGAAATAAGTGGTTTACGAGAGGGATAAATCCGCGATACAATGTTTACTTTGCGTAATACAACACCTGTTCCCGGCCGGTACACGAGAATGCAGTCAACGATGGTATGACGTCATTTACGCACTATTAGGGTTGTCAAAATATACAGCGGGTTTTAGAGAATATTACAGCCGCTTCAAGACTGGCGAATCCCATACCCTGAAGGGAAGTATTTCTTAATTGAGACGGAATGCGAATGAATAAATTGTGTTAATAGGAATCTTATTTACGGGCATTGCAGTCGATTAGGTTACCATTCATTTGGGTATAGCCAATGCGCCATGAAAATCTATCCTTAGGTCGGGATGTTATTTCGTACGAAACCTAGCTCAAACTCACGTGAATATTATCGAAGTTTCGAACCTACCCATGAACTAGTTACTAGCAAGCCGCATTGCGAAGTTCGCACCTATTTACATTTCAAGACATTTATTTTAATGTCTTGAAATGTAAATGTAAAAACATTTTTTAGGAATGCTTTCAAAAATCAATGTTAATTTATTTTACTTACTTTTTACTTAGTTCACATGCACTTTTAAGACGTCAAGTTTGACTATTATTATAGAATCTATACCACCGATTCGGAAGGCAGGTTCTGCTGAGAAGAGTCGGCAAGAAACTTTGTGACAGTCCTATTTAGTTTCCGAATGACTACATGTCTGGCTAGTCCTCTTTAAAGTACAATTATTATTTTGCAATAAAGGTAAAGTGATATTTTTTAACCGATTAAAAAATAAGAGGCTTTCAGGTCGCAAATTTTTCGCCGGACACACTATAAGATTGCTATTATAAAGACGCATTTCTATGGATAATTATCAAATATAAAATAATTAATAATAAAGTAGTGAAAAATGCAACCTATTTAATTTAAAATTCAAATTAAAAAACGGTCCTAATAAATAATAATTATTATAGCCGCCACGACAACATTTAAATCTATGCATAAAATTTATGAACATTGAACAGGTTTAGATATAGGCAGTTAAATCTAATGAAAAAAAAATGAAACAAAAAATAATTAATTAGATATAGTCGTACATTCTAAATTTCAATGCAATAAATATATTTGTCAATGTTGACAGTACACTTTTATTTGCATTCTATTTAGCTGCAATTTAAAGGACAATTTATGACGCAATTCATTGCTAAAATAAATAATAAATTAATTAGGTATGTACTAATTTACCTAACTATTTAAGGTAGAGGTAACGTAGGTAGATAATTAAAAACGTATTGAATCTAGTACATTTCCGTGTTCTGTGATTTATAACGTACTAGCCTACGCCGCGCTACTAAGTTTCACCCACGTGGTTCCCGTTCCCATAGGAATACGGGAATAATATATAGCCTTACTTAATAAATGGGCTATCTAACACTGAAAGAATTTTTCAAATCAGACCAGTAGTTCCGATTAGCGCGTTCTAGCAAACTCTTCAGCTTTATTCGAGTAATATTAGTAATAGATGTTTGGCGTCAACTTCAGCTATTTGATTAATTAATTGCCTGGCTGCAATCACGGCTTATGGTAAGCGAAAATGAACGTTAGAAAACACTTGGTGCATTGCCTTTTCACTCATGACTTTCAGATAGCAACGATGTTAAGGAAAATGGAAAATTTAAGGGTAGATAGTCCATAACTTCGCAGTGGGAATTACAAAGAGCCAAAACCTTAGTATGAGTATCCAAGGGACATTATCTTAAATTAAATCATTAAGAAGTATGTGATAAAATGTCGAGTTAGGGCCTTTTTCTATACCTGGTTGGACAGGTAAGCCATAATTTCTTTTATAATTGAATAATGATTTATTTGGTAATTCTTGAAAATCAATCTTTTTATTTGGTAATTCTTGAAAAGATCTTTCGTTCTTTCTTTAACTACCGACAGATTACTGCGATGCCTGTTGTAATGCCATTTCTATTGTAAAAGGGAACCCTGGAGATCTATGGTAAAATGAATCTGTCAGTTCTCCGGTAAACACAGATTCTAAATTCTACGCTCTTAAAATACCATTCTTATTGCAACAAAAAGAATGTTGATGCAGACAAAATGTTAATTAGTAACAGACTCCCAACACCACACTGGGTGTGTTTTAACTGTCGGTTACGAGAGCGTGTTGTAAGAGTGATTAGTATGTACACGTTCGAGTACAGCGGACTAACAATGAGAGCAATTAGCGTCGGTTTGCCCCAAACTTTCTTTACTAGGAGCTCCTATTTAAGCTATCGTGAGAAGATTTTATAAGAAGAGTAGAGTAGAGGACTAGGTACTCAATAAAAAGTTACACGTGTTCAAACATGAAAAAAAATATACATGTAGAATTGTTAACCTTCCCTCTGTTTTCATCGGTTGAAAATACGAGTACAAATTCAAAATTAGTTTATTTCAAGTAGGTCCAGTTTACTTTACTTTTGAAACTTTTGAAAGATCCCGGTTCGGAAGGCAGGTTTTCTTGAGAATAGCCATGGTCTAAGATCCGGTATTAGAAATATGTACCCTCATCTGTTATTCATTAGTGCTATAAAATAAACTTCTGGACACATCTATTGGCCAACCTTAGAGTTTAGGTTTGGATGGCCCCTACCGAAATATGATTGCTAGATTGAACAAAAACTTTTGATGCTGTTTAAACCTGATACATTTTACCATCTTTTTCGATCGTATTGTTTTAAATTTGAATTTAGAATACCACACGACATGGAGCTACGCCTAACAAGTCGGGTATGTGCCTTGATAAAGGCAATTGATTTTTGAATAAAAACATATTTTATCAAATAAAGGTTTAATTTAACAACGCGTGTTGCCTCCATGGGCCACAGCTCTCATACAAATAGGCATAGAGTTTATCAACCACTGTATGAAATTTTGAGGGATCATCTCCCATTGCTCTTCAATGGCAGTTTTCAACTCCTGCAACGTTTGTGCAACTGGCTGACGAGCCCTGACACGTCTTTTTAGCTCGTCCCACATGTGCTCAATGGGGTTCATGTCTGGGCTTTGGGATGAATTTAACGTCTATCCCATGGTGTGGGATATCGTTATCGGCTTTTTTGTGCATTACATAAGCGATTGAACCCTACACTGCGCGTGGCCCAACACACACTTGGCCGGTTTCTTTTTATTTATTATTTTTTAACATGGGGGGGAAATCACTTTCTAAGATGTATCATACCCTCTCCTAACACAGTTTTTCTAATTAATTGGAGGGAAACTGGAATAATGATCATAAATTCAAAAAATTAGCAAATTATTAACAACAAAAATGTTTCATAACAGATCTGTCTATAAATTACATATTCTACGTCCCTGGCATTAAATAAGTACTAATACTACTAATAGTAATAGATAATGACATCACTTTGCTCGCCATTTTCATCTATGATATCCGCTTTTAATCTAATGAATTTGATCTGCAATATAATATATGCAATGCAATATAATAATAATAATATTTATATTATTAAAATTAAATTTATGTATTCGGTAATTGAACACTAGGCCACAAGGTTAACTGTTTTGTCTTACTATAAACGCTTCCGAAAATATAAACTACTGATGGACGCCCGCAACTCTGTCTGTGAGAAAATCAGAAGTATTTATTCCCTTTTTAAAAAAGTGTCAACTAGCTTAATAAAGGGTTATAATAGGCTAGTTGACACTTTTAAAAAAAAGGTCTCAAATTGTTCATTGTCGTTCTCTTATATTTAAAAAAAAATATTAAGTATAAAATATTAAGTATTTTTTTTAGTAACGCAAACGCGTTTGTCAATACTGAAAATCCTCCTGAAATACAATAACTAAATTTTTGTGTATGTTTATTTTTAATGGTGGTATGGTATAATTTTATTTTTAACCGACTTCCTAAAAGGAGAAGGTTCTATGTTGGCTGTATGTATGTTTTTTCTTTTTTTGGTCAACTGCGCAACAACTTGATGTATCCGTGGGGTATTGTCACACAGATTCGACAAAACATGGCAATTCAATGGATATCAATCGAAAAAAACATATTCTACTAACGTTTTACGATTCAACTTTGTAGTGTCCGAAGAAAATGTACGATTTTTATCGTATACTTAAGGGACAATTCGTTGTGCTTCTTATATATGTTGAGACTACAACTTTTTATGCTGTCGATCCCGGTCATTATTGTTAAAAAAATTATAGTAATACTGACGACCGCGGTTTCACCTGCGTGGTTCCCGTTCTAAATATAGCACTCGGGGATAGTGTAGCTTCCCAACAGTGAAAGAATTTTTCTAATCGGTTCGTTAGTTTCAGAGCCTATTCAAAGCAATCAAAAAAACAAACAATCAAATCTTTCCTGTTTCCAATAAATGAAATATAAAATCCACAAACCTTGTCAACCTCCGAAACTCGCAACACAATTTTGAGCCTGGGATTGTTTTTCCGATAGTCCTTTAGCAGTGCGTCGAGTTTTTCTCCTCTAGCGTCGCCCGTGTAGACAAGATGCGTGCACTCCGCGAAGTCCGAAGCGCGCGCTCTCTCCACATAACAGACTAGGCGGGCGGCGCCGGCGCCTGCGCCTTCCGCCGAAAACACCGCGGCCGTGGCCACGCAAAGAACCCAAAGCCACATAATTTAAAAAAAAAATATATAAAAAATCAATCTGTCATCTCCGGTTCGATTTTCAAAAGCGCGTTGGTCGGTCGATCACCGCAGTACGAGTGGCGGTGCCGCCGCGGCCGGCCGCTGACATAGGCGCCCCCGCCCTGTGGTCGCAAGGCCGAGCGCTCACCGTGCTCGGAATTGGAGCTTGGGGCAGTTGTCAATGCTTTCATGTCGCTCTTGAGACGCGGCGCAATGTGGAAACGTTTTTTGCAATTTGTTTGTACTATCTCGCTCTAGCATTAATTAGGGTTCCGTAGTCAACGAGGAATCCTTATAGTTTCGTCATGTCCATTTGAATATCCGTCCGCGGTTTATCTCAGGAATTACTGGCACTACCTCGTAAAAAGCTGTAATTTTGCTCATTAAACACGTGACCAAGTCTTAAAATAAGATCTTCATGAATATTTTTTTAATGTAGATACCTCCACTACCTATAATAGGTACCTACATGAAAATTGGAGATGACTTTTTACCATCTTGTTAATGATAAAAATCAGATGTCAATTATGACCGTGACCGACGGTTTAAGTCCCAATTTCCGAGTTGGTAGTGTCAAAGGGGCATGACACCACCAACTTCCTGGAAACTGAAAATGTAAAGCTTAATATTTCATACCCCTAAACCCGGACTTGAGCCGACGACTTAATTACCTAAAACCGCATTGACTAACCACTACCACTAGATGACGACCTCCGTGGCGCAGTGAAATGCGCGGCAGATTTACAAGACGGAGGTCCTGGGTTCGATCCCCAGCTGGGCCGATTGAGTTTTCTTAATTGGTCCAGGACTGGTTCTTGGGTACTTCGGCTGTGGCTAGTTACCACCCTACCGATAAAGACGTAACGCCAAGCGATTTAGCGTTCCGGTATGATGTCGTGTAGAAAGGGGTGTGGATTTTCATCCTACTCCTAACAAGTTAGCCCGCCTCCATCTTAGACTGCTTCATCACTTACCATCAGGTGAGATTGTAGTAAAGGACTAACTTGTCAAGAAAAAAAAAATTAACGCAGTTTATGGTAGACGTATACATTGACTTAGTCACTAATTATGGGCCTCATTAGAAGGCTCAGAGTCACTCAGCGAGCGATGGAGCGAGCTATGCTTGGAGTTTCTCTGCGTGATCGAATCAGAAATGAGAATATCTGCAGGAGCTAAAGTCACCGATATAGCTCAGCAAGTCGTTAAGTTGAAATGGCAATGGGCAGGCCACATAGTTCGAAGAGCCGATGGACGTTGGGCTCCCAAGGTGCTGGAATGGCCACCCCGCACCGGAAAGAGCAGTGTTGATCGACCCCCTACTAAATGGCCCGAGCGCGTTCCCGGTGAATGCTGGCGGCCCGAGACTGATGGAAGTTTATATAAGAGGCCTATGTTCAGCAGTGATCGTCCATCGTCTGATAATGATGATGATGATGATGATGATGATGATGATGATATATAGTAATAGCGGATGCCCGCGAAATTGGCTGTCTTTAGACTTCCCTAATCTTCTTTTTGCAAAATCCGTTCTTAGCGGACGTCTACTAACTATAAACTACCTCCCTGCCAAATTTCAACTTTGTACGGTTTGGTTTCCGAGATAACGTGATAAATGACCTTTCGCTTTTATATATTCAGATTTACCTGTATGCTTATTAATTTTATTAGTGTTTTCATTTTACATATTACTTTTAAAAATTTTAATAAAAAAAATTCAACCGACTTCCAACTCAAAAAATAACTTTAACTAAAAAGCAAAAAATAACATCCTACCTATGTGCTACCTTCTGATCAGTTTGAAGGCGGTGCCAAGCCAGTGATGTTTTTATTAAATACGTTTAAACTACAAAATTTCTGTGGTTATACCAGAAACAGCTTTAATTAAAACACGACACTGGCTTGGCACCGCCTTCAAACTGATCAGAAGGTAGCACATAGGTAGGATGTTATTTTTTGCTTTTAAGTTAAAGTTATTTTTTGAGTTGGAAGTCGGTTGAATTTTTTTTATTAAAATTTTTATTTTTTTATTTTAAGTGTTAGCATACCCACTGCGTGTGTACAGTCACAACCTATCTAAGTGGAAAGTTCTTATCAATACAAAATTATCAAGTCCAAATACAAGATAGCTACTGTGAGCCGTCGAGGAGTTTTCTTCACTGTGCTTCTTCTTCATCACCAGACCCTTAATACAGTCGCAATCCATCTAGGTGGAAAGTTCTCATCAATACAAATTTATCAAGTCCAAACACAAGGTAGTTACTGTGAACCGTCGAGGAGTTCTCTTCACTGTCCCTCGTCATCATCACCAGACCCTTAATACGGTCACAATCCTTCTAGGTGGAAAGTTCTCATCAATACAAATTTATCAAGTCCAAACACAAGGTAGCTACTGTGAATTGTCGAGGAGTACTCTTCACTGTCCCTCGTCTTCATCATCAGACCCTTAATACAGTCACAATCCATCTATGTGGTAAGTTCTCATCAATACAAATGTATCAAGTCCAAACACAAGGTAGCTACTGTGAACCGTCGAGGAGTTCTCTTCACTGTCCCTCGTCTTCATCACCAGACCTTTAATACAGTCACAACCCATATAGGTGGAAAGTACTCATCAATACAAATTAATCAAGCCCAAACAAAAGGTGACTGCTGTAAATCCTTGACGAGTTCCATCGTCTGTGATTCGGCTCCACCATCAGACCAACTCCAAACCTTCATAAATTTGTAGTGGTTTAAAATACCTTATGGAAACACTCTCAATTTCTCCAGGATGCCATCATCAGATCCTGACATGAAAAAAAATGGGACCACCCTGGAAGTAAACCCTACAAAACAAAAAAAGAATTTTCAAAATCGGTCCATAATTGACGGAATTATCGCTGGACATACATAAAAAAAAAAAAAAACATACATACAGCCGAACGTAGAACCTCCTCCTTTTTGGAAGTCGGTTAAAAAATACGTTGGTACTTCAACGTTGCTCGTTGAACCGAATCTATCAATGTCCATCCGGGTATTTGAGCTCTACCTCGCTCACCGTTACTACCTGACTATGTGTAGGTATACTATACGGTTTTCAGTACATTTTGTTTTACAGATGTTTAGCCATGTGTAGACTAAAGAAAGTGGCTAAAGTTGGAAGACCTTGATGAATATACTCGTATTCATAATTTTCACATTGAAAGCCTCCCTGGTGGCGACGGCCATGGCCAGACCTGAACCAATTAAGAAAACCACAATCGGCCCAGCCGGGGAACGAACCCGGGACCGGGACCTCCGTCTTGTAAATCTACCGCGCATACCGAATAAAAATATTAAATTGAAAATCTATTGATGCAGCTTTTAGACCTCTTAGACGTCAATTTAAATACTAATATTTAAATACCTTAAAGCTTTAAAATTGTATTTTTTTACTAGCGGACACCCGCGACTTCGTACGCGTGGAATTCAGTTTTCCACAAATCCCGTGGAAACCATTGATTTTTCCGGGGTGAAAAGTAGCTTATGAGTTAATCCAGGGTATTGTCTCTCTTCGTTTCAAATTTCAGCCAAATCAGTTCAGTAGTTGCGTCGTCAAAGAGTAACAAACATTCAAACTTTCGCGTTTATAATATTAGTAGGATGTTTTTAGTTTTGAACTGTTATCTATTTCGGCAATTTTGGTAAATGTGAATTCTATAGGTGTTAGTCATGTCAAGATCCTAATACATAAATTATACTTAAGTATGGCTCGCAAGACAACACCAGAGTTGATTACATCACAAAAACTGTTCCGCTTGTATTCCGATGCCTCCATTTGTTTGATTGTCCCTGACATTCGTCTGACAGCTCAACAAAGGTGTTGAGTTACAGAGTTATCGTTTACTGGAATATACAGGATGTCCCGTGATTAATGGAAAACAAAAACAGTAGATACACCACCTAATTATCTAAAACTAGTTTGAATAGTTTTCCTTAAATCCCTAGGATGACCTGTTATAATCAGTTTTAGATAATTTGGTGGTGTATCTACCATTTGCGTTGTATTTTTTTAATTACGGGACATCCTGTATACACCACCACCATATAAACAGATACCATATTAATAGAAACGACCATATTTTCATCAGTTCCTATCGTAATCTTTCGAGATTTTATGTTATCTTGTTATGCTACCAATGTTTTTTAAAATATGGACCAGGACATGCATTTCGTGATCTTTGATTTGACCCCTCCCCCCTCCTTGTGGTAACCCACCACAATAATGCACTTTTCTTAAGTTGTCTCGACTGACAAAAGGGCTAGCTCATTTTTTGCGAAAAAGATCAGCCTGATTGTCCAGCCGGAAATGCAGCCATTTCATGACTTGCAAAGTTATTAGGATAAGTTTGCTTAAGTTCCCTACCGGCAACACGTACCGCCAAGCGATTTAGCGTTCCGGTACGATGCCGTGTAGAAACCGAAAGGGGTGTGGATTTTCATCCTCCTCCTAACAAGTTAGCCCGCTTCCATCTTAGACTGCATCATCACTTACCATCAGGTGAGATTGTAGTCAAGGGCTAACTTGTAAAGAATAAAAATAAAAAAAAATGATACGATTTGTCGCAGTCGAAACCGCGGGCAATATGTAATAATATTATATTTCTAAATACTTAGACGAGGCACGTTATTTCTGACGAGTGAATGATATCATTTTCCCTAAGGAAACTGCAGTACTGCATACTAGTATTTACCTAGATTCACTCGGTAATTTACAGTTGTATTGAAATAAAAATAATTGAATTCTAGAAGAAGATCAGAATTAGATTCGAAAAATTCCTGCCTAAGAGTGAGTTACTCATCTAATTTAGTAACTTAGTAATTTAAGGACTTAAGCCAAGTCAGCCATTGGAGGAGTGACTTACCTCGGAGATCTTGAACCAAATCAGCGGTCGAAGGAGTGACCTGCCTCAGAGGTCTTAAGCCAAGTCAGCCATTAGATGAATGACAAATTTCGGATGTTGTAAGGCAAGTCAGCCATTGACTATGTGGCATACTTCGGAGGTCTTAAACCAAATCAGCGACATAGGAGTGACCTACCTCAGAGGTCTAAGCCAAGTCAGCCATTAGATGAGCCATTGGATGATGATACTTTGGGGGTCTTAAACCAAGTCAACCATTGAATGAGTGACATACTTCGGAGATCTTGAATCAAGTCTGCCATTGGATAAGTGACATACTTCGGAGGTCGTAAACCAAATCAACCAATGAATGAGCTACACACTTCGGAGATCTTGAACCAAGTCTGCCATTGGATGAGTGACATACTTGGGAGGTCTTAACCCAAGTCAGCTATTGAATGAGTAACATACTTCGGAGATCGTGAACCAAGTCAACCATTGAATGAGTGACATACTTGGGAGGTCTTACACCATATCAGCCATTGGATAAGTGATATACTTTGGAGGTCTTAAACCAAGTCAGCCATTGGATGAGTGACATACTTTGGAGGTCTGAAACCAAGTCAACCATTGAATGAATTACATACTTCGGAGATCGTGAACCAAGTCAGCCATTGGTTGAGTGATATACATTGAAAGTGTTCAGCCAGCGATTAGATTAGTGTACTTCGCATTTTACGTTTACTGTGACCAGAAAAACACGCCGGTTGATCCCGATTATTATCAGCAGCTGATAATAAACATTACCTAACAAACGAATGTTATCTAAGCAGGCCAACTCATATTATCTACAGTAGTTTTGTCCTATCTTAATAAAGACTTACCTCTTTGTACTACTTTTTTGTAATGGGGGATTCCCCACCGACTCTTACCGACTAACCCCTCACGAATTTCATGTGGTTTTATTCGGTAAGCGCTGTGGGGTTCTAGTCGGACTCTTACCGACTAGAATCATACCGCATGACCACAGATACACGGGAATTTATTCACAAGATCATGAACTAGCTAGTGCACTCAGACGTACTATGGAAGGTCGACATGGCACCACACCATTAAAATATTGTAATTCTATTGTAATATGTGATCAGTGGTTGAGTTTACAATAATTTCTTAATACCCCGGAGTTAGTAGATCCTGCGTACCTCGGGAACACGTTAAGGTTTCAGTTCCATCATTAACAATTAAGTTTGATAGGAATCATTATACTGTTAAACATTAACCTAAGCCCGCAAACCGGCTTAGGAGAAGCGTGGTGGGTCAAAGTCTTATCCCTTTCTTATAACGAGATTAACACTACATGGAACATTAAAAATAGGTTGATATTGACGACATAACCTACTTCTTTTTGCAAGGATTTCTTTAATCTAAACGACTTGTTCAAAATTGCAAAAAAAAACAAAGCAACAAACAAACTTACAAACACATTTATATTATTTAGTGTTACAATAAACAGACATAATAATGTATTCTATTCTATATAGCAATGAGAATGACACAGCAATATGCAAAATCTTATCAAACGGAATGACATCGTAAAAAACAGATAGATTTGTGTTATTTTCGCAGTCAATGGTGTTTAGCTGTGTTCTAATACATTTAAAAAACTAAATATATTAAAAATATATATATAAACAATGTGGTTTTCCGGTAAAAAGTTTCGAAGGACACGATGTGAGAATATTGACGAGTTGTTAGCAGCAACCAGTGAGTGATAATCTTAGTTTGTGAGTTAAATATATTTTGTTCTAAAAAATGTTTTTTATCTATACCAATTTATGTTCTTATCAACGAGCGTGCAAGTATTTTGTGTATTGTTTCGGTGTGATATATATTTATACGTCCATATACTAGGCATATACATATATATACCTGTATATGTATACAGTTTATATTGTCATATTTAGATAAGTATATGTTTAAAGTAATGTTTAGTAACTCTGTGAATAGCTCGTCCGGTGCAGTCATCTTTGCTTCAGCCGCCATGCAAGTCTGTGTTTCGGTCAAAGGGTTTTTTTTCAGTATAATACAGGTGCCATATGTCACGGTTATCAGTGCCTATGCCTCATTGACGCATCTTTAGTGTTGTTATAAGGTTTTATGTCTAAGTTGATGCATTGTTCAGACATGCTCCTGTGAGGTGTTTGTTATATACAATAGTTTTCCACATACTTATTATTATTATATTTGTGTGATGAGCATGGGTGTTTTCCATTGTCTGTGTGTATTTATACATTATATAAGTATTTATATGTAGTATATAATTGTATATTAAAATTATAATATCAACTATCTTAGCACTCATAACACAAGCTACTCTGTATGCTTACTTTGGGGCTAGATAGTGATGTGTATCGTTTAAGTATATTTATTTATTTAAAAAAAAAAAAAAAAACTTATGCATATCAAAAAGACCAACTGTTGGTGTGTATTTGTGTTAAATACATATATTTAGTGTAGAAATATATCTAATGTTATGTGTGTACTGTGTAGGTATAAGTGTGAGAGAAACATAGGTGTCAAAGTAAAAAGTGTACTTAGTTTAAAAAAATAAAGTTTAAAAACTATAATCCGACTACGTAAAAAAGTGATACAAATAGGACGAAACAAGAAACTATTTGTGACAGAAATCGGGAATGCATAGGCACAGGCATAGGCATAGGTACAAAAATGATCATGGTAGAGCCGTGGTCGCACCCATTATATACCTACCGCGTTATACTTATGTTTAATGGAGGTATTCCCTGCATAATCACAGAACATAGGTAGTAGGTGCGATCACGGCTCTACCATGATAATTTTTGTACCTATGCATTTCCCGATTTCTGTCAAAAATATTTTCTTGTTTCGCCATTTTTAGAACGCTTTCTTACGCAGTCGGATTATAGTTTAAAACTTTATTTTTTTTAAGTACGTACACTGTTTCTCTCACTTACACAGTACACACATAATATTACATACATTACACATCATCACCATTAACAACCAGTGGCGTGCACTTCATAGATGCATAAACGCAATGCATACCCTGAGGATTCATTACGTACCTGTATTGGAGACGGAATTTTCCATCCATGCACTATAGGTATACTATAGTGCATACCCTAGTTAAAAACCTTGTGCACGCCACTGTTAACAACCCATAGTCGGCTTCGGCTGACTATTGAGCACGAGTCTCTTCTCAGAATAAGGGGGGGTTAGGCCTTCACCACTACGCTGGTCAAATGTGGATTGACAGACTTCACATACATACAGAATTAAGAAAATTCTCAGGTATGCAGGTTTCCTCATGATGTTTTTAAAATGCACATAACTGAAATGTTGGAGGTGCATGCCCCGGACCGAAATCTAGGGCAAAGGTCTAAATTAGGGTTTTTGTTGTTTTATTTCAGACCCCAACGAACACATGGTCCGCCTCCTCAAGTACAAAGCCCCAGTAGTGTGCTACACGGCTGTAGGCAGCGACTCCATCAGACTGGACCTGGACCTGGACGGGAAGCATATCCTCTCGCACGTGTTCAAGCTCGGAGAGGAACAGGAAATGGTGAAGGTTGATGGAAATAAAGTGCGTATTTTTTTTATTTTCAACCATAATAGGTAGGGCCGGACTTTAAGCTTGGACATCTTGGGCTTGATGCTTTTTTTTTATTCTTTACAAGTTAGCCCTTGACAACCTCACCTGATGGTAAGTGATGATGCAATCTAAGATGGAAGCGAGCTAACTTGTTACGAGTAAGATGAACACACCCACACCCCTTTCGGTTTCTACACGACATCGTACCGGAACGCTAAATCGCTTAGCGGTACGTCTTTGCTGGTGATAACTAGCCACGACCGAAGCCTCCCACCAGCGCTTAGACTAGATTGCACTGTCACTTAACATCAGATGTGATAACCTATTCCAAATTTTTAAGTGTTACCTAATAACTTGTCGTTAAATAAAAATATCGATTTCTCAAACAAGATAACCTTAACAACTGGCTTCAATTGAGCAGGACTAAACTAATTAAAAGAATTTATCTGAGCCAAGATTCGAACGTGGGACAAACAATCTGAAAGGCCAGGCAGTCTGACCAAACGCGCTTTAATTTTATTGGAAGAACAGAGGAAGGAAAAACGCAACAACCATAAATATTTAACACCTGTTTAAATGACATTATTAACGCATTTTAATAATAAATGTACGGTGAAGCAACCGTGCGTATAATATTTGCGTAAAGATGCTACAAAAATCTTAATGTGACGCATTATTCATTATTATGTTGAATTTATGCAACTTGTATACCTGCGTGCAGTAAAAATAAGGATACATAAAAAATATCTTTTATTCATTCACAAATTAACGCCTGACTTCTAGCTGACATAATGCTAAGAGACGATGTCGTCTTAACATCTTGAAAGGTTAATTAGTATCGCAAAATCTTGAAAGGGTCACAGGTGATAGGGTGTATGCCACTTCGCACGTTTGGTTAATTCTTCTCTTGTGTTGTTTAGTGTTTATGTGTGCTAGTTCTGGTGAAGCTGTGGTACTTTATAAAAAAATGATTTTCAATCGATACTATGTAAATTAGGTCTAATGAATAAAACTTTAAATTAATAATTAAATATGAGCGAATATCCAGTCTGCCCTGGGCTACGCCTCACGTTACGCCTCTGGAATTGGTAGAGTTATTTAAAAATTACGAATGCAGTAGCGTAACTAAGGAGTGGCAGGGCTGGCAAAACAGGACTACAGTCCGATGTTGCTCCCTCCCGAGAAGCTGTGAGCTCAGCAGTAATCTAATATATATGAGCATTTTATGGGATCCCACCCAATGTATTCGTCACGGTTCCAGATGGTATTTTTACGCTGTGTCGTGTGGTTTCTTCAGGGCATATTAACCGAACGCTTAATGCAATCAATAGTATTTTGTTTTAGTAACCTATGAAGGATATCTCTGCCAGTAATATTATCAGGTGCTTAAGCCCTTTCTTTCATATTTTATTAATTAATGTGACAAAATTTATCTTGTGTATTTTCACGCACGACTGCCACTATAATCTATCTGTAATCTTGGAAATTAGATAAGTGCACAAATAGGTAGTCAATTATTATAATCCGTATATTAGAAAAGCCTTTTACAATGTGACAGCTGCTTAAATCTCTCTTATTAATTAAATCACAAAAGTTACATATTTATTTCATCAACTGAAATAACAAAATTAAAAATCCGTGCCTTGAAGAGCACGTAGTCTGGAATTGGTGGTGTCACACGACGCGCGTTGAAGAGCACATAGTCTAAAGATGGTGGTGTTACATCCCGTGCCTTATAGAGCACGTAGTCTGGAGTTGGTGGTGTCACACGCCGCGTGTTGAAGAGCACGTAGTCTGAAGTTGGTGGTTGTTACACCCTTGTCTAGCACGTTAAGCCCCACATTAAAAGCGATGACCCACTACTGGGTCTAACCTCTATCATATCCCCTCTACTATAAATAGAGAGGTCTGGCCAATAGTGGGCGGTTAAAACAGGATATGATAAATGATGAAAATCGTACCGAAAATTATTCACACCTGACCAGGTATATTTCAAGTTTTGTATGTCAATGCGAACATATAACGCAATATATAGTGTCAAGAATAAACTTTATGCCGATACTGGATCATCTTATATTGACTTGCCCTTCCATTTGGCCTCGCGGAAAATATTACGCCAAAAAAAAATCAAATAAATAAAACTTATATACATTTTATTTTGGAAAACGTCCTCAATAACAAACGCGATATATTATCTTGTAAAAAACACACACGATTCTGCTGTTTTCAGGTCAACCACCTAAATAGTCTAATTCCAGGGCTTTCCATTTATAGTCAAAATGTATCGTAAATATAATGTGTGCCCCTATTCTGTAATGACATCATTTGTTTCCATGGTAACTTCGTTGTTAGTGATATTGGCGAAAACTTCGTCGACGAGTATAAAATAGCGGAATCGCAGCCCTTTATATCTGACCCCTGAATACAGCTGTTTCGGAGAAACTTACTTTTTTTGTAATATTTAATACACAGATTTGCACAACAACTTTGTATAATGTTATGTATTCCCATAGAAAATAAAAAAACACTATTTATTTTGACAATGTAACACTCCACTCCTACTTCGGCATAGTACATACTTTTTAAATTCCTTTGACAAACTTTTAATACGAGGAATGTTGCGAGAAAAAGTAGTAAACAAATTAATGTAACTCTTAAAAACGCCACGTTACATCATCATCATCAACCTATATTCAGCTAACTGCTGAGCTCGAGTCTCCTGTCAGAATGAAAGGGTTAGGCTAATTGTCCACCACGCTGGCCCAATGCGGATTGACAAACTTCACACACGCAGAGAATTAAGAAAATTCTCTGGTATACAGGTTTCCTCACGATGTTTTTCCTTCACCGTTTGACATGAGACATTTAATTTCTTAAAATGCACACAACTGAAAAGTTGAAGGTGCATGCCCCGGACCGTATACGAACCCACACCCTCCGGAATCGCAGAGGTCAAATCCACTGGGCTATCACAACGTTACACCAGTGTACAATTAATATTCCATCCCAACCAACTAGTGGTTGAGGCCTGCAACTACACTCCCAACCTTAACGCTAACTTCAAGCAGAGGCGTCCCAAAAACGACCTTTACGATCCAGACGATGACATGACGACCGACAATGCTTCCCGGCCAACACAATCACAAGCAACACAGCGTCTTCGCCGGCGAAGACGAGATCCCCGATATCTAACGTCACCCGGACGTGGGTTTTCTAACTCACGATCTCGGGGGCGTCCGGACTGATTCACTCAGGTCACGGTTACACCTTCCCGAATGGCCCTCTAAGCCGAGGTCCGAGTCTTATAGGAGACGCCCTTAGAGAGCCGTTCCGTCCTCTATCTTTATTTCAGCCTTCGGGTCTCATCAGGCGATGTTTCTGCGCTCGCCCAACCCCCCCGGTGACGCTGTAGTGGTCCCACGTGGAGCCATCGGCACTTACTCAACACGACAAAAAAAAAACAATTAATATACTAATCTTGATCTGCCTCCTCCAACGATAGATAAGTGAAAGTCATTAAGCATACCTACCCTACAGCTTATCATCAGTTTTATACGTATGTTATGACAACAATGTCTATATTACAAGATTATGATGAGAAATCATTTCATTAAGTTGTCATTATCCTATCAAAACTATGACATTACATTTATCTTTAAATATGATATTCATCACCATATGCTATCTGCGTGGCCTCCTCTCTTCCTCTTCTAGAAGTAGGTTCTGGAGCATAGACCCACCATGCTGACTCAACAAGGACAATCTTAGTTCTATAGCTCGTATCAGATATTATTGATAATAGGTAAGTATAATTTTTAGTGGCACAATAATGGTGACTACAGGTTATTACTTAGCCTGACAGAGGCTCGAACCCAGGTTTTATTTTTTTATTCTTTACAAGTTAGCCCTTGACTACAATCTCACCAGATGCTAAGTGATGATGCAGTCTAAGATGGTAGCGGCCTAACTTGTTTAGGAGAAGGATGAAAATCCACACCCCTTTTCGGTTTCTACACGACATCGTACCGGAACGCTAAATCGCTTGGTGGTACGTCTTTGTCGGTAGGGTGGTAACTAGCCACGGCGGAAGCCTCCAACCAGCCAGACCTGGACCAATTAAGAAAATCTCAATCGGTCCATCCGGGGATCGAACCTAGGACCTCCGTTTTGTAAATCCACCGCGCATACCACTGCGCCACGTAGGCCGTCAAAAAAATAAATACTTATGATCCGAAGCCGTATAGACTTAACCGATGAGACAGAGAAATGTATAGATGTATTCATTACTCTCAGATAAAAGGCTGCACTAACAAGGCATCTATAATCTATACTAATATTATAAAGAAGAAAGATTTGATTGTTTGTTTGCATTGATTAAGCTCTGAAACTACTGAACCGTTTTGAAAATTTATTTTACTGTTGGAAAACTACACTATCCCCAAGTGTACTATCCACTATATATAGTCTATATACATAACATAGACTATATATAATCTCCGTATTCCTACGGGAACAGGAAACACGCGGGAGGAACCACTAGCGTCTGCTAGTTTATGAGAGTATGCAGGGAGTAATGTCTAGATTTACTGAATAGGCCCACCTGTTGAACGAGCGGGCGTGATCGAATCAGAAATGAGGAGATCCGCAGAAGAACCAAAGTCATCGACATAGCTCAACGAGTTGCGAAGCTGAAGTGGCAATGGGCGGGGCTCATAGTTCGAAGAGCCGTTGGGGTCCCAAAGTGCTGTAATGGCGATCCCGCACTAGTAAGCGCAGTGTTGGCCGACCCCCCACTAGGTGGACTGACGACATCAAGCGAGTCGCAAGGATTCGCTGGATGGAGATGGCTCAGTATCGTGATGTTTGGAAGTCCCTACAAAAGGCCTATGTCCTGCAGTGGACGTCCATCGGCTGATATGATGACTGAATAGATTTTGAAAATTCTTTTACCAATAGCCACGTTATTTGTAAGTGTCATAGGATCATTTTATCTTGGTATTCGTATTTCCACGTGACCGAAAACTACACGAGTGAAATTGAGGTGCGTCAGTTAATATAAAAATAAATTTAATAAGTATGTGTCATTTGTTTCAGATAAAGATGACCTACAGCTTAGAAAACGAGAATACGTTAAAACAAGTAGTAAAGATGCCCGACGGAAAAACCGCGTACTTTATCAGAGAGTTCAAAGAGAATGAAGTGAAAATGGTAAGAAAATCACCATATAACTTGCAAATAGAAATTATTATATTATTCTATTCGAGAGATTAATAGGGATACTGCCTTCCGAATCCAAACGAAGATAAGAACCCTAATTACCTAATAATATGAATTTAATGTTGATGAAAAGGAGACTACGCAACGCACGTAATGGAAGCCCTCAAAAGAAAAATTTATTTTCCCGTTTTTGCCACATTTTTCACTATAGAATAATGAATGTTACCTTTAACGTTCTGTGTTTAGTAGTTCTGTGCTTATCACCAATGCCGGATAACTTGATGCCTTATGAAGTCTTATAGGCTCCCTATCCTTAAGTAAACTACAAAGAATTAATAAAACGTTAGTAGAATAAATGTATCAATCAACGTTAAAACACGGGGATTTTGAATTTGATTTGACTTTCATGTTTTTTTTTTCCCGGCTCGTCCCTGGTGTCCCTTAGACGGGATGCCTCAATTAATTGCTTAAATAGCTTATAGGCTAATCCAGGACTGATTCTCACTGATTAGTCGAAGCGTGATGTTATACTATAATCCTATGACACTCACAGATGGCACATGACTTTCTATTGGTAAAAGCAAAAACAAATCCTTAGTAGGTAATTAGGTATCATAGTTTAGTAGATCCCCCTACAAACGCGCAAACACACAAACCTTACCACTCAATATTTATTTATAAGTTACTATCTGACGCCGCGCGGTTTTATCCGCATGGTTCCCGTTCCTGTAGGAATACAGGGATAATATATAGCCTATAGCCTTCCTCGATAAATGGGCTATCTAACACTGAAAGAATTTTTCAAATCGGACCAGTAGTTCCAGAGATTAGCGCGTTCAATCAAACAAACAAACATACAAACAAACAAACAAACTCTTCAGCTTTATTATATTAGTATAGATTTAGTAAGAGCCGTTATAGCCCAGTGGATGTGACCTCTGCCTCCGATTCCGGAGGGTATAGGTTCGAATCCGGTCCGGGGCATGCACCTCCAACTTCTAAGTTGTGCGCATTTTAAGATATTAAATATCACGTGATATTTAATTTGAGACACGTGATATTTAATTTCGGAAGGAAAAACATCGTGAGGAAACCAGCATACCAGAGAATTTTCTTAATTCTCTGCGTGTGTGAATTCTGCCATTGAGCCAGCGTGGTGGACTAATGGCCTAAGCCCTCTCACTCTGACAGGAGACGCGAGCTCAGCAGTGAGCCGAATATGGGTTGAGAATATTGAAAATTATGAATTTAGTAGTAATGTTACTATTTTTTTTTCCAGACAGTCACAATGGACGGCACAGATCTAAGCGCTACGGTACACTACGAAATTCTTCAGTAGAAGATTGTTTACTAACTAGAATAATTTATTTATTGCTAAGTTTATTTTATTTAAGATATGAAACAGTATTTAAAAAAGATATTACCTACCTAGTCATAAATTGTGTTGTACTTTATTTGCCTATCCTTTTACTTACTCGTAACTTACTAGTAGACCTTCAAGAGTTTTATCAGTACAAATCACATGAGAATATGGGGGATAAAATATAACCTTTGCTACACATTGATAATGTAGATTGCTATTGGTAAAAGATAGTTAAAATTGGTCCAGTAGTTTTGGAGCTTATTGTTACTTTACAAACAAACGAACAACCGAAAAATACTTTAGAGTAACCAATAATGCCTATGCCGAATGTGCAAGACATCATGACCAAAACACGATCAGTTTTATCGGCTGTCAGCCGTTAGCGCTGCAGGCACGTAAGATTATTTGATCATCAGTGGCTGACATTAGGGTTTTATGGTTACACAATACAGTTTTTAGGTTACACTTAATCAGTTTCCTGTCTGAAATGAAAAGTTACATGCACATTTACCTCGTTGCAACACCAAAGGCTCAGTATTTCAGGTGTTTAGCATTTGCGTAAGGACTGTGACAAGCAAGGCAATTACACTAACATAGCTATCTCATTGTAATCTCACAATTAGTCAGTCACGAATTTAAAACATTTAAAAAGCGAGTGACAAGGTTTTATATTTCTTAGTATATGTCTACACAAAATTATCATGATAACGATTTTTTCAAAATTTTACACTATTTCGGGTTATAAAGTGTGTGTCAGAGTAAACTCCATTCGATCGACTGTCTTAGGTGTATGTTGCCCCGCAGCATACACTATTTGCGTCTCAATACTTACGTCTGAAAAATGAAAGGCGCCCGCACGCATGTGCACGCTGTAGGCGGCAGCGCACGGTGAAAGGTGCGCAGAATAGGTTGCGTACAAAAAACATAACGCTGTCTTTCGTTCATCGAATTTTACTGCCCATATTTTTTTCATACCGGGGGCTATATCGGGAGTAAACTCCAAAATGCCACGATAGCCCAGTGGATATAACCGCTGCCTTCGATTCCGCGGGCGTAAAGGTTTTTTTGAATCCGGGGCATGCACCTCTAACTTTTCAGTTATGTGCATTTTAAGAAATTAAATATCAAGTGTCTCATATGGTGAAGGATGAACATCGTGAGGAAAACTGCACACCTGAGAAATTTCTTAATTCTAAATATGAAGTCTGCCAGTCCGCTTTGGGCCAGCGTGGTGGATAATTAGCCTAACTACTATCATTCTGAGAGGAGAACAGTGCTCAACAGTGAGCCGTATGTGGGTTTTTAATGATGATAATAAAATAAAAAAATTCGTGCGTATCTCGGAACGCTCGACAGAAGTGATAACGGAAACCTGCTACCGTATGCGTGAAAGGGAAGACAGACACAGTGGCGCAGTAACGCGTTACGTTACGAAGGGGTTTTTCGGGTACCCTCCCATACGAAGTTATCACATCAAAAATCCGTCAGTAAAAGTTTGCAAGATTTAAATTAAAAAAATTATAGACAGTACTAAAGTGAATTTAATTTTATTAATTTCCCTAGTATTTTTATTATCCCCGCGGTTTCAACGACGCAGTTCCCATTCAAGTGAGCATACGGGGATGACATATAGCCTTTGTAATTCGCTAATAATGTAGTTCATTGGCGAAAAAAAAAAAAAAAATCTGTTTAGTGAGAAACAAATTCACATTGGCATTTATACCAACTATTAGTTAGTAATATATTTTCTGTTTAAGAATACAAATAATAATTAAGTGTAAATTATATCAATTTTAACATATTTGACACATTTATTTTAAGTTGCTCTAAATCCATACATAATTAATATTCTTTATGTTCTATTAAATTTATGATGCCTTATTTGTATTCTTTATATATTATGTTATGAATCAAATCAGTGATATGGAATCCAAACGACGTAGGCATCTTTGGAATGTTATTTTATATGTGTTTATTTAAATGTACATAAAATAGATTTAAATGAGCATCTTTTATATCCCGTATTAGGCAAATCGTTAAAATTGTATCAAAATAAAACCGTGTTGTGAAATTGATAAAGTTTTGTTATTCAGATTGATTAATTTATTGCTACGTTTAGTATGCAATTTGTAAGTCACTTATGTATTCTGTGGTCTTACTAATATAAATCCTCAACGAAGGCTCATTAAGTCCGCGATTAGGTAGGGGTAGGTGCGGGGAAATTGAGCCCTGGGGTTCTATAACAGCCTTGGGGTAATTTTTAACAGTAATCCAAACAATAGGATTTAGTCTTTTTGCCAAATAATTAAACACCAATTAATCTTACAAATATCAACATTTATATCTTATATCATTTCCGTTCGACGAGTTTTTTATTTCTTTTACAAATTATTATTACACGTCAAACAGCCTATCAATACATGCCCTTGATAGAACAAGCCCCAGTTTCCCCTATTTAATTGTAATTTATTGTCTGACCTTTACATAATATTATTAAACTCGTATACGAATAAACGAGGTGTAATTAAGTCATCATCCCTACAAAGTCATAATGTCAATTATGTCATACTCTAACAATTCAAACATAGACATAAAATAGAGCGATTAATATTCTGCTATAAATCATTCACCTTAACTATTAATCATAATTAACATAATAACTTAATATGTGCGCATACGCATATGGCTTAGCATACGCGCCACCCCCTTCTATTGTCTATGCCGTTTGTTATTATCTAACGTTTAATCTATGGACAAAATGTGGGTCAAGCCAACTGTATTACACTTAAAGTGATATGTGAGCTTGATGCTGACTTGCGTGAAAACCGCGCAACTGGCATTTTTTGTTAATATAAATGTACCCATAGTCATGATATTATAAACTCTCTATCAATTTTGTAGAGGTAAAGTTTTTCTGACAAAGCCCGTCGAAAATAGTACCGTAAAGCTTAAATCTTTGACGGCCGCTGTGGCCGTGGTTTCGTAAATTAACAAAATGAAAAAGTATTTCTCACACACAAGGATGGTTTTAATGCCGGTTATTCGAGAGTATTTAGATGACTATCGTCATTATGTCTATTTTTTAACACACTGTTTAGGGCAAATGCCTTCTGAGTGGCTGCCACGCAGCTCCAATGCAGATTGGTGGGACATTTTGTGAGTACACGTTATTTTAATTGTGCAATAAGACAAAGGGGAGAAATTTTAATTTCTTTAACTTGTATCTGTAAAATATTTTTTAACAAACATAACAAAAGATTTTTTAGAGATCGAGACTGTCAGCTTTACGTGCTCTCCGTGGCACGGGGGTAACCACCACCCTTAGGCCGATAATTTTTATGTCAATTTTTTAGAAGAAAGAAAAGCTCAGTTTTAGGTATAACTACCTACGAGTAGCTCGATCCATGTCTTGAACCCGTTGAAAATCTATTAAGTATAAGATAAATAAAAAGTGTCAGTTACTCAGTGTTGGCACTGCGCAGTGTTGCGCAAGGACCATGTGGGTCAACATCGGTTTGCCTTTTGGGGAACTACAAGAGGTACAACCTGATTTCGCTCGCTTTTTGACAACTGCGGTGTTGCAAAACGTTACACATACATGCCACGCTAAGTGATCTGTTTAATATCTTATTTTAAATTGTTTGACAATTATATTTTAGTAAAGATAATTGCTAACTAATGTACAGATACATTAATCAATTCTATATTTGTTTAGTTGTCAAACGATTGCAATCTGCACTACTGAAACAAAATACGTAACAAACGATCCAAATAAGCTGTAGGTATGTTTGTTTTCACCAGGTGTTCAACATAATCTATAGGGCCAGGGTCTCTCCTATAGGACAGGAAACTTAAGATTTGAAGGTTAGGTATACCACCTCCCTGCCACCTCGGTATACCACCTCGATGCTGGTAGTTATGCTGCTAGCTATGGTAATAATGTTAGACTGCGTTTAAACGATTATTCAACTATAGCCGACGCCACGTGGTTTCATCTGTGTAGTTCCCGTTCCTGGGAGAAGATGGGGATAAAATGTAGCCACTCTCACACTCACACTCACAAATATCGTGGCTTTTTAATGGTAAAAGTATTTTCAAAATCGGGTCAGTAGCTCCAGAGATTATCTATACCAGACGATGTTACCTAATGATAACCAGAAGAATGTCTTAGTTTGATCTCCAAGGCGCGGGGTTGTAATATCACCAACTTTTCAATTCCTTAATGCTGCAAACAATTTTTTAAGAAAAATGAAAGCTCCATTTCATAGCATTAGAGGAACCAGACTAATGAGGAACGACCACAGAACAGACATCGCTGAAAGCTAACGCTCGGGACGACAGTTATTTTTTTTACCCATTTATGTAAACTAATTTAGGTACCTATTTATTATTTTTTAATTTTTAATCTGTTTTATATTGTGTCCATTATAGCATTTCTTCTTATTTTTTCTAATTATTTATTTCAAAGACAGACCCATTCATGACAAACCCAGTCATCATGCTCGTTCATGACGCCAGTGACGTCACAAGCGGCACAGACAACCACGCCGGTAATGTCGCCGGGACACGCTCCGGCTGACTCGATGACTTCCGCAGGATAGTGTTACATGACTATTCGAGCACCTTACGATATCGTCATGTAAATAAAAATAACTGTAATATTTGTAATTTAAATCAAATGCTGGTGCGCGACGATTTGTGCTCTCCGGAGGAGGAGGAAACCATTGCACGATCTCCCTGCGTTAATCTCACAAAAACCTTAAATAACTTGAGCAATTTGATTTCCTACTACTCGTATTTATTTGTTTTAATCTCCTGAATACTGAACATAAATGGAGGTAATTTTCTAATAAATAATTGATAACCAAAACAAGCTAATAACTATGATTAAGTAGTAATTGAAAGGTACCTGTTGGTAAGTGGAAAACTATTGCCTACAAATAGAATGACACCTTGAAGTATAAGTGTTCAGCCTCACGAGCCTGTAATTATACCATCAACCATACTTCCCTTCGTGCTGAAACACAGAACTACTTGGTGGCAGAACTAAGCTAATTTTGCCACCTAAGGCTTAAGTCGTAGTAGACTTCTACTAAATGTTTGTCCAAAAGAACAACCAGAAACCAAGAATCGAAATTGAATTGAAGAAACCAAGAATTGGAATTGGCACTTCTGATATAACTAATCAAAATCAAAAAAAAAATCAAAAATTCATTTATTTCAAGTATACAAGCACTTTTGATACGTCAGTTAACTATTTGTAAAGATACTACCACCGATTCGGAAGGCAGATTTTGCTGAGAAGAAACCGGCAAGAAACTCAACAGTTGCTCTTTTTTTAAAAAAAATCATACAATAATATTATAATTACAATTTATGAAAACATTACAATTTCTTATAGTTTTACTTCCTGTGTGAAGGTGGAAGCTGATCCAACGGCCTCCAAGCAACTTTGTCATTAAGGAACTCATCGATGGTGTAGTAACCTCGACTAAGCAAATGTTTTTTAACACATTGCTTAAAGTATATAAGTTAAGTATAAACTATATAAGTTAATTAGGCTTGCTTTGCTCTGAATGAAGAAATGTAATAAAAAATACTTAGTCTTTTTAGTTACAGAGGAGTCAGAAACATGACGTGTAAAGTAATTATAATTATTCATTACTATTAATCACCGCCTCTTATATTTCAGACTAAATACTATAGAATGATATCATGGCATGCTTTAAATGTCACCATGACCACTAGGTACACTAGATCTAATTAAAATACGATGAACTAAATTTGTTTATACCCATAGATTTATAACACATAGATAGTGTGTAGTCGCAGGATTCGTAAGCCGTTTTATGTGCCCTGAAATGGGAGCCCTTGACGCATCGCTACGCTACCGGCACGCTAAATCGCTTGCCGGTAGGGTAATAACTAGCCACGACTGAAGCCCCCCACCAGCCAGACCTGGACCAATTAAGAAGTCGGCCTGGCCGGGGATCGAACCAAGGACCTCCGTTTTATAAATCCACCGCGCATACCGCTGCGCCGCGGAGGCCGTCACATAGTTGCCATTCTTCTAATAATTTTTATCAACCAGAATTACGCCCGAAGATACTTGGGCTGATGATGGATTTAGTGTATTAGATTAATCCAAAGTTCACCTTTTTTTTTATTCTTTACAAGTTAGCCCTTGACTACAATCTCACCTGATGGTAAGTGATGATGCAGTCTAAGATGGAAGCGGGCTAACTTGTTAGGAGGAGGATGAAAATCCACACCCCTTTCGGTTTCTACACGGCATCGTACCGGAACGCTAAATCGCTTGGCGGTACGTCTTTGCCGGTAGGGTGGTAACTAGCCACGGCCGAAGCCTGCCACCAGCCAGACCTGGACAAATTAAGAAAATCTCAATCTGCCCAGCCGGGGATCGAACCCAGGACCTCCGTTTTGTAAATCCACCGCGCATACCACTGCGCCACGGACGCCGTCAAAACCTTCTGGCGACCGAAGCTTAACGAAAACATCCGGCACCGATATGCTATTCACCAGTTACATGCTGAATAAAATATCGATAAATATTTTATTAAATAAAATATAACACCCCGTTATGGCAACATATTTAGTATTATAGACCCGCAGTTATCCAGAAGTTGAACAAGATAATAGATTATATCAAACAGGACATATATGGCAACTAGTCAAAGTGATCTTGATATTTACATAGCTATGTGCATGATGCGATGTCGTAAACCATTTGCATAGGCCATCGCCGTGCGAAAAAACTTTTATTGGACATTTATTCATACTTTAATCTTAATACTTAAGTAATATTTTCGGAAATTATTTCACTAGTTGTCTAAATGGAAAAAATATATAGCTAAAATCCGCCAAAAATGGTCTTTTTCTTAATAAACTAGTTAACATGTTTGTGTAATTCGATCGGATTGTCTTGCTTTATGGTTGCAAACTTTGATATAAACCTAGAGGTAAACGGCCCACCTCGTTAATACGCTGAAAAAAGTAATTTAAAATAATGGCAGGTTAAAATATGCAAAAGTTGTTACGAAGACACTTGTTAATAAAACTATCCAAGTCTAAAGGGTAATTTTGTCTAGGATAGGGTAATATTTTCCGGTAGGTACACAATACGAGAAATCACGAGACAGTCGCCACACACCTACTTAACCTCAAAGCAACCCTTTGATGAACTTAGAACTCTTCCCTCCCGGGTGTATTTACCTCCCAGCGAAAAAAAAACTTCCAACCTTACCTATACCGGAACCTTCGGTCTAAGCGGTACATTTTAGAAACGAGGAAACGCGTCCACTTGGAATATAAATTACGTATGTTCATTAGTGTTTCACCACGACTCCACGAGTCACCTAAATGACTATTCACGTACGAAAATAGTGACGGTAATCAGACACAGTCTAATTACTGTTTTCTCATTTGCATCCCGTAATGTAACTATTGGTGTACCCAACAGTACCTATTAGCCTCTCGGCCATAAGGGCCCACACTGTACCGAAAAAAATGTGAGCCGTCACGGTATGCCTAGCAGATGTGATACATCAACATTATTTTGTAGGAGTATAGGTGTCCGAGCTCAGTGTTGCGAGAGAGATGGCTTAACGCCGGATCGAGTGGGAGAGAAACGCACAGTCGATTGCGCATGGCGACGCGTCGCCACACCGTACACACTACTGCATATAGACTGTATTGTGTATTATATATACCATCATATAACGTGGCGACTATATGATGGTATATAGCCCGCAAGCTCGCCAGAAATCGGTTTTACGTGCGGCTATGGATGTTTCACATCAATAATTTCTTAATCAGATATCTCCCATTATATCTACACTTTATCACCCAAACGGTTAGATAAGATGATAGTATACACAGTTAGTATTTAGTAATATTGTAAATGCGAAAGTCTGTCTGTCTGTCTGTCTGTCTGTTACCTTTTCACGGCTAAACGGCTGAACCGATCAAGATAAAGTTCGACACTAAAATAAAAATAGAAGAAGGTGAAATAGGGGTTGAAAGTTTGTATGGAAAGTTCTTCATTTTTAGAGTTACAGTTTAAAAATTTGTTCATAAATCATAAAAAAATACGAAATATGTGATTCAAGAATTATTAATGTTTATTGTTCACATTGATTTCCACGCGGACGAAGTCATGGGAGTCCGTTATTACACACCTAAAATATTAACAGACTTTACAATTTACCTAAAAAAAATACCTGCAAATGTAGCAGTTACTCTTTCACACACTCCAACCATCTCTTCTTATGACTCTCCACATTGTCTCTTCACTTTCTTCTTGTGATGTCTTACATCGTTTCATATCATACCGTATTAATATATCATACAGTACTACTACATAATAACATGTAAATAATTAAAAAAAAATGTCTTTTATTCAAATTGATTAACTATTGAACCCAGATAAGCAAAATGAGTACCATTTACTTTTCATGTAATCGACACCTTTAATCATGACATCAATATTACAGACAGCACGCCTACTTTGTAAATAATTATCCGTTACGTTACGTTACGCTAATCCATGTTTTAAAACAAAGTCCTTAAACCGCGTGTGTCTGTCTATTTGCATTACAAGTTACTTAGGAATTACTGAACAAATTTCATGCGGTTTTTGTCAATGTATAGAGTAATTTATTTGGAAAGTTTAGGTATATAGTTTATCAAGGTTTTGTGAATATCGGTTGAAATATGACGGTAGATGTTGGAGTTGTATCATACAATGTAAAGCCTCCTGGAAGCTGTCACTAAAAACGCTGCCCAATACCTTTTTTTTAGTCTTTTACAAGTTAGCCCTTGACTACAATCTCACCTGATGGTAAGTGATGATGCAGTCTAAGATGGAAGCGGGCTAACTTGTTAGGAGGAGGATGAAAATCCACACCCTTTTCGGTTTCTACAGGGCATCGTACCGGAACGCTAAATCGCTTGGCGGTACGTCTTTGCAGGTGGTAACTAGCCACGGGCGAAGCCTCCCACCAGCCAGACCTGGACAAATTAAGAAAATCTCAATCTGCCCAGCCGGGGATCGACCTCCGTCTTGTAAATCCACCGCGCATACCACTGCGCCAAGAAGGCCGTCAAAATTCGGTTATTTACAATGAAAAATAATTGTGATATGTATTGTACCACCGTCTGTATTCTTAATTAAAGGTTATAGATATAATAATTAAGAAACATTAAAAGAAATCTACGTGTACATACTTAGTAATATAAGTTTTTATTAAATAGTATTAATGTCCCCGATTTTCTGACACTGATCCGAGTTTTATCAAGTTTTCGTAATTTTAATTTAGAATATTATATGCTCTAAGTAATATAATTGTAGGAATTATTTGAAAACGGTTTTTGTCATGAATAAAATATATTATCTAATTTTAACAATCAAAAGCTTCGTCATGACTGAAGTATCATCCACTTCTGTGTCCACTCCCTTGACAAGAACATATCGCATGACCTTTAATTATTTTTTTCTACGCTGGAATCTGGATCGGACTACTTTCAAAAGCGTAAGGTAAGGTGACCCAAATTTGGGAATGTAAATCAAGCATTACTACAATAACTTATGCAAAAGTTTGTATTGAACTCGAAAATTTCGTGTCGTGTCTTGTGTTACTTTAACTAGGGTTGTCAAATGTTACATTTTTTTTTGATGTACCTAGTTTATTAGACCAGTCAAGTTAAACTGAAAAGTAGGCGAAATAAACCAACCATAATTGTCTTACTGTGTTTACTTATCTTTGAAAACCTTTGACTCAATGAAAGCATACCAAAAGCGTATTCGTAAACATCTAAATCAACTTGCAAGGAACCTAATGATGAAGAAACCTGGTACAACTTAAAAAGGCTCAAGAGACAAGCGCCACAAATGTCATGAAATAGACACTACATTATTATATTTGGGCAAATCATTGGATTTTGCAGCTAAGACGCTTTAAGCTTAAAATCCCGCTGAATGTCTCACGACGGATTTCAGGAATAATGAGAGACTAAAAAAAAACTTTAATCGCGTATCCCAGTCATTTATGGAATATGTACTGTTTCAGACTATTATTATTTATCTTTGTGTCTT
The DNA here is from genome assembly GCF_947172395.1 of Bicyclus anynana. Taxonomy (NCBI): domain Eukaryota; kingdom Metazoa; phylum Arthropoda; class Insecta; order Lepidoptera; family Nymphalidae; genus Bicyclus; species Bicyclus anynana. Next base: position 14,236,221 of record NC_069093.1, read on the forward strand.
TATTTTCATTGAAAAACAATTTAGATGATCTCTTATAAAATGGTGTACTATTAATTCTCTTTGTTAGTATCTCACAAGATCTTTAAAAGACGAATATTCTATCATGTATTGTGTGTCTTGAAGAAATAATGCATTCTGACACTTCCAATGGTATTAGAATATTACAAGTGTACACAAAATCATAAAAATAAGTAGAAATCAGTACGCCCATCCATAGTGAAAATATATCCAACGTCGTGTACGTCTTGAAAAATAAATTCAATTGTATCGCAGGTGGCAACCCTGCATCCGACCAAGTGACCATGTCCATCAGCACGCTATGCGCCCTAAAACATATATCACATGTTTTACCACTCACGAGTAATTGGAAGTGATAATGACTTTAATGACAATTTTATAACACATCCACACTTATCCATAGTTATATTATAAAAATTGATTTAATTTTCGCATTGCCGACAAAAAGCACCGTATGGCCTTCTTCGTACCGTGGTCGCAAATCGTGCCAAGTTTCATTTTATTTCATTCAGTAGTTTCAGCGTGATGCCCGGTCAACATAAAATACTGGACAGACAGACAGACTAAAAATGAAAATTGTATTGTATTTAATGTATGTAATGCAATCCAACTAAAATTTTCAAAATTTTCTTCAATGTACTGAATTTGACCTGCTACTGTTTAAAAATACGTATAGATAGATGCGAAAGTGAGTTTGTTTGTTCCTCTTTCACACCTAAACCACTAAACCGATTTTAAAAATTCTTTCACCAATTAAAAGTTATCTATGAGAGAGTAACATAGTATTTATTTAATCCCCGTTTTCCCACCGGAACATAAATTACGCGGATTCGGTTGTGATGAAAAAAATCCAAAGTCTTATTTTGTATGATATAGTAACACATTTTATTCGGACCAAGTAGTGGCAAATACTTATAGAATTAAGATTTATTGGTTAAAATTAATTTAAACGATTGAGTAAGAACTATTAATCAATACCCAAGACATTAATTACAGAACAGATAATTCAATTATTTCAGTTATTTTAAGTGTTACAAGATAAAAATCAAAATGAAGCAATGATTTTGAAAATTAAAACAGTTTTTGCTATGTTGTTACTTAGTTTCAGCAAGTGATTTCAAGTTTAATGATAAGCAAAGTTCTGGATAAGCCTATAATCTATTTAAGGAATTGCTTAGAGCATCCCGTTTAGGGGGGCACCAGAGATGATAGAGAAAACAAATAGAGCACACAATTTTCCAGCCACCGATCCAAGATGTCATAGAAAATAAGAAGAAAGAAATAAAGAAAAATCTACATTACAAGTGTTTGTCTTAAACACCCTTTTCGGCACGAAACCTATCATACCACACATAGAGAGTGTGCTGGTACATTTCATGGGGGCACCAGAGATGATCGAGAAAACAAATAGAGCACACAAAAGTTCAGCTATAAAAAAATCATTGTGGTCGTAGGAAAACAGCCGAATCTTAGGACAACACGTGATATTATGTTTGGAACCGAGGGCATTCCATAACTTCGCTGTGCAAATCGGGAACAAGGAGCTGAAACGTTTCGTACCAGTCCAAAGGACGACAACTTACAATATATCTATGCATGGAAGTCATATTATATATAGGCGCCATAGGCATTTTATTGTGGGGCAAGGCTGCCGATATACAATCTATATTTGTACTTCAAAAAAGAGCAATTCGAGCAATATATCAATTAAAATCACGCGAGTCCCTTCGTCAAAAGTTTAAAGAAATAGGTATACTAACAGTAGCCTGTCAATATATATATAACAGTATAGTCTATGTAAGACAAAATATTAATTTGTACAAACGAAAAGGAGATTTAAACCCACGTCTTACTAGACACGGGCATAAGTTAGTTATTTCTGCATATCGTCTCCAAAAAGTAAAAAAATCTTTTGTAGGTTTGGGTGTACTCTTCTATAACAAGATCCCCAAGACTGTGATGGACCTGCCAATGCATAGCTTTAAGCAATGTGTTAAAAAACATTTACTTAGTCGAGGTTACTACAACATTGATGAGTTCCTTAAAGATAAAAGCGCTTGGAGGCCATTGGATCAGCTTCCACCTTCACACAGGAAATAAAACTATAAGAAATTGTAATTGTTATCAATTGTAAATTATAATACTGTATGACTTTTTCAAAAGAGCAACTGTTGAGTTTCTTGCCGGTATCTTCTCAGCAGAACCTGCCTTCCGAACCGGTGGTAGAATCTTTACAAATAGTCAACTGACGTGTCAAAAGTGCTTGTAAACTGAGCCTACTTGAAATAAATGATTTTTGGTTTGATTTGATTTGATTTGATTAGGCGTATATAGCCCGAACCAGGTGGGCCGGGCCCACCCTAGAATAGTCCAGTGCCCACCCTAGGATACTGGGCTACCAATTTTACACAAAATATTATTTAAAATATCAAATAATAACAATTACAACTTATAATAAAGACAAACCTAATGTAATAAAGATTTTGAAAAATATATTAGGACCTTATCAGATACCTGCTATAGATACAAAGAAAAAATAATAAATAAATCGAGCCGTTTCAGAGGTCTGCGTCTACAAATATTGCTAACGAAAATTTATATTGAGTGTCGACTCTATTCAGTGATAGATAGATATTCAGTGATATGATAGGCCCACCCCAGGAAATAATTCTAGATACGCCAATGATTAAGGCTTTGCTTCATCATTGTCATCATAATTATCAGCCGATGGACGTCCACTGCTGGACATAGGCCTCTTGCATAGATTTCCAAGCACCACGGTTTCGAACTTACGAACTCTCTTGATGTCTTCCACATAGTCGGGGGTCGGCCAACACTGCGCAGATTCTTGACAACCTTATAGTGGCTTTGCATGTAGTGATTATTATTCGGATTGTGGATAAAAACAATAATTAAATTGTCATAATCAATTAAATAATTTGCGGTTTCGTGGTCTTAAAATAATAGGCGCCATTTTGACGAGAGACATATATATTAATGTTGATCGGCTTTAGCGTGCTTAAAAATTATTTCCTGAAAAAAAAAACATGAACATTATTATTACTTTTATTTATTTACATTTTTAGTAGATAGTCATTTAAATGTCAACTATTTACATCCACATTTCTAATTCGTATAGCGAAAATTTAGGAATCCCCTTCCTGTGTTTATTTCCTGACACTTATAATTTAAACACCTTCAATACAAAAGTGAACAGGCATCTTCTAGGTCCTTCAACACAAGAGGGAATAGGCATCTTCTAGGTCCTTCAATACAAGAGTGAATAGGCATCTTTTAGGTCCTTCAATACGAGAGTGAATAGGCATCTTCTAGGTCCTTCAATACAAGAGCGAATCTTCTAGGTAAACGCTCTCCAACTTAGACCGCAATATTAAAAATAGAATTGTAGTCAAGCGCAAACATACAAACATTGCATATAAAAACAATGGGGTTTGGGTATAAAAAAAATCTTGTTTTTATAGGGTTTTAACAATAGTGCAATTAAGGGTTTTTACTATTGTCGTACTCATTTCTAGCAATAGTTTTATCAGGGCTCACCCTTGATAGAGCCCGCACAAACCCTTTCCCACCATCCATTATCCCATTATGGAACCATTTTTCTTTCTTTTTCATAGTGCTAATTAATATATCCAGCTGCAGAATTCAAGCCCTATAAATAGGGCCTATATAGTCCATGTACACTTCGCATAACAGAAACGTCCTACCAAAGTGCCCCTCATGTATTCATCAACCAGAGGCGTAGATTATATACCTCATTTGCCTGTAAAACCACAGACAACCATAAAAAGCCAGAACACTGCAAATGCAGCAGTCTTCCCCGGAAAAGCTATATCACAAAAATGTCTACTACTACTACTAAACCTGCTACTATTACTACATACAACAAATAAACAATCAAAACAAAATCCATTTAACTATTGAGCGTCCAAAGTTAATTAATTTTGTACAATGTCAAATAACAATGTTTATGGTTCGAGACAATGATAAGTTACTACCACTTGATCCGCCCGAACGATGCGTGTACAAAGACTTGACATTTACCACTAACAATGGGGTTTGAAAAGCTTACTACACATGTCTATTAAGATAATCTCAATGAGATCACTACACATAATAATATAAGATACCTCTATGTAGAGGTAGAGAGGTATCTTATATTATTATGTAGAAGTTATAAAGACGAGAAACTACCGGAAACACATTATGAAAGATGGCACTCTAGACATCTGTCGAGCGTGTCATCGTCCTGGGGAGTCCCTCAGGCATATTGTGTCCGGGTGTTCTCACCTTGCTAACGGCGAATACTTGCACAGACATAATCAAGTAGCCAAGATAATCCACCAACAGCTTGCTCTTCAATATGACCTTATCGATTTTGAGATGCCTTACTATAGGTACGACCCAGCGTCAGTTCTTGAAAATAGCAGTGCATTGCTCTACTGGGACCGAACGATTATCACTGACAGGTATATTGTAGCCAATAGACCTGATATAGTGCTAGTCGATCGGTCAGTGCGTCGTGCAATAATTGTTGATATTACAGTTCCACATGACGATAATCTGGTTAAAGCCGAAAAGGAAAAAGTATCAAAATACTTGGACCTTGCTCACGAGATTACCGCCATGTGGAATGTTGAGTCAACTATTATTGTTCCGATAGTTGTTTCAGTCAATGGTCTTATAGCGAAAAGCTTCGACCAACACCTTAAGAAGCTTTCGCTTAACTGTTGGATCAAGAGTCGGATACAAAAGGCAGTGATTCTTGAGACGGCGCGTATTGTGAGGAGGTTCCTCACTCTGGAGCCCTGACCACCGGTTGCTTGGGCACTCAAATGTCCCGCAGCGGGAGGGTGAATTTTTTTTATAAATTTTTAATAATGTTTTGTATTTTATACTTATATTGTTAAAAATTTAAAAAAAAAGAAGTAATAAATAAATGAGAGTAAAAATATAAGATACCTCTATGTAGACACTCCTTATTTTAAAGGCGAGGAATGTTATAAAAAATATTTTCATTATAACTACTCGTACATACTTCACAATGTCTGCATCTAGAAAATGGTTATACCAACAATAGAGATACTATAATTTTAAAAACAAGTTATGTTAGACATAATCTGAATTCATGCACTAAGGACCTAATAAACTAAACGACTTGAAAATTTTAACGTAGTTCCAGTTCCAATAAAAATTTTAAATACGAGATAGGCTATATTGTCAATGTGTGTATAGAGAATATATAGTTTAAATAACGGACGGCCGCGACTTCGTCCGCGTGGAATTCAGTTTTTCACAAATCCCGCGGGAACCATGGATTTTTCCGAGATGAAAAGTAGCCTATGTGTTAATCCTGAGCAAAATCTATTTCCATTCCATTCAGCCAAATCGATTTAATAGCTGCAGCGTAAAAGAGGAACAAACATACACACACTTACACACTTTCACGCTTACACACTTACAAACTTTCGCCTTTATAATATTAGTGTGAAGTGTGATGTGATATTAGTGTGTAAGCGTTCTCAGGATTCAGGTAATAATAACACCTTGATTGTTTTAATACCTTCTTTTAATTCAATTCCTTTATGATATTTCTATTGGTGGTGAAACTACTCTCAATTCGGAATTGCATACATTGCAGAGAAGAATCGATAAGAAACTCTACAGTAGCTCTTTTCAAAAAATGTTGGTTATAAAACTGTTTAAATTCAACTTGACTTAACTCGTGATTCGCTCAACAGAGAATAATCGACCGCCAACATGAAAATAAAAATTTCTCCTGTTAAGTTGCAGGTTTCAAGTTTTAATAAAATAAATCTGATTGGTTCCCGCCATTTTACGTCAACCGGCGTCAACCAATCACAGAATGACAACTGAGAGATCATTTAAAAACAAAGTTGCTAGCATGAAAATAAAAATGTAATGTAATTATGAAGCTAATTTGCCTAATCCTAACAAGTGTGAAGTGTGATATGTGCTTATCTGCAAATACTTCTCAAGACATATAATAAAAAAACCTTCGTCTAGAGCTCTATCTACTAAAATGCTCATCCGTTTAGCCGTGGAACCAATGACCTAAGCGTGGAACCGTCCAATTCATTCACTAGATTTTGCGTGAAAGAACAACATACAATCATACAAAATGTCGCGTTTAAAATATTTGTGGGATTAGAAGAAAAATGTTTACTCTTATATATTCGTACATGTATGAAACATACTTACCAATAACTTTCAACCTTTTCTGATAGTAGGTACAATTATAGTAATCCACATGTTAAATCCAACGCTAGTTACACCGTCTTAAATACATAATTATCCGTGTAATTGACCAGTTCATTAATCGATAGGCAGTTTTACATCACGATTTGTATGACACTGGCGTACTATAATTTTATACCATGCAACAGAATGCCTGTGAAAGTCAGACCTTCGTTATAACTAAAATCTTTAAGTTGAAAACTGAAGTTTTGCACCTTTATTTATCACCATGGTTTTTTTTATATAATAATATACCTAAAACAAAATTTTTAAAAAAATATCATTTTGATTCAAAATGAACAACAGTTCTGAATTAATAAATGTATTTTGACTTTTGAAAAGTCTGTCAGACCGTACTTCTACCTTAAGGAGTTAAATAGGGTAGGTAATTCTGATATATAGTATATGGTTACTTTGTTATAGTTTCAAATACCCAGGCCCTCAATCTTCCAAATATTCGAGTATATTAAGCTTAAATCTAGGTACATACCGTATTTACCTATCATAAGAGCGTGGCCAGCAGCCGTGATAGTTCAGTGGATATGACCTCTGCCCCCGATTCCGGAGGGCGTAAGTTCGAATCCAGTCCAGGGCTTGCTCCTCCAACTTTTCAGTTATGTGCATTTTAAGAAATTTAATATCACGTGTCTCAAACGCTGAAGAAAAAACATCGTATCCTGCATACTGGGAAATTTCTTAATTCTCTACGTGTGTAAAGTCTACCAATCCGCATTGGGCCAGCTCGGTGGACTATTGGCCTAATCCCTCTCATTACTCGTGCTCAGCAGTGAGCACAACATGAGTTACGCTCACTGCTGAGCTAAATGAAGTTAAATGAAGAAGATCTAGCCGTTACAGGCTGTTATAGTATTATTCATTGCTACGCTAATACTGCTACATGTTACCTCACTATATGTCACATACTTAATAGTAATACATATTTAACACACTTTATTTGTTCTATATAATGCATGGAATATTTTATTAGAGAGTGAATTTACCTCAAGTAGTGCAAGGTCAGATTATAAATAACGTAAATTTAAAAAACTAAATAAATATTGTACGTATCAATGAAGAGAACCGTTATAGCCCAGTGGATATGACTTCTGCCTGCGATTCAGAGGGTGTAGGTTCGAATCCGGTCCGCGGTATGCACCTCCGACCTCCAATCGAAATATCACATACGTAGTATGCACGTCTCGGAAAACTGATTTTCATCGACATGTTATGCTTTTTGTTTTGCAAATAAAAAAAAATTAAAAAGGAAATGCTCAAGAAAAACAATAAAATTGTAAAAAGAAACTCCACCTCTTTATTGAGCTTTTCCCATTCAGCGAAACCTTTTGCCGATCGGATATCCTGATATTAAACTGGATCGATTCACTGCAACCGTTCATGATTCATCGCTAAAGTACTTTACATTACAATGAATCAGAGGCGATTTATCTACATTCACTGAGGCTTTGCATAATTAGCATACACGTCACATTATGATGAATTGCTGATCTAATAACGATAAGTTTTAAAGACCACAACACCATACGTAGCTTTAGGTCTGGCCAAGTCTCCGAATACCTTGACAACGACCTAATATATTTGGATAAACCTTAAGCCGATATACTTGGTAGCGGAATGCCATTTTTACATACGTTATCGGATTAAGGTCAAAAGTTGATGAGTTTTTATTGTAATTATTTGGTTATTATGTAACTATTTTATACGACATAGTATACGTATATTTACTTAAGAACTTTTAACGGACACCTCTCGAAATCGAAAAAACAACACTTAGAAATATAAAATAGTAGTACTGTAGTCATCGATCTCCTATTATAAAGTGGATGCACAATCAGCGACCAAAAACGTCCCCAATCAATGAGTGCCAAACACAACTTCTTGGCACTCAATTTAAGTAGTCGCATTTGCAAAATTTAACCTTAAACTTAATCCTTAAGGTTGAATGAAAAGAGATCGAATTTTTCTCTTATGAAAGCATGAACAAGTGGAATACAGATAATCACTCCTAAAGATATGCCAAAGCTAATATAATTACATTATTATCTCGTTCGTAATATTAGTGCTACGCCAAATGAATATTAATAAGCTACAGCCGTAGCTTCCTTGTTAATTATTGCCAGTTACATTATAATCGGCATATCTAATATAATTTCTATATAAAAATCTCATGTCATAGTGGTGTCGGTATGTGATCGCACTTCTACGAAAGGGCTTAACCGATTTTAATGAAATTTTGCTGTACCTATATTTGGTAGATCGAAAAGCAGATACTTTTCCCATTTTTGCATTTAATTTTTGTATTTTATATGCTGGAAGTTTTTTGTCGGGTCTTCGGAGTTAGGTATTATTAGATTATAAAAGTCGCAGGCAGAGTGCAAGCTTAAAAAATAATACAGAATAGCACAGCGAGATCTTGAAATAGATTCAAGAAGGAAGTTCCAAATACTTAATTAAATTCCAAACTTCAACTGTAATCCAAAAAACGAGGTAATCAATACACGGATCTAATATAATATTATAGTTCTGTCAAGTTGGACCGACATGTTTGATCTATATAGAAATTATACAAGGCGAACTGCGTGGGCTTTGCTAGTACATAGTACAAAATATGTATACAGGGTGATGGGGAGTATTTTTCATAACTTCAGGTTGATGTCGCGTCCACTTATGCCGTATTTCATAACTAATATTTTATTAACTAAACAATAAAAACTTTTTACGTTTTTATACAAAGTAATTCAAATAAGTCCGTATATGTAACACACACTTTTCAAACTTTAAAGTTTGGCTACGTCATAAATGCGTATATGGGGCACAAACAAATATTATTTACTACGAAAATGATAATTTTAGAACACAATCGTGTTCTTTGACCATTTTTGATTAATTTAAAGTTAATTTAAATTTCGGTAAAGAAATACCCCAGAGTTTTGGGAAATACTCCCCAGCATCCTGTATATAAATACCTAAGTCACGTTTCAATATCTCCACGGTTAAGGCCGGACTTCATTCCTAGAAGTCCTGGGTTCGACCGCCCGCTGAGCTTTTGCCGTATACCCTTTCCTAATTTACTTTTTGACCCTAAAATAAAAATAGAAGGGGGTGAAATAGGGGTTGAAAGTTTACATTGATTTCCACGCGGACGAAGTCGCGGGCGTCTGCTAGTACCTAAATTTATAGTCGCTTAATATTAGTTACCCACCAACACACAGTTCTATATTACAAAAACCTAGATCTACCTACTTACAATTAACTAAACGAGGAAGTGACATTTAAACAGATAAAAACAAAAAAAAAACAAAAGTTCGATCAAACGACAAATAATAATGTGTTACAATATTGTTGGCATGATTTAGAATGCATATATATTTGTATTATTATTTGTATAAGTTATTATTAATAAATATTAGTAACGCCATACGTGCCGCACACACACAGCGGGCGATGGAACGAGCTATGTTAGGAGTATCTTTGCGTGATCGAATCAGAAATGAGGAGATCCGCAGAAGAACCAAAGTCACCGACATAGCTCAACGAGTTGCGAAGCTGAAGTGGCAATGGGCGGGGCACATAGTTCGAAGAGCCGATGGACGTTGGGGTCCCAAAGTGCTGGAATGGCGACCCCGCACTAGTAAGCGCAGTGTTGGCCGACCCCCCACCAGGTGGACTGACGACATCAAGCGAATCAAGCGAGTCGCAGGGATTCGCTGGATGCAGGTGGCTCAGTATCGTGATGTTTGGAAGTCCTTACAAAAGGCCTATGTCCTGCAGTGGACGTCCATTGGCTGATATGATGATGATGAGGATACGTGCCGCAAATCCAAGATTTTTATTTTATTTATCTGACATCCGCTAAGATACAATACTTAGGTAAATATACACATATACACGTATATGCACCACGGCTTTTTAATTATATACCTGAAAGCTTTTATCATAGATGAAAAGCATTTTTTATCTATATTTACTTACTGAAATGGTTGAACGAGATAGTCTCAAAACTACTAGTTCAAAATGAACAATTATTTTTGTTTTGGATCCATTTATATCGATTAGGAGTAGATGGTTTGCTGGAATCACGCTCCAACTGCCAACAGCCTCACATCACATCTGATTAAAGTTGTAAAACTGATTGCAGATAAAATTGGAACACAAAAAAAAAATTATATCGAGCAAAGCATTATATGAAAAATTTATTAATGAAAAATTTAACTAACAATGGTAAAAAATATTCCATAAGATAGCTTCCGTTGCGTGCTTAAACGGTTAATTAGTTATTTACGCAAAAAACGGGTATGAAGGGAAAAAATCCCTTTAAAGCTTTAATAAAATCGCGACTGAAGTCGCGGGCGTCTGTTAGTCCTGATATAAGAAGTGCTTAAGAGCTTATGAGCAAGGAGAGACCATAGAGATAGAGAAAGCTTATGAACTTTATATATGGTCTGTGATATTAAGAAGACGTTCTGCTTAATTTGCTGTTTCTAAAATTTTATTTCGTATATATAAACAAACGTACAAACTCTTTGCTTTTATAGTGTTAGTAAGGATAGATAAATATTATGCGGAAAAATCTAAAACTTATTAGTTCAAAATAAACACCACATACGTTCACAGACAATATATTAACACCTATTTAAATCAGCATCTTTGATAACATCTACGTATAGTCTATTAATTACAGAACCATGTAATTAAGCGCCTACGAAACATGCTCGAAGATTGAAGATGTTCTTCATTCCTAAACGAAGCTACACGAATGCAATTTATCATTTTAACAAATCACGTTCAACCCTGAAATGTCTGAAACGACCGATTAATAAACCAAAATGTGTGCATTACACCAAAATAAAAACCGATTTTGAACCTTGAACACAATTTATTTGTTGCAGCGCGCCCACTCAATACTACCTACCTACCTACCTACCTACCTTTTAAAAATCATAAATGGATTAATTATTGCATTTGTATCAAAAAATTAAGTAATAGGTCCAAAGGTCGAATCCGGAAGGTTCAATGCCCACCAATTCTAAAATTTATTAATGGCCCATTCAGTGGTGTAAAAACCACTAAATGAAAGTTAAAGTTATTGATTTTGTATTGGGAAATTACTTATTTTGCTATTCTCCGTGAAAACGAACGAAGAACTCTTCGCAAATAATTATTGTAGGGTTGCCAGCATCTGAGGATGTCCCGATTTCGGAGTGAAACGTAATGGATTTCCTGACGAAGTTCATTGTTTTGATTTCGCCGATTTCTATCGGAAAATAGCAAATAAATCAATTATCCCCGGTATATAACGAGCTTTAGAAACCGAAAGGAGTGTGGATTTCATCCTACTACTAACAAGTTAGCCCGCTTCCATCTTAGATTGCATCATCACTTACCATCAAGTGATGAAAAGTCAAGAGCTAACTTGTGGAGAATTAAAACAAATCGACTCACTGCTGAGCTCGAGTCTTCTCTCAGAATGAGAGGGGTTAGGCTAAATAGCCTAATGCTGATTAGCAGACTTCGCACACGCAGAGAATTAAGAAAATTCTCAGGTTTCCTGACGATGTTTTTCCTTCACCATTTGAGAAACGTAATATTTAATTTCATAAAATGATAGATCGTATCTACTGGGCTCAATAATGTTTATGTAATAAATATTAAATAATATTTGAAGTAACCTCTAATATATTGACCGATCAGTCCTAATCTATGACGGTATCAGCAATACATAACAGGTAAATAGCATTGAGCCTTGTATAACGCGTGCTTACCAGTTTTTGAACACCTTTCCACTTCTAACGCGCATTGACCTTATCGAAATCATTACTGGGGGTAACGGGTCTGGAGGTTACAGTGCAGTGCACTCATACTATGTATATCTCAATATGTATAAGTTTAAAAAAGTAATAAACTTAATTTAATAATACATATTTGTCTATGGTCTTAACTTGACTTCACTTAAAAAACTTCCCATTCCGTTTGAAACCAGATACATTTAATGAACCCCCATTGTTTGTCATACTAACAAAGACCCCTGAAGATCACCTGGACCACTTTGGGAATTAATGAGCTAGCTATTTATGCATCCGGATCGGAGATGTGCAAGCAAAACTGCGCAGTCTTTTCTCATTGACTGAGAAGCCATAATGTTAACTAAGCCGCCTGCATTCTACACAATAGAGACCAAAACGGACGGTGGAAGTACGCATTTTGAGATAGCGCTGCCCTGCGGCTGGGGCGACAACCTAAAGAACAAATATTTCAGAGACTTTATTATTATGTCTGCAATTTCATCGATAACTTGCTTACTCTGTAAGTAAACAAGACCACAGTATACATATGTACACAAGGCGGTAATACACGAGGCCAATTAAATTGTGAAACATCAGCTGTTTCGAAGATGCGTTCAAAAAACTTTGCCGTTGATGTGGAATTGATAGAAAAATATTAAATTATAGAAGCGTTCGTGGTAACAGTTCTTGGTAACTGATCAATCCATCAAAGTCTGATAAAGTGGAGTAAGAGCAACATCATGAAATTACGTCACGTCATGATTAAAATCCTGTTTTAATTAAAATAAGTACTACGTTTATAGTGTGTAAAACAAATGCACGAGTACCCTGACTAAATCGAAGGCGGCTTTATTTATGTTCAAATTATATGCAATGAATATTAAAGTCTAACATATTGGCATATATCGAGCATATTGACAGTAGGCGAGTCACGCAGAACCGAGGTCGAATAGCCCATAGCGTATCTGATAACAGAGCCAACATTAGTCAAAACAGACGTGGGCCTAGGCAAGTGACCTAGTATGGGATTAAATAGATAGTCTAAGCCAAAATTCGCCGGCTTAAGGCGTTAATATGCACTATTGTATTGATTTTATCTGCATCGTTGATCCGTTTACTATAACAGATTATAAGGTGGGGTCTGCTGAGCTTTTCGTGAGCGTGGATGCTTTGAGACAATGTAATAGTACATAGCGGGCGATGGAACGAGCTATGTTAGGAGTATCTCTGCGTGATCGAATCAGAAATGAGAAGATCCGCAGAAGAACCAAAGTCACCGACATAGCTCAACAGCTCAACGAGTTGCAAGGCTGAAGTGGCAATGGTCGAGGCATATAGTTCGAAGAGCCGATGGACGTTGGTGTCCCAAAGTGCTGGAATGGCGACCCCGCACAAGTAAGCGCAGTGTTGGCCGACCCCCCACCAAGTGGACAGACGACATCAAGCGAGTCACAGGGATTCGCTGGACGCAGGTGGCTCGTGATGTTTGGAAGTCCCTACAAAAGGCCTATGTCCTGCAGTAGACGTCCATCGGCTGATATGATGATGATGATGATGATGATGATGAATAGTACATTATGATATAAGTGCGGTAAGTTGAAAATTACAGCCGAGGCGATATTGCAGCTCGAGCCAAAGGTGAGAGCTATATAAGGAAGCAGAGGCTGTAATTATCAAAGCGCACGTATGTCATACGACGTTTTATAACACATTTGCGAGGAAACACACTTTCTGAAAACGAATTTGCATCTTTACCGGTTTTCCTTAAGATGACATTTTGATACGCTTGTCATTTTTGCACAGATAACGAAGTGCGCTCACCAGCATTTGTTTTGTTTTAGACAAGTTCGTACAGCAACGATTTGGAATGCCCTTTCGGCGTTTGTGTTTCCTGACACTTATAATTTAAACACCTTCAAAGCAAGAGTGAATAGGCATCTTCTAGGTAAACGCGGTCCAACTTAGACCACATTAATGATTTCCATCAGGCTTTATTGTAGACAAGCGAAAGCCTATATTGCATTTAAAAAATCAGTTGTCTGTAAAGTCGGTTTACTGACGATAGTTGAACGTGACAACGTCATAAGAAAATACTGATGGAATTCTTTTGAAAAATGCAACCTATCAATCGTTTTTCTAAAATACTGTTTAATAATCTTCATAGACCAGAATATACTGTATTTCTTGTAAAAAAAACGTTGGCAACCCTAGAGCGAGGGAGCGACGCATGACGTCATCCTTTTTGAGTGTGCAGCCGGCTCCATCGAATTATTAGACGTTGTCACGTCAAAAAAAACTAAATTAAAATGGTATTTTTGTACATAGCTGCTGAATGTACCTACTACATGCTACAGATAACAAATCTTGACCGATTTTTTCCCAATCCCAGGTGACTTTGTAAGACAGAATGCCCTACGGCGACTCAAGGTTCGTCCGCCTACATCCGTTATTCCGTGGGAATTATTGTATTGTCAGTGTTATTGATGATATACTTGTACAATACGTACAAATACAATGCAATTAAATACTTACATGTAGTGAGAAGGTCTTCCAAATTCCACACATATGTAACTACTGTTTAAAAAAAAATCCACCGCGGCCAATCTCGTTTTGAGATTAACCATGTACGCAGGTGATATTATAGTGCACAAGTGTGTGCATAAACACAGGTGCACTCTCTATCATCCCTTACTATCATAGTCCGATGGGATGGTTTAGTAGTGCTATTCTGTAACAACGTTTTGTATAAACGCAAGTGCGAATTTTGAGTTCACCTCTATCAAATCAAATCAAATCAAATCAAAAATCATTAATTTCAAGTAGGCTCAGTTTACAAGCACTTTTGACACGTCAGTTGACTATTTGTAAAGATTCTACCACCGGTTCGGAAGGCAGGTTCTGCTGAGAAGATACCGGCAAGAAACTCAACAGTTGCTCTTTTAAAAAAGTCATACAGTATTATAATTTACAATTGATAACAATTACAATTTCTTATAGTTTTATTTCCTGTGTGAAGGTGGAAGCTGATCCAATGGCCTCCAAGCGCTTTTATCTTTAAGGAACTCATCAATGTTGTAGTAACCTCGACTAAGTAAATGTTTTTTAACACATTGCTTAAAGCTATGCATTGGCAGGTCCATCACAGTCTTGGGGATCTTGTTATAGAAGAGTACACCCAAACCTACAAAAGATTTTTTTACTCTTTGGAGACGATATGCAGAAATAACTAACTTATGCCCGTGTCTATCTTTCTCATTCTATAGTATCGTGTTAGACACAGAGAGATAGATGTGAATTCGAAACTCATACTTGCGATTCATATAAAAAATCGTTACAGACTAGTCCTGCAGGAGCAGGACCGATGCCTTTACGTGCTCTTCGAGGCACGGGGTGTACCAACTTCACCAACTTCCCAACTCCAGGCTGCTATTGAGATTTTTTCCTATAACGTATTTTTTTTGTTAACCTAACCCGGGATTCGAACTCAGGACCTCATTGTCCGTAACCGAACCAGCTTACCACAGGACCAATGAGGCAATTTTCGTAAGAAACATACATAGCTAAATAAAAAAGGTAAATAATGGCCGCCTACCAAAAAGCACCCTATTACTTAAGCCTTGCAGAGATAGAATTACATTATTGCAAAATATCTCTTATCGACAATTTCAGAAAGGCTAATCAAATTAACAGATAACTTAATAGTAATCAAGTTTAACAAAGGATAAAACAAAATAAAAAAAAAACTAGTCGATAACATTGAGAAATACTCGTAGTAATAAAACTAACTGGCAATTATTGGATTATTCTCAACAGTGGCATTAAAAGTGGTTTGCACTACATATAATACAAAAACTGCCTATCGTAAGGATTTATTAGACGAACCTGGGTCTGTAACCATGTATCACGTCGATTCTTCAATCGCAATCGCTTCGAAAATTAAAAAATGTATGGAAATGACAGGTCACGTGATGAAGTTATCGATCGGATCTGTCATTCCCATACATTTCTTAATTTTCGAAGCGTTTACGATTGAAGAATCGACGTGATACATGGTTACAGACCCAGATTCGTAACCATTATACAAACCTGGGTCCCATTCCATTTTTTTTTTCGAAATGTTAGCGTTTGTAGAAAGAGAATTGAAGTGCCACATTGCTACAGGCGCTTTATTGGAAAAGGAGCTTTCTGTTTTAATACAATTTGTGTCGAAATAATACAATTTGTATCGTAAATAAGCGATTTATATCTACTTGTATCAGATTAACTAAGTTATAGTTAATCAGAATTTCAGAAGCTGGGTGTCAGTATTGTTTTTAATGAATAATTAATAAAACAGGCTTCACCGCAATCAAGCATGTTAAAATTAAACTTTACATTACAGAGTTAATCCATAACCAGTTATGAGTGAATTAAAAAATATTTCACATTTCTTTATCAGAGGTCGATAATTGTAACAGTATTACCCTTAGTACGACCTTGTTTACGGTACGAGTAATAGCTCTATCGAATCTTTTTTGAAAAGTCGAAAATTATAAAATCGAATTTATGCTTGTAGTCAAGGCCGGCCCGTCCATACGGCGAACGGAGCAGTCGCTCCAGGCGCCAAATCCTAAAGGGCGACGAAATGATAATCCTACTCAACCGTAGACGGTACTGCGCCTGATTTTCCATTGGTCACCCCAGAGGTCGAGATCTACGCGTTCCATTCTTACTTTACACTCAGAATTTGGTATAGGTATCTACATATTATTAGGAACAAACAGGAGAGGCGCCATAATTGGATCTCGCTCCATTTTAAAATTTGCTGCTTGTGGTTCTTGAATTGAATTCATATAGTATAGAATAGTAATTTCCTAGTATTTTACTTATCGAGTCGAGTATATTTGCAGTCATTCGGTTATTCTTCCCCACTTTCACCCCCCCCCCCCACAACTTTTAAACGGCTCAGCCAATTTTCATCAAACATGTCTAAGAACACTCGCACATAAGTCACCTTTTTTTGAAAACCAAAATTGAAATCGCTTTATCTGTTAGGGAGATAAGGTACCACGACCAGACTGACAGACAGACAGATAGACTCGTCAAACTTTTAATATCCCTCTTTTTGCATCGGGGGTTAAAACCAACGTCGATTGGGCAACTAGCACTCGTACTAAAGCCGCAGTTAAGGGCTTTTGTACTAATTCTGGTACTCGTTGCGACATCTTGTGAGAATCGAAAGTGAAATTATTTATTGCCAAGCTGAGCTGAATGGGGGACACAGATGTGGGACAGGCATGGCATTTTTTAAAAGCTTTTCTATTTAAGGTAATAACATTGAGCTGAAATGTGGAGAATTCGGGAGAAATTTTGAATTTCAGCCTAATTGACAGCTAAACTCAAAGATTTTCTACCATTAAATAAATAAATAAATATACTTAAACAATACACATCACTATCTAGCCCCAAAGTAAGCGTACAGAGTAGCTTGTGTTATGGGTCCTAAGATAGTTGATATTATAATATTAATATACAATTATATACTACATATAAATACTTATATACCTAATGTATAAATACACACAGTCACTGGAAAACACCCATGCTCATCACACAAATATTTTCCAGTTCCAGTTGTGGGAACCGAACCCACGGCCGTGGATGCAGAAAGCAGGGTCACTACCCACTGCGCCACGCGGCCGTCGTAGGCAAATTTAGCTACTCCAAATGCACAAGTTTGTGTTTACTTGCATTGTAATATAATATGTAGATACTCTTTACACTTCCTAAACACACAACTCTCGACGTTGTTCGTACATAATATTTAGGTATTGTTATTAGTTTAAATAACTTTCGTTGTTTACAGTGCGATTAAATGAAATAAAGACAATTAGTTTCGTTAGTGACATATGTATGGTATAAGATCTTTGGCTAAACTTATAGATCAATAACTTGAATAACATCAAGCCTATTTTGATGGTCCACATCAGAGCGAGACCTCTCTCTCTTTGTAAAGGGGTTTGGAGCTTACCTTAGACGCTGCTTCAATATCTCAATAGCTCAACGGTAAAAGCGGTCGGACTCATCACCGAAGGGTAGTGGTTCGATCCCTGCCCCGTTGGTCTTTTGTCGTACCCACTTCTTATATATAATATCGCGACTAGTTGGAGGGGAACGGGAATATTGGTAATATTTAAAAGATATAGCAAATATTCTTTAAAAATATGCAGTGTAGTGTGCTTAAGATGATATTGTTTGATGAGTCTTTAACGGTCATCAATATCATAGGTACATTATATATGTTAATGATAATGATGGGCATTCATTATAACGAACATTCATTATAACGGACAACTTTAAATGCTCGCCGAGAAACAGGTGTAACATCTCCAATTTCACAACTAGAGGCTGCTTGAAACAAAATAATTCAATGTTCAAAATAATTCATATCCCGAAACAGGACTCCAAACCAGAAACCTACAGATCGCTTATTCTTCGTGGTTCCAAAAAGGTTTCAAAAAGGAAAAAACCGGAACCCTTTTATGATCATTTTTTCCGTCGTTCATCTGTGACTTGTTGTAAGCTTGTTGTACTAGTTTGGTAGTTGACTTCTTAACTGTGTGATTAATAAACTGTGATTAGGCTTAGCTTTTAAAATCGGCTCGTGTTAAAAAAACCAGATCGAATGAGTCAGTGACTTTGACACAAATGTAGAGCACATTGCGTGGCATTCGCTGATTTTATGTTTTATTTATGCCCCACAATACGCGGGTTAAACTTGAAATCCTGTTCCGTTTTGATTTTGTTCCTACTTGAGTTAATTTAAAATAATAATCAAAATAATAAAAGTTTATTGGCTTAAGTGCATGACAAAATAATAAAAAGCTATTCAATGTAAGTCAGTAAATTAACCTTCGTCCGAATAAGTACCTACCTACTTATTGGTTATATTTTGGTTATGACTATAACCTCAAAGATAAAGAGCCACCTTGGTAAAAATTATCATCACAAAATAATATAAGCCATGTTCGACTTTCGGACTGCGGGCATTGTCACCCTACGCTTTTTGAAAACTAATTCAAAGTAGTTTTACTCTTCGACCAGGACCTGCCTCGCTGGCCGTTACCCCTCTGGCAAAGATCTAAATAAAATCAATGATCTAACGCATTTATAAAAACTGTTGCTATAGAATCGATGTTTCATTGTTGTAATCGTTTTCGTCGTGTAAACAGTTGTGTGTAGTGTATGGACACAGAATATATTTAATGGTGTTAAATGTTTTCGATGTGTGAGTTTACCTCATCCCCATCAAAAAACGACAGACTTTTTTGTTGGTGAATTTGGGTGCGAAACAGGTCCATAGTCTAAATAGTCAAAGAGTTTTACCAGGTGAAGTATCTTCCATTTCCGTTTTATAACTAACTTAGCGGACGCCCGCGACTTCGTCCACGAGAAAATCGATATAAACTTTAATTTAATTCATTCATTCGCACTCTAGCAGTAGAGTTTTAAGTAACAGAGCGAAAAACTTTAAAATTTACCGAAATATTTTTTTTTAAACTTCTGTATAACACAAAATAGAGTTGGCCCGAAAATTGGAAACCTAGAACGACGTAGATCCTATTAACTTCATTTATACAAGCAGACACTCCGCGGCTTCATCCGTGTAGTTCCCGTTTCCGTGGGAATACGGGAATAAGACATAGCATATGACACTCACATATAACATAGCTTTTTTTGGTAAAAGAATTTTAAAAATCAGTTCAATAGATCCAGAGGTCACATAGATCCCTACAACCTCACAAACTTTACCTCTTTATGACATTACTAGCAGACGCCACACGGTTTCACTCGCGTAGTTCCCGTTCCCGTAGGAATACGGTGATACAATATATCCTATAACACCCGGAGATAGTGTAGCTTTCCAACAGTGAAAGAGTTTTTCAAATCGGTTCAGTAGTTTTGTAGTCTAATCAATGCAAAACAAACTTTTCTTCTTTATAATAGTGGTATCATCATTATCAATCCATATTCGGCTCACTGCTGAGCTCGACTCTTCTCTCAGAATGAGAGGGGTTAGGCCAATAGTCCACCACGCTAGCCCAATGCGGATTGGCACACTTCACACACGCAGAGAATTAAGAAAATTCTCAGTTATGCAGGTTTCCTCACGATGTTTTTCCTTCACGGTTTAAGACACGTGATATTAAATTTCTTAAAATGCACACAACTGAAAAGTTGGAGGTGCATGCCCCGAACCGAATTCGAACCCAGACCCGCGGAATCGGAGCTAGAGTTCGTTTACACTCGGCTATCACGGCTCGTATATTATAGATTACAAAGTTCGAATACACTAAAATTAATAGTCAAGTTCAACTTTCTAATAGACCAAATAACGATTAATCATCCATACACACATTTGCGATATAGTACATAAGGTCAAACTCTGTGACCTTGCGGTTGACAGCAAAAGCTCACGAGCGTAGATAAGCGATACGAACCGACGCGTGTGATCTAGATTTTAGTGTTGCAATCATATATTGTCTCATTAATAGTTGGGCCTGCTACAGCCCGACATACCTGATTCCTCAATTTAAAGAAGGCTGAGACTTAGCCGTGACAGCCCAGTGGATATGACCTCAGCCTCCAATTCCGGAGGGTGTAGCTTCGAATCTGCTCCAGGGAGTGCACCGCCAATTTTTCATTTACGTGCATTTTAAAATTGTAATTAAATATCACGTGTCTTAAACGTTGACGGAAAACATTGTGAGGAAACCGTCATACCTGAGAATTTTCTTATTTCTCTGCGTGTGTGAAGTCTGCTAATCCGCATTGGGCCAGCGTGGTGGACCAAGGTCTAAGCCCTCTCAGTCTGAGGCCCTTAGATATAATAAATAATAAATAAATATGTGATGTCACAATTCTTATTTGACATATATGTTTCATTCCTAACTCTATGGACACAGAACGGTCTGCTGTAATACCGACCAATCAGGGGCAAGTTCGGACAGTTGACGTTTTAAGATTGCAATTTAACGGTTTCACTTCCGATAGATTATAATATACCGAAAAATAACACGTTTAATTGTAATCAGTGTTTTCAGTCCACAATATAACGGCAGATTATAATATAACGAGAGAGATTATAAACTAACGTATTATACAATCTAACGGTGACATAAACATTGAAAACTCCCACATGGCACCCAGATTGCATAATTGAACACGGATATTTGCAATTTTTACTTATAATGCATACCCTAGTTAAAAATTTTGTGCACGCCACTGATAGGAGAATAGGCTAACAAACTTTAAGCCTACATAAAATGCAGTAAATCTAACTACCGCAGGTTCTAGTTCTATTATTATCATATTAAAACTTGATTTGTTTTGGATATCTGGGTGGTGCATTTGATGTTTGTTTTTAGCCGTTTCATACGGCTCAATGGCTAATTGTAATTGAGATTAGATCTAATGTCGATAGACAGAATTGAGTTTTATTGATTTATTGCAAACGACCTTTCACCCTTGGCCACTGACTTTGACGAGTGAACTTCTAGTCACTAATAAATGTAGCTTTTTGATCGTAACGACAGAGCTACATTATTGACTAGCCGACACTCCTCGGTTTTACCCGCGTAATTCCCGTTCTCGTGACAGTACGGGGATAAACTATTATATACTCGCAAATAATGTGGCTTACTAGTGGTAAAATAATTTTCAAAATCGGTTCAGTAGATCCATATAACACCACAAACTTTACCTCTTTATAATTTTCGTACAAAAGTATAGATTCGCTATCGGTCGTCGACAATAAGTTTTCTCTTTTTACGACATACCATCCTATGGATTAAATTTTTAGTCAATACTTAAAAAACTGTCATCTAAAAAACTTGGTATTAGCAATAAAACTACACAAAAGTGAAATAATTGCAATATATTGATTTCATAAATAATATTCACTTACAATATAATAATATTTATAATAACATACTAAAAAGAACATAGCCTGTAGCTATATGGCACGTCGATTCTCTTTCTATGAACGCTAACGCTTCGAAAATTAAAAAAGAATACGGAAATGACATTCACTATCGACAGGTCACGTGATCAAGTTGTCGATCGCAACTGTCATTCCAATACATTTTGATAGTTTTCGAAGCGTCAGCGTTTGTAGAAAGAGAATCGACGTGTCACATGGCTAAGCCTAAGTTCATACATCTAATATAATTATACTTTTAATAATAAATTCAGCCATCTTGATTCTGCAACTGCTTGAGCTGTTTCAATACAGTGTCCAACAACTTCCGTCTGTCTCTTTCGTTCTTCTTCAGAACGGAGAAGACGGAAGACTTCTGCTCAGCCTCTTTGAGCTTCTCGAGTAAGGTCGCCGCGTCTCGGGGCGTTACCAGGGCGTACTTGCCGCCTTCGATGCCCACGTCGTGGAGGTAGGAGGACCAGTCCCAGCCGGTGATGAGGTCCAAGAGTTGCCTACAATGAAAAATAGTGTATAGTGACGAATGCTTGGAGTTTCTCTGCGTGATCAACTCAGAAATGAGGAGATACGGAGAAGAACTAGTCACTGACATAGAAAGAAAGGGTTGGGGTAGGGTAGGGCAGGGGTAGGGTAGGGGTAGGGCAGGGGTAGGGTAGGGGTAGGGTAGGGGCAGGGCAGGGGTAGGGTAGGGGTAGAGGTAAAGAAGGGTAGAGTAGGGATAGAGAACAAGTGCACTTATGTCAAAACGAAGCTTGACCGGGTCCGCTAGTATGATAGATACTATAGATACCTACTACAAACCACCGCAAAAAACAATCACCAAACAAAACAATGCCAACAGAAAACAGATAAATAATATGCACAAAAAAACCAAATATTATCAAATTTACGTTTATTTCGGACTATTAATATACCTAATGCCAATTTATAAGATATATACAAATGGGTTGACAAGTCTTTCCCTCCGTTTATCCACCGGGGATATTATATCCACCGACGTGCCCAGGCGCGGTGAGTGGATAAAACGAGTGTGGGGGATAAACGTTTTATCCTCTCCCCGTGGATAAATTTCTCCCTTGCCCGTGCTAGCCCTGCAGGTCTGGGTGGTGGTGGTGGCTTCGGCCGAGGCAAAGACGTACCGCCAAGCGATTCAGCGTTCCGGTACGATGCCTTGTATAAACCAAAAGGGCACACCCCTTTTGGATTTTCATCCTCCTAACAAGTTAGCCCGCTTCCATCTTAGACTGCATCATCACTTACCATCAGGTGAGATTGTAGTCAAGGGCTAACTTGTAAAGAATGAAAAAAAAATTGATACCTCAAGCTGGCAAAGTGTTCCAGCAGCTCGCCCTCCTTGAGGCCTGGCACGGGCTCGCCGGCCGCGAACTGCTCGCACTGGATCACGTCCAGGTCGAGCTGGTGCAGCGCGCCCGACGATATCTGCCTCACCGCCGGGTCCAGCAGCAGGTTGCGCAGCCGGCTCGCTATGCGGTTGGTGGCCGCGCGGACGGCAGCCACGCTGTGAACGACAAGAAAACAAAAAAAAAATATGAGTCCAACTTTAAATTAGCCGACATTAAGAGTAAATCTCTGCGTGATCGAATCAGAAATGAGAAGATCCACAGAAGAACCAAAATCACCGACATAGCTCAACGTGTCCCGAAGCTGAAGTGGCAATGGGCGGGGCACATAGTTCGAAGAGCCGATGGACGTTGGGGTCCCAAAGTGGAATGGCGACCCCGCACTACAAAGCGCAGTGTTGGCCGACCCCCCACCACTGACTGACGACATCAAGCGATTCGAAGGGATTCGCTGAATGCAGGTGGCTGAGTAGTTTAGTTGTTTGGAAGTCCCTACAAAAGGCTTATATCTTGCAGTGGACGTCTATCGGCTGATATGATGATGATGAAGATGAAGAGTAAATTCCCTATTTGCTTAGTTACTATAAAAACTTCTAATACCCTGGTACTCTACGATTGCTGCTGGCTTCTCTGCGTGATCGAATCAGAAATGAGGAGACTGACATGACACTGACATAGCTCAGCGCGTCGCGAAGCTAAAGTGGCAATGAGCAGACCACATAATTCTAAGAGCCGTTTGTGGTTTCAATGTGCTGGAATAGCGACCCCGCACCGGAAAGCGCAATGTTGGCGAGACCGTTGTGTTTGGTAGTCCATGCAAGAGGTCTATGTACATCGGCTGATGATGATGTTGAATTATGATGAATGAATGTCTGTATTTTTTACAAAAATACCAAAACGGGACGTTTAAAGAATATCAAAAAATCTAGATCATAATAAGTACAATTATATCCAAAATATATCAATTCCGCAATGTCTTGTGTGTGATCGCGCTAATTTCAACTAATCAGTATTTTCGAGGCTAACGTCAAACAATTGCTTATTAATAAATTAACATTGCTGTAATGAATAACGCAAATATCTCACCGAGCGCGCGTAGGCAACTGTTCCAACGACGTCAACACTCCGGACAGATAGCTCAGCATGTCAGTGACGAATGAAGAGGCTTGCCCGCTGGGTTCCACTGCAAAATTCAATCATTTAATCAAAGGGAAGGGGCCTCTCTCACCAATCTCCTCCCTGGGAAATAAAAAAAGAGACACAAACCCGAGTGTGCTTTAGACTACACATTTAAAACTTCTTTGAAAAATGAAAACCAAAACGCCATCTATGAGCCTCAGACATAACTACTCGAATAAGGGATTGTTTCAAAGTTCTTTATGAGCGCCATCTACTGGTAGTTTAAATAACAAACACTGTTTCACTATGCATGTAGATGGCAGCACGCATCTCATCCGTGACATTGCTCCGTCGCTGATGACTCGTGTATTATCGTGCCTATTCGCTAGCGCTGTGAGGTTCGATGCTTTCGCCCGGCTTGTGTATCTACATTGTATGCAATAATTATTACTGTATACCTTCTTTTTATAATTTTTTTCCTAGTAAAAAAAAAAAAATATACCGCAATAATGTTAGATATTACGTCTTAATTTTTATTACGTTTGTTTCATGTTAAAGTTTAAATAGTTTTAAGTACATAGCCGTTAACTTAAATAGGTGTAAGTTAGCCTTATTTAGTAATTTTAGTGTTATGTTGACTGTATGTTATTTGTATAAAAACATGCTTGTGTATAATATTTCTGCTTAATAAAGAATTTTGAAAAACAAAAACAAAAAAACGCATCTCATCTATCTCGCCCGATTACACTTTTCGTAACGCATTTAACAATTTACTCCCGAAATCAGACGTGCGTAATGAAGTTTACTGTTAAAATTAAACATTTTACATCAGACATATTTATTATGCCCCTCTTTCACGTTGGCCAATACGCTCTTCACAACAACATTGTTTGGCCAACATATAATAGGCTAGTTGACACTTTTTTTAAAGGGTCTAAAATTGTTCTATATAAACTAACTACTACTACTTCTACTGACTACTAGATTGAAAAAAATATATATTATATGTTTTAAAACGTATTACATAAAAATTTTACTATTAAATATTTTTTGACAATACGAGACAAAACGATGTCAGTCATGATGGTCTATACTACTACTTCTACTGACTACTAGATTGAAAAGAAAAATATTATATGTTTTAAAACGTATTACATAAAAATTTTACTATTAAATATTTTTTGACAATACGAGCCAAAACGATGTCAGTCATGATGGTCTATATTTTAACTGTTTCATGACGTCACGTTAACACTAAACCTTTAAGGTTTAAGTGTGTTTGACGGAGTGTTTGAAATTAAAGTAATATAGTAGACTAGCGGACGCCCGCGACTTCGTCTGCGTAAAATTCGATGTCAATTTTACTACTACCCCCTAACCTAACCTACCCTACCCCTACCATACCCCTACCCTATCACTACCCCAACCCTACCACTGCCCCAACCCTACCCCTAACCTACCCCTACCTTACCTATACCCTACCCCAATCCTACCCGTACCCTCCCCGTACCCTATCCCTTTCCTACCCCTATCCCACCCGTACCCCTATCTCACGCCTATCCTACCCCTACCCTGCCACTTCCCTATCCTACCCGTACCTCTACCCTACCACTACCCTACCTCTACCCCGACCCTACCACTACCCTAAACCCGGCCCTAAACCTACCCTACCCCTACACTACCCCTACGCTTCCCTACCCGTACCCTAACCTACCCTGTAACTTCTCTATCTTACTCCTACCCTTAGCAAAATCGGTCCAGTCCTTCGAGAGTGGTGGTATGACCAAGAGAAATAGAGACTTCTATGCTAATAATATAAAGAGGTAAAGTTCGTGTGGTTGTAGGAGGTAATCTCTGGATCTACTGGACCGATTTGGAAAATTGTTTTACCAATAGAAAGCTACGTTATTTGCGAGTGTCCAAGGCTATGTTTGATCCCCATATTCACACGGGAACGGGAACTACGTAAATGAAAGCGCCGGGCGTCATATAGTGGAATTTCTGCGTCTTTTAGAAATTTTGTATTATCTCCGAAACTATTTAAGTAATTAACATACTGTAAAGGGCAAATCTTATCTCCATAATACCCTTGTGATTATTAAATAATTTATTTTAATAAGGATTAAAGTTTAGTTGTATAAATAATGACGTAAACCTAAGTATATAAAATTAATAATTTTTAAAACACAAAAGGCCTTTTTTCTTCTATATATCAGCTAATATATAGAAGATAGATATATGGTGTCGCGGACTTTTTTGTAGAACTTTTAAAGATACATAAAGTCTCCATATATTAATTTCAATTTTACACAATAGTTAAGGCAGCGCATGCGAATAAGTCTGTATAAGAGGATTTTCAGTCCGACCTGTATGACAAAAACTGTGATAACTCGGCTAATATATATGATACCAATATAAAATATAACCTATAGCACTCCCCGATAATGTAGCATTCTACTGGTGAAAGAATTTTTAAAATCGGACCAGTAGTTCCGAAGATTACCCCATTTAAAAAATGTGACAAACTTACAAACTTACAAACTTTACCTCTTTATAATATTAGTATAGATTGACGTTTATTCTTTTAGTGACATCAAGTAACAAATGGAAAAAAATATTAAATACATAATTTTTAAATTAATATTGTTTATATTAAATTTGATATGAGTCAACTACCCATTTGGTTGTTCAAAACACCTGCACTACACGATAGCCAACATGTTGACGGCCGTATGGCGCAGTGGGTAGTGACCCTGCTTTCTGCATCCACGGCCGTGGGTTCGATTCCCGCAACTGGAAAATATTTGTGTGATGAGCATGGGTGTTTTCCAGTGTCTGTGTGTATTTATACATTATATAAGTATTTATATGTAGTATATAAATGTATATGAATATTATAATATCAACTATCTTAGTATCCATAACACAAGTTACTCTGTATGCTTACTTTGGGGCTAGATAGTGATGTGTATTGACCAGCATTGACCAACGTGTTGGAATACGTGAAGATTTGCATTAAAAAAACTAAAGTGGAACTATAAAGAGTGTCTAATAATCTTACCCAACAACCAATCGTAGTTTTCAAGGTCGAGAAACTCGTCGACTTTCTTTTCCAGGTTTTCACAGATTTGTTGTTCCGCGTCGTCTCTTGCCGCTTGGAACATGCTGCCCGCCGCCTACATACCATAAAATAAAATAAAAATAAAAAATAAATAAATAAAAAAGCCTTTTATTTCCAGTACATACATACAATATACATATACAATTTTGTGAGAATTACCTACTTTTAAAAATTAATATGTAACTATTCTATGGTATTTATTTAAAAAAAAAACATTATTTTGCTGGAACCCCCCTCAGGTAAAGGCCTCCTCCAAAGATTTCCATTTTTCCCGGTCTATAGCGATTTGAAGCCATTGTGGGCCTGCAATTTTTTTAATATCATCGTCCCATCTACAGTATGGTCTACCTCTACCTCTACATACCATAATAAAAGTTAAATAAATATTCAATTACCGTTTTATTTTAAATAACTTTTTCGTTTTCATGTAAATTATATTAACCTGCGTAGTAACGAGTTCCGAGCCGGTGATGTTGCTTATAAATTCGTACAGATATAGCGTCGCGTCCTCCAAGTACTGCGTGTCCACTATAATCTGAAACAATTATTAGTTATTAATATTAGACAAAATTATTTTTTTAATAAGCTACTACATTTGAAAGGTCGGAGTAATGAGTAAACCGTAATTTTTTCTTTTTGTAAAAAAAATAATATTCATTCTGCGTATTATTTTGGACGTCTCGGCAAAAATAGAGCGCGATAGGCTAAGTAAATATAAATATGGTATTTTTAATAACTTTTGTGTTAGCTGTCTTGTCTATATATAAAGTTCCATAAATATGAGACATACATAATATAATATGCTAAAAATAGTTTTCCTAGCCATAAAGATGACAAGGTATAATCCGAATAAATGTCTAAACATTGTGCGTTAAGTTAGGCAATACAAGATTATTGGGTATCACCGGTTACGTAGGGCCGCGGCGGCAGAGCATCACCTCTTTTTTCTTTTTTTGTTGACCTGCGCGTAGAGGCATTTTATTTCTGAGACGTCATAAAGATTGCATCCGCCCATGCCACTGAAATCATCCGTAGTCACCTGCACCAGCTGCATGAGCGGCAAGGGCCGTCGGAACAAGGCCGACAGGCAGCCAGTGAAGGAGCGGCTGAGCAGCAGGGAGGCGGAGTGCCTGGCCGCCGCCGCGCGCCGCCCGCCGCCCAAGCCGAGCCCGGCCGAGTACTTCAGCCACGCGTATATGAACTCCTTCACTTGGAGTACACCGATGTACTCACCTGCACCAGCTGCATGAGCGGCAAGGGCCGTCGGAACAAGGCCGACAGGCAGCCAGTGAAGGAGCGGCTGAGCAGCAGGGAGGCGGAGTGCCTGGCCGCCGCCGCGCGCCGCCCGCCGCCCAAGCCGAGCCCGGCCGAGTACTTCAGCCACGCGTATATGAACTCCTTCACTTGGAGTACACCGATGTACTCACCTGCACCAGCTGCATGAGCGGCAAGGGCCGTCGGAACAAGGCCGACAGGCAGCCAGTGAAGGAGCGGCTGAGCAGCAGGGAGGCGGAGTGCCTGGCCGCCGCCGCGCGCCGCCCGCCGCCCAAGCCGAGCCCGGCCGAGTACTTCAGCCACGCGTATATGAACTCCTTCACTTGGAGTACACCGATGTACTCACCTGCACCAGCTGCATGAGCGGCAAGGGCCGTCGGAACAAGGCCGACAGGCAGCCAGTGAAGGAGCGGCTGAGCAGCAGGGAGGCGGAGTGCCTGGCCGCCGCCGCGCGCCGCCCGCCGCCCAAGCCGAGCCCGGCCGAGTACTTCAGCCACGCGTATATGAACTCCTTCACTTGGAGTACACCGATGTACTCACCTGCACCAGCTGCATGAGCGGCAAGGGCCGTCGGAACAAGGCCGACAGGCAGCCAGTGAAGGAGCGGCTGAGCAGCAGGGAGGCGGAGTGCCTGGCCGCCGCCGCGCGCCGCCCGCCGCCCAAGCCGAGCCCGGCCGAGTACTTCAGCCACGCGTATATGAACTCCTTCACTTGGAGTACACCGATGTACTCACCTGCACCAGCTGCATGAGCGGCAAGGGCCGTCGGAACAAGGCCGACAGGCAGCCAGTGAAGGAGCGGCTGAGCAGCAGGGAGGCGGAGTGCCTGGCCGCCGCCGCGCGCCGCCCGCCGCCCAAGCCGAGCCCGGCCGAGTACTTCAGCCACGCGTATATGAACTCCTTCACTTGGAGTACACCGATGTACTCACCTGCACCAGCTGCATGAGCGGCAAGGGCCGTCGGAACAAGGCCGACAGGCAGCCAGTGAAGGAGCGGCTGAGCAGCAGGGAGGCGGAGTGCCTGGCCGCCGCCGCGCGCCGCCCGCCGCCCAAGCCGAGCCCGGCCGAGTACTTCAGCCACGCGTATATGAACTCCTTCACTTGGAGTACACCGATGTACTCACCTGCACCAGCTGCATGAGCGGCAAGGGCCGTCGGAACAAGGCCGACAGGCAGCCAGTGAAGGAGCGGCTGAGCAGCAGGGAGGCGGAGTGCCTGGCCGCCGCCGCGCGCCGCCCGCCGCCCAAGCCGAGCCCGGCCGAGTACTTCAGCCACGCGTATATGAACTCCTTCACTTGGAGTACACCGATGTACTCACCTGCACCAGCTGCATGAGCGGCAAGGGCCGTCGGAACAAGGCCGACAGGCAGCCAGTGAAGGAGCGGCTGAGCAGCAGGGAGGCGGAGTGCCTGGCCGCCGCCGCGCGCCGCCCGCCGCCCAAGCCGAGCCCGGCCGAGTACTTCAGCCACGCGTATATGAACTCCTTCACTTGGAGTACACCGATGTACTCACCTGCACCAGCTGCATGAGCGGCAAGGGCCGTCGGAACAAGGCCGACAGGCAGCCAGTGAAGGAGCGGCTGAGCAGCAGGGAGGCGGAGTGCCTGGCCGCCGCCGCGCGCCGCCCGCCGCCCAAGCCGAGCCCGGCCGAGTACTTCAGCCACGCGTATATGAACTCCTTCACTTGGACGTACACCGCTGGCACTATCGTTGAGAACGGGAATCTGTAAATTATAATAGATATAAATGTCTGACACAGGATTCGAACCCAGGACCTCGTGATTGAAACCATATAGGCTAAGCACTGGACCAACGAAGCAACTTTATAATTACCATCACACGAGCTTTGTTTAATTAGGATATCGTGAGGTCTAGCAGGAACTTTGGAACTTAATGGTGATTAACGAAAATAAAGCCTGAGATAAAATATCTTAAATGATGTTCTAAAGATACCTAAGTTGTAATAATCAGGAAAAATAGATGGGCATTCTAAACCTAAGAAGAGCTGTGAGAGCCCAGTGGATATGACCTCTTAAAATGCACCTCCAACTTTTCAGTTGTGTGCATTTTAAGAAATTAAATATCTTTATATTATATCGGGTCTCAAACGGTGAAGGAAAAACAACGTGAGGAAAATTAATTCTCTGCAAGTGTGAAGTCTGCCAATCCGCATTGGGCCATCGTGGTGGACTATTGGCTTAATCCCTTTCATTCTGAGAGCAGACTCGAACTCAGCAGTGAGCCAAATATGGGTTGATAATGATGATGATGATGATGATGATGATGATGATGATGATGATGATGATGATGATGATGATGATGATGATGATGATGATGATGATGATGATGATGATGATGATGATGATGATGATGATGATGATGATGATTTGACCTATCTAATCTAGACAGGATTTATTTGTATGAGAAAATAAGTCGCAAAACCCTTATTCACGTCATTCTCCGAAAAGGCAATTAAATTAATTCTACTCACTTTCTCGGAAAAGGTTGTGTCTCCAATTCATCGCCGTCATATGGAAATTGATCCATCACCCCGTCATATTGCTCCTGGTTTTCTACCTGAAAAAGCATCATTTTCACATATTTATCTTCACATATTTAAACATTACTTTGTAATATCCATCTTTTCTTTTTATAGTAATAATTGATTAAAGAAGCATGAAATATTTCTAGATGAGAGAA
The DNA here is from genome assembly GCF_947172395.1 of Bicyclus anynana. Lineage (NCBI taxonomy): Eukaryota > Metazoa > Arthropoda > Insecta > Lepidoptera > Nymphalidae > Bicyclus > Bicyclus anynana. The sequence goes on from NC_069093.1 coordinate 14,267,865, forward strand.
AGACAAGGCATTATCTCTATCGCAATGAAAGAGAGAACAATATTTTCGATTCAACCGCTATTGGCCGATATTTGCTTTTCTCTCATCTCTAGAATGTTGGGACCCCAATGTCTATCGGAGTATGTCTATATCTCTTCGGACTATGTGCCCTGCCCATTGCTACTTTAGTTTAGCGATTCGTTGTGCTATGTCAGTGATATGACAGAGTGATGGTTCTTATGCGGATCTCCTCATTTCTGATTCGATCACGCAGAGTAACTCCAAGCATAGCTGATTCTATCCGCTACCGCTGAGTGACTTTGAGTCTTCTTATGGCTACACGCACTCTTGGAAGACTTTCGTCTTCAAGCACTGAAGACTTCACTTTGACGTAAAGATATGGGGTAACATCTACAGTACGTAAACAGTTCTAGATTAGTCTATAAGCTATTTAAGCAATTGCTTAGGGCATCCTAAAATCAAGAAAAAGAAAATAACGAGCCCACGAAAGTTAAAGCAATTTTAAAATCCGGGAATTTTATACAGACGTTGATTGATACATATTCTACCTATGATACACAGGTATTACCATATTTTATCATATTTTTTTTGTAGTTTACTTAAGGCTAGGGGAAGGGCGCCTACAAGGGAAGTTTGCTTAGAGCATCAAATTAACTTAATCCGGCGCTGTACATAAATACCTCAATAGGCAAGAAGGACGCGTTGTCCAATATATCCCTGAACACCACGACCCAGCGCTGCATCAGCACCTCCGTGTAATGCTCCGCCATCTCCTGCAGCAGCAGCGGCAGCGGGTCCGTCGGCAGCCCGTAACATCTACACAATCCAGAAAAACCTCCCATCAATCACATAGACATCGAAAATTACATGGGGTTTAACGCGTACACTAACGAGTATGATATAAGTTAGAAACGATGGTTTATCACTTGAATAAGCTCGTTGACACTTTTTTTTAAATGGTCTTAAATAGTTCATTATGGTTGTACAAGACTAAACATTTTTTTTGTTCTCCATGCCCACACTAAACAATTTATGATAAACAATAATTACAACACAAAACGTTATTGCACAAAATCACTAATGCGACTGGCAGCGTAACGGCGTCTACGCTGCCTAACAAAAAACTGAGCTCAAGTCATCAAATACCCTCTTATATATACCAACACTGATACCTCCCCTCTACAATAACCTAAATAATAATGAATGTTACTCATAATACCACCTGTAATCGAGAAACTTGTAACAGTTCGTCATCCCAGGTACTAAAGGCACACGCAAATTTTGTTCATTATTTTTGTGCTACCAACTTGAAATGTGCTGTAAACGTTTGCTGTAAATTTATTTTACGATAGGGACGGATTAAGGAGGCCCTAAAGCCACTCGCAAGTTTGAACGAAAGTCCTTCATTTATTACGCTACAAACTTGAAAAATAGCAGAAAGGTCTACTTGGTAGAGGTCCGTTAATAATGAATTTTATCCAAGCTTAAAAATCAAGGGTTCTGAAATTCAGGAAAAGCTCGCATTTTGATTCCTGAACAATTGTACACCAATTGTTAGCGTAAAACCAAAGTGTAGGATTATATAGTCATTGTCATATGTACGGTACCCTTTGAGAACGAAATTTTTAGTAATGGGCTGAAAAAATAATCTGATGATGACTGGTTTTGGTTGCAAATTTAAACCTAAGCGACACATTATTTAAAAAAAGCTTGTAATAAAAGTAAACTCACTTGAGTGCATTTATAAACAGCACAATCTGTTGTTTAATGCTCAGCATGAGAGTTGGGTCGGTGATCAGAGACGTATTAGTCCTCAAGGTGGAGGCGACCTTCGTCACCGCCATGCTCCATGTGTCCAGCAACCAGTCTCTGGACACCAGACCAGCTCCCGCCGTCAGGAGATGCTCCTCAAGGATGAAGAAGCCGAGGACAGCGTTGAGGTAGCTCTTCATGCTCTGGATGGAGTCGTGAAGGTTGCCTGACGATGGTATGAGGACCAAGCGGGCTTGTTGTTTTCGCTGGGCTCTGTAATAAGAAAAGTTATCATCATTATAATTCGGCTCACTGCTGAGCTCTTTTTTATATTCTTTACAAGTTAGCCCTTGACTACAATCTCACGTGATGGTCAGTGATGATGCAGTCTAAGATGGAAGTGGGCTAACTTGTTAGGAGGAGGATAATAGTCTACACCCCTTTCGGTTTCTACACGGCATCGTACTGGAACGCTAAATCGCTTGGCGGTACGTCTTTGCCGGTAGGGTGGAGCTCGAGTGTCCTCTCATAATAAGAGGGATTAGCAGATAGCCAGACTTCACACACGCAGAGAATTAAAAAAAATGTCAGATATGCAGGTTTCCTCACGACGTTTTTACTTCACCGTTTGAGACAAGTGATATTTAATTTCTTAAAATGCACACAACTGAAAAGTTATAAAATTGTAGATTATAATCTATCTCGCGAGATTGTAAACTGTCCAAAGATTGTGATCCTGAGTTGAGCTCGGAAACCAATGGTTAGTCAGTATGCTTTAGTTCAGATGTGAAGTCGTGCGCGCAGGGCATCGCTACCCTTCGGCCCGCGCGGTCTTTTGGAAGTGTTACGAACGAATTAGCCAAGCTATAGTTATTCAATAAATAAATGAATGTTACCTGTAATACTGTACGAAGTCATTCTTAGCTCCGAGCACGCTGTGTATGTGGAGGCAGCGGTGCAAGGGGCTGAAGTCCACCAGCTCGTGGGGGCATTGCGGACCGCTGTTCTCTCTGCTGGCGACTGAAATAACGTCATCTATACTAATATTATAAAGCTGAAGAGTTTATTTGTTTGTTTGATTGAACGCGCTACTTTCAGGAACTACTGGTCCGATTTGAAAAATTCTTTCAGTGTTAGATAGCCCATTGATCGAGGAAGGCTATAGGCTATATTTTATCCCCGTATTCCTACAGGAACGGGAACCACGCGGGTGAAGCCGCGCGGCGTCAGCTAGTTGTTAATATAGTACTACAGTAATATTTTAAATTAACTCCCCATTTTTTTTTTTTACTAGTTAGCCCTTGACTACAATCTCACTTGATGGAAATTGATGATGCAATCTAAGATGGAAGCGGGCTAATTTGTTAAGAGTATGAAAATCCACACCCCTAATGGTTTCTACACGACATCATACTGGAACGCTAAATTCTTTGTCGGTGGTGGTAACTAGCCACCGACCAGCCGAATTTGCAAAAACATTAAAAAAAATCAAAATTCATTTATTTCAATTAAGAAAGAAAGAAAGAAAGAAAGAAAAAAGCTTTATTAGTGAATTATGCCACACAACACAATTTGTTCTTGAACAATATCCTGCGATGTGTGGCACAACCCAGTAAACGGATCCAACTCAGCATAATGCTGCATACTCTTTAAATAAAAAGAGCATGCAGCTTCATTCAAGCAATTCGGCTTCATTTACAAGCAATTTTGAAATGTCAAGTTATGTCATGATTTAATGGTGGTAATTAAAATCGAAAACTTAAAATCCACAAGGGTTTCAAACGCGCCTTGGTCCAACAACAAAGTCAGCCAAGGTTTGATTTTTTGTTTACCAGCATTTTACAAACTTATCTAGAACTAACATTTTTATGGAAATTAAACCATTATTTTCATCCAAATCGGTTTATCAGTGTAACCGTGAAAAGGTAACAAACAGACACACAGAAGGCGCATTTATAATATTAGAATAGATTAGTATGGATACTAAAATAAAGACTTAAAGTATCAGATATACTATAAGCATTTTAAACACCGCCATACATAAAACTGCGCTATACGTGTAATATGACGTCACAAATATAAAGACAATTTTTCTGAACCAGTAAAGTGTCTTTATATATTTTGTGACGTCACATTTGTGTTAATACTTACCTTTTTTACTTTTTACAATGTTGGCCAAACTTCTTCCGAGCATTTCTTGGGTTTCTTTAAATGCCATTGCACCAACCTGCATGGTATTAAAATATTATTTTCAAATAATTAATAATAATTATAAAATGAAGGCTCTACAAAGACAGACAGACAACAAAGTAATGAATTAAAGTAATCTGCTATAAATACATTTGTACACTTTTTTGACCCGCTTGGGGGTTGCCTGTTAAAGATTGCTTATAGTTTCGATTATTGTTTCTTTTTTATTTATTTTATATTGTGTGCGATAAAGTATTTCTTCTTCTTCTTTTCCTTGTTTTTGTTTACATAAATTAACAAACCTGCGGGCTAAGCTTGCGTATATTTTCCAAGAAATCTCTGAGGTCTGCCATTGAAGCATCCTGTATAGCTTGCCGTAGCCTCGGTATGTCGGAGGAGATTTGTGCACACCATTTATAAGGGCCAACCCTTGGCAGTAACACATGTTCCAATTGCTCCAGAGTTTTAAGAGCAGGGTAATATCTGTAAAAATTTATTAAAAATAAAACAAAAATCTTCAAAGATTTCAAAGATAAGGTATTCCCTAAAAGGCAGTACCGTTTATAGTACCTCCACTAAAACAATAGATATTAAAAAAAATGTCTATCAATTGAAAGAATGAAATGAATGAAACGAATTGAATTGAATAAGCTTTAAAACTACTGGACCGATTTGAAAAATTCTTTCACTATTAGAATCCCATATCCAATCCTGATGAACATAATATTTTATCTCCATGTTCCCACATCAATGAAAACAACGCTGAATTAATTTAACAATAGCGGCCTTAGCAAATGACCATGAGACCTTCTTCTTTATTTACTATTTTTGAGCTATTTTTTAAATCACAGACTGAAGAATCATAGACCGAAGATGAGATGGTTGGAGTGTGTGAAAGAGGACATGTATATAGGGAGTGGATGATTAGTTGGCGAGTAATAGAGGTGAATGGAGGAGATTGACATATTTTTACTTTTCACTTAAGTGGGATAAGGTACAGGAGATGATGACACTCTAACATAAAAAGTCAACTCACCTTTTAGCCTCAACTTGGGTCTTAAGTTTGGAATATGTAGTAAGTAGCGGCAAACACAATTCCATCTTCTCTATGGTTGCCGCTATGTTGAGTTCCACGCGTCGCGCTCTTATTAACTCCTCAGCTCTTGTACATAAACCTTCAAACATTATACAAATTATTTTTAAGTTTTTTCTTATTAAAAAAATATGTAGCCAGAATTTATATTTTCACTTTTTTACTAACTTAATTTAGCTTCTATTTGAGTTTATACGTACTTAGCTGATGTCTACTAACTAAAGAACACCTCCCTACCAAAAGGTAATTGACCATTTTTCATGCATTATTCATACAAATTTAAAGAATGAACCGTTACAATGCCCAAATTAGTATCATATAATGAATAATAATATCAGTTTAGACTGGTTTAATTTCAGTTTTATTGAAAGTTGCATAAGTTATGGATATGCAAATTATCTACATTACAAAATTGCACAATTTCAAAAACGCACAGATTTCCAATAAATATTAGCAACTATCTAATTTTTGGTGATTTTGATTTATTATTAAATGAAGAATTTTCCATCATATTTTTTGGGTGTAAAATGGTCAGTCTCCTTTCATTATTGTGTCTGTTTTAAAAATTTTGTAATGAGTGACTTTTATCTTTTGTATTAATAGATGTATTCCTTACACTTTCACAGGTATAATACAGGTATAATAATATAAACTGTAATCTCCTCTGATGTTAAGTGACAATGTAGTCCAGAAGAGGTGCAAAGTTTTTCAGTTCCAAATGTAGTTCAGTTTTAATTTCCCCCAACCTATTACTTACTTTCAGTGGACTCCTTGACATTGGCATCTACATTAGAAATCTCTGCATGCAACTCTTCAGCATGAGATCTCACCTGCAGTAACTCTCTGATGGAGTCAATGAAACCCTAAAAATTGCAAACATATAATAACTACACAATTATACATGTCATAACTATACATTCTTGATGGCCTTCGTGGCGCAATGGTATGGGCAGTGGATTTACAAAACTGAGGTCCTGGGTTGGATCCCCGGCTGGGCAGATTGAGATTTTCTTAATTAGTCTGTGTCTGGGACAAGGCTGGTGGAAGGCTTCAGTCATGGCTAGTTACCACCCTACCAGCAAAGACGTACCGCTAAGCGATTTAGTGTTCTGGTATGATGTTGTGTAGAATCCGAAAGGAGTGTGGATTTTCATCCTCCTCCTAACAAGTTAGCCTGTTTCCATCATCACTTACCATCAGGTGAGATTGTAGTCAAGGGCTAACTTGTAAAGAATTAAAAAAAAAAATCATGTAAATATTCTGATTTACATTGTAATAAGTAAGTTAGTCCCTACTGTAAAAATGTTATTGATATATATAAAGCTTTTGATAGCTTTTTATTTTGAATGTATTGACAAATAAATTATTATTGATGATTATAAAATGATTTGGGTATTTTGATTATAGTAATCATGAATGGACAAGAATAGCCAAGGACAGAGTAAAGTAGAATCCAGTTTGAATGAAATTTAGTTTTCCACAAATTCTGCAGGAACCATGGATTTGTCTGGAATAAAAAGTAGCAAACATATTACTCGATAAACTAGTTGATAAAATATAGACCATTATGGCCGAGCGTTTTGGCTCATATTGCCAAAACAATATTTAAAAATGAAAATTTTCATGAAATTGCATCCCAAAAAATTTTTTTTTTTTTTTCAATCTAGTAGAATGATAATGAACAATTTAAGACCATCTAAAAAAGTGTTAACTAGCCTATTGTTAATATGTAATTACTGCATCTATTTACACATGGAATATTTATTTATGTACTAGATAATTACATGAATTTTTTGAAATAATATAGCCATTTGAAATTTATAAATTATATTGTGGTATATATTTTATAAGTATAGTAGCATATATACATCATCTTGGGTAGTGTACAATGTCATCTACAATATGTACAATTAAGCAAATCTACACAAATACTAAAAAAAGACAGATAAACAGATAAAAATCAAATCAAAATAATTTAATTCTCACTTGCTTTTTTTCCTTCTATAGCAACAAAATAATAAGAAAAAATAGTAAGAAACAAAAATCAAACTCAAATTCTATTGTACTATTTTACTATAAATATAATATCATAGTTATATAATAAAATATTCTATCTTCAGCATATTTTAACAGCTCACTGTATATCATTATACTAGCGGACACCCACAGCTTTGTCCTTCCTTAGACCTTAGTTTTTAGTTAAATTTCATATTTCTATGTCAATTGGTTTTCAATATTTTGTGACGAGTGACCTCTCATTTATATATTTAGATTTTAATTTTTATTTTAACTACAAATTTATGTGTAGTAAGATTTAAATTTAAATTTTAACTACAGGACCAAGTCACCAGTAAGAATATTAAACATTATTTTTATCTAAAATTAAGTAAACAAGAAAGAAAGAGACAATCTACAGACTCTGGCTAAGATAAAGATATTCTGGACTATATCATAATCATGACTCAAGAGTATGAGTCTGTCTGCTTAACCATAGAGTTATTTTAGAAGCAAGAGATTTCATGAACTAGTGTTTTTCAGTTAGCATGATGCAGGTGACAGTTTGTTTCGCTCTTGAAAGTTGGCTACTTTTCACGATAATAAAATAAATTATGGATGTCATAAGGCAACTGTCACCATACCCATGCTATCTGAAAAACACTTTAGCCATTATATTTATCTAAAGTTCAGTAAACAGGAAAGACAGAGTCGCAATAGTCCTACAGATTCAAGCTGAGATCAAGATATTTTGTACTATTTTGTATCAAGACTCAAGAATATGAGTCTGGCTGCTTAACCATAGAGTTGTTATAGAAGCCAGAGATTCCATGAACTAACCTGATAATAGAAATTGCAAAGCTTTTCAATCTCCTTGTCATGCTGCTGTATTCTCTCGTCTAACTGCTGCACAAACGCCTCGTGCCCGCCCTCTCCCTCATACACCGACCTGAACGCTGGGCCCCAGTAGTCATCTATACCCTCTATTTCCTGAAATTATAAATCAACCACCATAAATTTACAAAATACTGTTTATTAAAAAACTAATAATATATTTAAAGGGCGTCAAATTACCTGTATAGTTGCATTTGTCATTTTTGCTAGATCTTTTGGAACTTAGTACGAGTAATTCTTTATTTACTTTATAGAACTTTTAACCGTCGTTATGTATATTAGTTATAGGTCATAATAAAAGAATAATAAAAGAAATATTTACAATTATTTTACAAAACACTGAAAGTAAACTCTTGAATTTGTTGTTTGGCTGTCGCCTGTCAGAGCTGTCACCTGTCACGTAACGTCACAGATAGGTGAGGTGATAGACTGGTTTTCGTTTAAAAAAACACAATTATTTCAGTAACCGTGGAGAACTGTGGTGGTGAAACGTGTATGTGTGAAAATGGTACTTAAGCATTTGCAATAAGCAAACATTATTTTTATTATTTAGTAGATAATTTTAGATTTATATTAGTCTGTATTTTTACAGTTTCTTGTGAATGGTAATTTTTAGTCTTCTTGTGAAATAATTCATCAATGTTGCCACACTGAGGAGTAATGATTCCTTAAAATGATTGCGCTAGTAAATAAAATAGTCAAAACAGTGATAGGCTTATCAATATCATATGGAGAAGCAACGCAACGGCGCCGTACTGCGGAAAAACGTCAACGGCGTGACACCGCACCACACCGTGTGGCCTCTCCGTTATGGATTATAATAATTATTCAACGCTTATGTTGAGATTAGTAGGTATTGTATTTATTATGAATAATAACTGAAATATTACAAAGAGTCTTATCACTTACAAAATTGTATTTGGTTGGCTTTTGGCCATTTGGCACAATATCACTAGAATGTAGATTGATAGGATACCAACATAATTATTATAAGCAGGGATAATATGTCACAACAGGAATAATAAAGTTGATACTTTATCATTTATGAATGGATTTATGTTAAACAAGTCTAAATGTCTAATATAATATAATATAGTATATTAATACCTCTACATTAAAAAAATTGTTTAAATACACTCTGCAATTTTATTTACTTTGTTAAAATATGGGTAAAATAATTAAAGCTGACAACATATTATCACGAGACAACTGCCAATGCCAAAACCTCAAAATGTCAAAGCCAACTGCCAAATCAATCTGCCAAAAAATTCTGATTCCGCTGAAGCGGTGGAGGCGAGTGCGTGTAATTTAATTTTCTAACTATAATAATTGCGTTGCAAATTAAGTGACGACAGTTTAGTGATATCCATGTTGCCTATATTTATTTAATTATAAAGTTTAATTACTAAATAAATAATATTATACAGAAGTCCCGCAACCATGGCTCACTGTGTTAGAGTTTTGCATGGCCAAGTAAGTTAAATTTAAATTCTGTTTCATCCAATCCACGTGCAGCTAATTTAACTTAAAAGAAAAAAGCGCTTAAGTATAATCATGTATGATTTATTACTACAATATTTATTATTCACTACGATAACATTACGACAAACTATCGATAATGGATCTAATGAATGGGTTGCTGATATATAAAATAAACATTAAATAAAGATCAATATGGGTTAGTTATTACTTACTAGTAATAGAGTTTCGTTCGGTAAACATTTTTCTACAGCTAAATGAAGCTAAAACAGTTCTAAGGGGTCAACGTCCATTTACAAAATTATTAACTTTCAGGGTGGCAGGACACGGATCGCACTCGTGGAAATCCAGAAACGATGCTTCAGCGTGTCACCCCTCACCGCCGCGGCGGCCCAGGTACCGAAAAACCGCCAAAAAAGTGAAATTTTCGAGCATTTTCAGTGACTTTTCCATTGTTATGTAATCAATGTCAAGTTGAAAATTACGATTATTGCCCGGTGGTTTCGAGTTTTAGCTAAGCCGCAATGTGTTTTAGGTCGCTATGTCCAAGTTCGACAAATCTCCGCTGCCGTATGAAAAATTGAGCAAAACTTTGGAAGTTGTAAAGAAAAGGTTAGGTCGAGACATGACCTTGTCGGAGAAAGTTTTGTATTCTCACTTGGACAACCCCAAAGAACAGGTGAGTGCTTTTGTAATACTAGCCTTTGTCCTGGAAATTTTTAAAAGTAACACACAATGAAATCTTACTTTTACATTGAAAATTTGAATAAAGTCTATTGATCCTTTGATGAATATACATTTAGGAATACCAAGCGCAAACTTTGTCCACTCTGAATGTGTAGTGTATATTGTAAATAAACATATACCAGTGGGGTTATAACATCTCATCATAAAAGTTTAACCCATTATATACAAATATAATTCTTTTGTAATATGTATGTAACCCTTTGAAGATTACAATGTGGGTCATTAACATAAAAGCAATGCCAATGGACTTGTGCTAAAATATTAATGGTAAACAAATGTAAAATGTTGTGTTTTGTTCCATTTTTTATCACATGCGACAAAAATACTGTACATACTTTTCATTAATTTTTAATAAACAATAATTCATATTCTATAGACATGTAATTTAGTTGGTAGTAATTTTATTTAAAGTAAAACTAAAATAATAAAATAAAAATAAAATAAAGTAAAACATAGTAAAGACTAATTGCTAAGTTTTTAGGTTAGCTTTTAGAGCTGGGAAGGAAAAGATATTTTTTTGCCAAGAAATTCTGAGAAATAGAAATAAGTTATTATAGAGGCATTATAATGTTGATATTTTTTTTTTTTTCATTTTACCATACATTTAATAATAATGATTTGTGCATAAAGGAAATTGAAAGAGGCACCAGCTACCTCCGCCTCCGCCCTGACAGAGTGGCCATGCAGGATGCCACAGCACAGATGGCCATGTTGCAGTTCATCTCATCAGGATTGCCCACTGTTGCAGTACCCTCCACTATCCACTGTGACCACTTGATTGAGGCTCAGATTGGTGGCGACAAAGATTTAGCAAGAGCTAAGGTAAGTAGACATTCATCATCATAAACAACCCATTCTAGGATTACTGTGCAGCTCTAGTCTCCTGTCAGAATGAGAGAGGTTTAAGCTAATATAGTCCACCATGCTGGCCCAATGCGGATCGGCAGACTTCACACACATATAGAGAACTTTTCCTTCACCATTTGAGACACGTGATATTTAATTTCTTAAAATGCACATAATTTAAAAGTTGGAGGTATGCCCTGGATTTGAACCCTCTGAATCTAAGGCAAAGGTATATCCACTGGGCTGTCACGTCGCTTTATAGACAACATAGCTTATATAAAAAAAATATATATATAATATATGAAAAAAAGGTCATTTGAACTATACAATGACTTAATGATTTAACTTCTTTTTCAACTGATGAAAAATGGAGATAATATTAAAAATTTGATGTGTATATTTTTTTTTAATGTATGGACACATGTATCTTTTTACAGAGTAGACCAATTTTGATAATTTTGTCTACAAATGTCAGCTTGTAAAACAAATCATAAAGTACTAAGGATTTTTATTACTAAAATTTATATGATATCTTGTTACTATTTATTAATTGAAAAGTTTACTGTTAACATAAAGCTGACTTATATATTAAACACATCTGGAATTGAGTTAATCTCTTTAAAAATTTATTCATACCCTCAGCTGTCAAAAAACTTTATAAAAAAGCCTTCCAGAGACTAAGAAACCTTAATTTTATAACAGGACATCAACAAAGAAGTCTACAAGTTCTTGGAGACCGCTGGTGCTAAATATGGAGTTGGTTTCTGGAAGCCAGGCTCTGGTATCATCCATCAGATCATCCTGGAGAACTACGCGTTCCCTGGTCTGCTGATGATTGGTACTGACTCCCACACACCCAACGGAGGTGGTCTCGGTGGGCTGTGCATTGGTAAGATATTTCATTCTATTTTATATTGAAAATGAAAAAATGTTTTATTAATTAACTAGATATGAACCTACTGAACCAATATAGGCTGAAATCTGTATTAATAGGTGTCTCACTTATCCACCAAGACATACAACGTTGGTAGTTAACAAATAAAATATCATAATAAGTGAAACAATTGTGAATGTTTGACTGTGTGCGTGTTAAATGAGGAAAAGTAGTGCTGTAATTCTAAAAATATTTGTTTTATTATAAATATTTAGTGATGTATTTATAACACAAAACTTTCCTGCTGACCAGCATGAATGTGTTATGCTTCTATATTTAAATTGAATAATAGCAAAGTTCTTAGATTTAGTCATTTAATTTAGGTATAGACATCAATCTCCTATTAAAAAGTGGATGCACAATCAGCAACCCAAAAACGTCCCCACTCAATGAGTGCCAAACACAACTTATTGGCACTCAATTCAAGTAGTCGCATTTGCAAATTCCACCTTAAACTCAATCCTTAAGATTGAATTTGCTCTGAATTTGGGATTTTATTGAATATTGGACTATATTTAAAGGCCTTTAGGTATAATTTTCTTCACCAATAATTCTAAAACTGTCAAAGCAAAATTGGCCAATTTTTAAGTGAAATTTTCTTAATCCAAGCAAATGACAGCATTAGTTGAGTAATTTAAAGCCTGGAGAAGTGAAAATATTACTTACCTACTAATGCTATGAATATGTTGGCCTGTTGAATCCTTTTCTGACGAAAAGTGCAGTCACTGATTGATATAATTAGTCAGCAAAACTGTTTGTCGCCTTTGTATAAATGGATGTTGTTAAATTTTTTTTTAATAAATATATTAGAACAATATATTTATTCAAAAATATATATAGCTTGGGCTGTGTTAGATGCCCTAGTAAATTAAATTGTATTTGGTGTAGATGCTGAAGTAGGTTTTATTTACTGTAGACAATTTTGGTTTCAAGGTCACACAGCTTTGGTCATTAGATTAACACCTCTGAGTGTCATAAATTGGAACATAATGTAAATATAAAAAAATGGAGCATTAATGTTTTCTTACGAGTATGGTATCTTATCTGTCTTCAAACCAAATATATCGCATTACTGTTATATGATGATTTATTTATTTTGCTATCATCCGCGAAAATTCGGCGAACCCATGCGACAACGTCACCCAGGTCCGACAAAATGCTCTCTACGTACGTTTCACCCCGAAACCGGAGCATCCTCAGGAGATGTTGACTCTACAACGTGCAATTGCAAAGTACGTGCACGTTGTAGAGTCAACATCTCCTGAGGATGCTCCGGTTGCGGGGTGAAACGTACGTAGAGAGTATTTTGTCGGACCTGGGTGACGTTGTCGCATGGGTTCGCCGAATTTTCGCGGATGATAGCAAAATAAATAAATCATTATATAATCATGATGAACTTCCGCAAAGTAACGCCTGCTTCTATCCAATATCGCATTATTGTTATATAATATTTCAATTCACATGTATGTGAGATAGGAGTATCAGCATCCATCCATATCTACTAATATTATAAGTGTGAAAGTAATCTGTTGTTAAACCTATTCAATAATATATAGCATGTTGTTATTGGTATTTAGGCAGGCTTCCATACATTTTCGACAGTTCTCCTTACTGAATCGATTTTGATATAGAAATAAATCGGTGCTTGGCAGTGGCGTGCACAAGGTTTTTAACTAGCGTATGCACTATAAGTAAAAATTGGAGAATTCTTGCCCAACTATGTGTTACCAACCAACTTAAAGGTTTGTTTTGTGTTCTCAGGGTAGGTAGTGCATTTTTGTATTTATGAAGTGCACACCACTGGTACTCGGCAATTTTTTATTTCAGGAAATTCCATGGTTCCCACGGGATTTGCCTGTTTAACGCAAATTTCACGATACTGATTTATTCTACACACACGGCGACTATAACCATACCATTAACACATTCAATATGATATAGGGCCTATGTGACCCCGTACGTATCTCACTTGTAGTGTGACTAAGAATTCTCTATTGTGCAAATAGTATTACTTAAACTTTGTTTAGTGTTGAAAGAACTTTTATATCCTTAAATTAACTTAAAGTCTAAGGAAATTACATATAGGATTTATGATTATTAATATACTAGCGGACGCCCGCGTGAAATTTAGTTTTTAACAAATCTCTCGGGAACCATGGATTTTTCTGGGATGAAAAGTAGCATATGTGTTAGTCCAGAGTAAAATCTATTTCCATTCCAAATTTCAGAAAAATCGGTTTAGTGTTGCGGCGTTAAAGTTAAACATCCAAACAAACATCCATACAAACTTTCGCGTTTATAATATTAGTAGGATATTGCAGGGTGACATTTGCATTGAAAGAATTAAAGTTATGGACTTGAAGAGACCCTGTGCTATTACAATGAAAGTTTAAGTATTCCATTGGATAAATGAATGTAATTGAAATTAATTATAAAAAAAAATTCAAGGTGTTGGTGGTGCTGATGCTGTTGACGTGATGGCTGACATTCCATGGGAGTTGAAGTGCCCCAAAGTCATCGGCGTCAAGCTTACTGGTAAGTAATATGGTTCTCACCAGCGGACGACCGCGAATTCGTCCGCGTGAAAGTCGATGTAAACTTTCAACTACCCCTACCCTACCCTACCCTAAGTATTAGTATTGATATTGTAGGGGGTAATCTCAGGATCTACTGTACCTATTTTGACCTCTTTTACCACTAGAAAGTTACGTTATATTGTTTTATTCGCGCTGGAAAGAGTCCTACGCGGGTGATGGTATTAAACATATTTTATAGAAAAGTGTGTATTCTGCAATAATTTTGTGTGACTACTAGCTAAATACAATATCCCTGTGATCCAGATTAAGGACAAACATTTTTTTTAACATATTAGCTTCACTTGTAACTAACGATGTATGTAAGAAAATCTTGGAATCTTAATTTGACCCACTTCCTAGTCTTCGATTAGGGTGAAATTTTGCACACGCTCTGAGTTATGATGACAATACATGACTAGCTAAGAAACGTCATTACAAATCCAATATGGCGGTCTCCCCAAGATGGCGGACTGGCTGTTTGAAATCCACCCCCATGATGACCTCCATGGATATCATATGAATGGATTTGCTGTCAGCAATACGAAATAAATAGTCACGTGACTTGAAATGCACCCCCATAACATGGGTATCAAATGAAAGGTTTTGCTGTCAGGAATACGAAAAAAACAATTGTAATTTTTAGTGCGTGCTAAAAGCGTGATTTTTAGTTTTTTAAAGTAGGTATTATATTTATTTTATGAAATTTTCATACTCGCAACTATTTTATAAGTTAATACAATATTTTTTTATAAACTAGAATTTACGTATATATGCCGTAGGAGTTTATTATTTGACTAACGAATCTAAACATCGGAACATCTGAATGAAATACAAATTGTAATGTCAATCTTATAATAAACTTCTTGTAAATGATCACTATCACTTTTCTCGAATAGGTAGGTACATAAATTTAAAAACATAAGCATCATATGGCAAAACAATCTCTACAAAGAAAAATAACATAGATAACAATGAAATATGAGCCCTATCACCTTGAACTGAGAAATCGAATTGCATTAACGTCCACCAATTGCGCGTATTGCATAAATAAGTTATAAGGAGCTATAAATAGATGGGTATTTTTTGCGTGGCCATACGCCAAAATCAACATACATTGATAGCTAGCTGTTACGAAAACATGCATTCAGTACGGAGCTGGGAAGTACATAGGTGTTACACCCCCGTACCTCGGATAGCACGTTAAACCATCAATTCGGCTCATTATCACATCTGACAGTGATCATCATAATCATCATCATAACATACATCCACTGTAGGACATAGGCCTTTTGTAGGGACTTCCAAACATCACGATCCTGAGCCAACTGCATCCTGCGAATCCCTGCGATTCGTTAGATGTCTTTAGTCCACCTGGTGGGTGGTCGCCCAACACTGCGCTTTCTTGTGCGGGGTCGCAATTCCAGCACCTTGGGATGGTGGTCGTTACAGAGTAATAACATTGTCACCCAAAACCCGTCAACCCGCATTGCAGTAGCATGGTTGGTTTACGCTCCAAATTCCCCTCAGGAGAAAGCAATGCTAAGCTTAGCAATGGGTATTGCAGAATATGAGGATGAAGACAATCATATATTTAAGAAATACTAAAAAAATTAAAAGAAAAAGGTAAAATGGTTTTCAAAATTTGAACCACAAAACCACTTTCAACAATTCGTTTTCTAATGGAAAGCTACACTATAAGCGAGTAACGCAGGTTACATTTTATATCTGTATACCTGTACATTAACGAATCCACAGAACATCCACTAGTATATGTATAAAGAATATATAATCTCTGACCTTAACAATATCTATAGTCCACAACTTTAGGCTTTTTACACAACAATATCACTTCTCAAAAAGGTTCTTTTAGGGCGACACTTTTCGTTTCGATTCACATAC
Source organism: Bicyclus anynana (assembly GCF_947172395.1). Classification (NCBI taxonomy): domain Eukaryota; kingdom Metazoa; phylum Arthropoda; class Insecta; order Lepidoptera; family Nymphalidae; genus Bicyclus; species Bicyclus anynana. The sequence continues at coordinate 14,284,270 of NC_069093.1, forward strand.
ATTGTATTTTTAATAATAAGCCTTACGGCTCTGGGTTCTAGCCCTTTTGAGCCCGGATTATCCCGGATTATCTCGGACCAATAATAGAAGGACCTACCTCGCAAGACGTTACCTCTCTGTCAAAGAATCAACGATCTATCTATATAGAGCGGGGCATTTAGAAGTGTTTGTAAAATCGGCTGGGATAGTTGAGCGGCTAACGCGTGTAAAAAAACTAACAAACGCGTTAGATTGTTCGATTGTATCGATGTTTCATTGTTGTAATCGTTTTCGTCGTCTAAAAAACTCCCTAAATATTCCGGTTTGTGTAGTAAGTAGTTCAATGGCATGAAAAACGGCCAACAACTTCTAATTCAGTAAAAGATGACGTGACGTTCAATTTGAAAATATTTCTATTTTATTTTTGTTATTCTTTACATGTTAGCCCTTGATTTCAGTCTCACCTGATGGTAAGTGACGATGCAATCTAAGATGGACGGTATGATTTCTACACGACATCATACCGGGACGCTAAATCGCTTAGCGGTACATTTTGTAGGTAGGGTGGTAACCAGCCAGACCTGGCACAATTAAGAAATTCTCAATCAGCCCAGCCGGGGATCGAACCTAGGTCCTCCGTCTTGTAAATCCACCGCGCGTACCAGTGCGCCACGGAGGTCGTCAAAAACATAATTATAATTTATAATAAATTTGTAATAAAAACAATATCTAAAAGAAAAATCGATTCTATTCTTCTAACGAACGAACGAACAAAACATCGATCCATTAATTTAACGTTCTGTGTACAGATTATATTATTCTTGTTAAATATTTTATTATTTATTCTTGTTAAATATTTTCGATGAGTGAGTTTACCTCGTCTCCTTCAAAAAACGACAGGCAATTTTGTTTCTGCATTTGAGTGCGATTTCATTTCCATGTCTAATTCGTCTATGTTAATTATTATATAGAGTTTGCACAATGTTGGGCAAAATTTGCCCAAAAACGATAAACGACATAAAAAGAACCTTAAATACCCCAAGCAGACATGAGTCACAAACCATTTTCAAAAACATAGATATTAAGATTTATGGGTATTAAATGTGCATTTATAAAATTAAATAATAACTTTAATAATTTTTATAAATGTCGTATTTTCATATCAAAAGAAGATGTTTTCTTTTATTTTAATGTGGATTTTACCTTTCATTTATTGCAGAAATACCCTATACTATGATTAATTTTTTTGATTTTGTGTTATTAAGTGAAAGAAGATTTGACATTTCACACACACACACTTCACAGCACAAAACACTACTTTATTTGTTGTCTGTGACTAATACTCCTACCTCACAGTATTCGTTAATGATTCGTTAACTAAATCCAGACTGTTGTGCGTATTTTCTTCCTTTGTAATTTTTATTATTTCGTTTTGTTCTCGTTTCGTTGTTGTTGTTAATTATTATTTATTTGTTGTTTGTTTTTCGCGCGTATCTTGTATGTATTATTTATTACCTCATATCTTCGAAACCGCTGAACGGATTTACGTAACTCAGATATTTGTTTTAATAACCCAAGTGTTCTTAGATAGGTGAAATTAAAAAAAAACCAACAAGACGACTGTGAGATGCTATAGAATCGAGGTGATTTTTTTTTTAATATTGCAAAGGGAATCAAATTCAAGGGCTTTTTGTGAGAATTTCAAAATGGTATATAATGGCCAACAAAAAACTACAATTAGAAAAACGTTATTTATTAATTGTATATACATAATACGCGAGGCGGACGACTATAAGGTTTATAAAGTTTAGTTATAAAATACCTTAAATAGACTAAATTAAATATATTGATTATAAAATCGACATGTGCGAGTCGGATTCGTCCACCGAGGGTTCCGTAGATTTTTTTTAATATTTACTTATCCTCGGTTGGACGTAGGTATACACTATCGTACTTTGTAACAAACGTAACAAATAAATCCGAACTATTTAAGAATTTATTAAACTAAAGTGGGACCTATTAAAAAATGTAGACGTAAATCATTATATTCAATATAATAGGTCCCGACTGTTTTCTAATTTTTTTCTACACTTCTGGACTGAGCTTGTTTTTTTTCTTTTCAGTTTTTGTATCATATAGGCAGTCGGGTTTTTTATTTGTTTATTTAATTAATTTTATTTAGTTTAGTACGAAAATGAGTGAAGCGGAGCCTGGTACTAGCCGGAGCAGTTATTCCGCATTGCTATCGTTTCCGTCACCAAAAAAGAAACGTACGAAGCAATCACCCTTATCGTCCTCCGAGAAAACCGTTTTGATTTGACTATAAGGGTTCTTTATTGACTACGGAACCCTGAATATAAGTGAAACATTATCTGTTAGATAAATAACAGGATATAGGAATATAGAATAAAAAAAATATTTGTTTATCAAAGGAAGTTTTATTTCATGACAATATTCGTAAATAATGCTGTAGTAAAATGTTGAGCATCCCTGAGTCAGCTGTTTTTGTTTATTTACATTGTTTAAAATACCTACCCGATCTGACTATAATTGCATTTGAAGTAGACATAATATATCAAATATTTATAATATTTATATAATTACATATTTTATTTATTATTGGTTATGACTAATTGCATTATTTATTAGACACTAGTGTGAACTCAAAGATAATATGATGTATGTATCCAACAACTCCAATCCACAATTGTCCAAGAATCAGTCATTCTACCCTGGCGGAAGTAAAGAAAATATTTTTGATTATACAAATCTACGAATTTACTTTAACTCTTTTGAAATAATATTCAATCTCTCCCTAGAAATGCAACACTACTAAGGGTAATAATGGCGGATTGATGACGTTTTTAATACAGTAGTCGATTTGATGTTTGCTGTCAATTGTCATGTCATACCTGCTTTTAAGGGTACAAAAACTTGGGTTTTAATTTTATTTATTTTTTATTTAGTCTGATTTATTTATTTATTCAGATTTTAATAAAATCCTTGTATTATTTAAATTTTAATGGTACAGGAGTGAACCTGAAATGGACCATCCTTTATGAAAAATGTTCGTGCTAATATATACTTTATATATTTATATTATTATCATTAGCTACTCAATTATAAAACTACGAATAAAAACTCAAAGTACCTGATATACGTATGCACATTTCACTTTGAGCCGGGCCAAGAGATAAGGAATATATCATTCAAATTCACATTCAAACATCTAGAGAAAGACTTGTCCTATCAGTTGCTTTTTCCGCTCCGCTTATCTCCGGCATTTCATTGAAATACTGAATCAAATGATCGAGATAATATAATAATATTAAATCATATTATGTCGATCATATTATGAGTAATGTATTTTTTCATAGAAGAATATTTGCATTGAAACCTAAAATAAGTCGAGGAATACTGTTTTGGGAGTGGGTACGAGAGTAGTCCTGTGGGATCGAACCCACGACCTCTCGTTGTTGAGTCCGACCCTTCTACCGTAGAGCCATTGCGGCTTCTAGAAGTATAGCTTGGCAACTTCGTTCGTAACACTCCCGATGCGGGAGCGGGCCGGGAGGCGTGTAGCGATTAATGGAAAACCCACGATTGACGCACCTCACTTCCCCGCACGCACGATTTCACACCCGCACAGTCTTTCCCCTCGTCGCCCGCATATAATGGGAGTGTCATCAACAAACTAGCCAAGCTATAACTGAAGTGGCTGTTACTTCATTGAATCGCTATCTTGTTGACATAATTGTGTTTGTTTATGTAAGAAGCATTTCTACGTCAACAATGGTACCTTATCACTTATCAGTTATTATTTTGTATTGTTAATAATATCATTTGATAAAGTACGCTACTTGCGCACTTTTACTATAATTAATATCTTATCAAAAAAATGTATAATACGACAGTGCAAATTGGCATTATCAATACCGATTGCATACTACGAAAAATTCACTGTTCTTTACTGTGTATTAGCAGACGCCCCGCGGTTTCACATGCGGGGTCCCGTTCCCGTGGGTATTCGGAGATAAAATATATTCTATTTTGCTCGCTGATAGTATAGCTTTCTATTACTGAAAGATTATTTTAAATCGGTCCAGTACTTTAAGAACCAATGCAAACAAACAACCAAACATACAATCGAATTTTTCTTTTAATAATATTAGTAAGTATACCTAGATTTTATTACTAGGAGGAGAATAATATATTTTAAAAAGTTATTTTAGTAAATCACTACTGTCTGTGTTCTATTTTCCCAGCTAAAAGCTGGATCTATTTAGAAAAATTTTGGTGCAATTATAAAATGGAATTTTTTAGCAGAACATACACTACTTTTTGTCTCGGATTTTTTTTTAATTTTTGTGGGATTTGCGAAAAACAGAATACGAATGGAGTCGTGGGCGTCCGCAGGTGAATAATAAATTATTGTCACCTCAGCTACATTCGCAGGTTTACGATAAGCAAGCAAAGTGATCCGTATATTATAGATGCGTGCTACTCTATTACGAGTAACTGCGTATAGTAGTTTGAAGGTCGTTGTTATTATAGAGCGGTGTCGACGTTATTTGATAGTTCACGTATCGAATTCATCTTCGTTGACTCTAATTGAAATAAGCAAGTGATACTTGTCTATGAGGATGAGAGGGTTTAGGCCTTAGTCCACCACGCTGGCCAAATGCGGATTGGTAGACTTTACACGTAGATAATTAAGAAAATTCTCATGTATGCAAGTTTTCTCACGATGAGACACGTGACATTTAATTTCTTAATATGTACATAACTGAAAAGTTTCGGGCCATGAAATCAGAGGTCGAATCGAAGTCAGAGGTCATATCCAGTGATCTATCACCTCACTCACTCGACTATACTATCACGTCACTCTCAATTCCGATCTTTGAATCGGATAATTTGTTTAGTCTTTGTGCTGTAGCTGTAAGCTGTAGAAAATGAAAAATTGAGACATAATACCGTACAGAAGTTCGAAAATGTCAAAATTTATTTTACCCATAGGTAAGCTCAAAGGCTGGACCAGCCCCAAGGACGTGATCCTCAAGGTTGCCGGCATCCTGACAGTGAAGGGCGGCACGGGCGCCATCGTGGAGTACCACGGGCCCGGCGTCGACTCCATCTCCTGCACCGGCATGGCGACCATCTGCAACATGGGCGCTGAGATCGGAGCCACCACTAGCGTGAGTACTGACATCCTCACAGTGAAGGGCGGCAGGGGCGCCATCGTGGAGTATACCACTTAACGACATACCTCGTGAAGAAAGAGCAATATCCTGTATATTGCTCTTTCCCGTAATTGATAAATGAAACGCAAATGGTAGATACACCACCTTGTAAAAATCTCCAAGTTGACCAAGTTAAACATGAAAATGTCTGTACTTAGTTTTTTTCTTTTGAATAATGAATGTTTTTGTTCGTCAACAACAGGTATTCCCGTTCAACGACCGCATGGCCGCGTACCTCAAGTCCACCGGACGACACGACATCGCCAACGCCGCCAACACGTACAAGAACCTGCTGACTCCTGACCCGAAAGCGCCTTACGATCAGGTTGGTGATCCAATACCAATAATCATCACCTATAATCACCTAGTCTCAGACCAATTATTGTATAGGACCTGCCTCGCTAGACGTTACTTTTTTGTCAAAGTATATGATCAACGATCTAATGAGATTATAAAAACTGTCTCTATAGAACCGATTTTAAATAGTTGTAATCGTGTTCGTCGGTTAAAGAGTCCCGTAAAAATATCTTTTTGTGTGATTGAATTGTGTAAAAAACGGGAAAAAACTTCTAGTTTAGTATAAGATTTATACCAAATCTAAGCTCGTTTTCTTCAGAAAATGACAGACAATTTTGTTCGTGACTATGAGTGCGATACAGGTCCTTCTATAATTGGTCTGAGCCTATAGTCGATAACAGCTTGACGACTTCATTTAGATGTCGGCACGTACACGTGATGCAAAAGTTACGTCGTCAAGCTGTTATCGACTTTATGTTATGACTGTTATGAAATTGTTTCGCATCACTAATACAACTGTCAGTTGAAACGTCACAGGGATCATAATTCGGCGTGCAAAGAATAACAACCAATATTCGACTCACTGTCGAGCACGAGTCGCAGAATTAGAGGGGTTAACCAAACTGAGTGTTTGACAAAATTATTAGATAATTTAGTTTGACGTTTATGACGTTTAAGTGACATCGAGTAACATCGTGACGTCACAAAATTAACGACAGCGTTTGGAAAATTTTTAAAAATACATAATTTTTAAATTGAGTTTTTTTATGAAATCCTTAAGTTATATTAATTAATATAACTATACGAAATTAATATTGTTTGTGTTAAATTTGATACGAATCAGTGGATATGACCTCTGCCTCCGATTCCGGACTTCCAGAGGGTGTAAATTCGAATCCAGTCCGGCTCATGCACCTCCAACTTTTCAGTTGTGTGCATTTTAAGAAATTAAATATCACGTGTCTCAAACAGTGAAGGAAAAACATCGTGAGGAAACCTGCATACCAGAAAATTTTCTTAATTCTCTGCGTGTGTGAAGTCTGCCAATCCGCATTGGGCCAGCGTGGTGGACTCTTGGCCTAACCCCTCTTATTCTGAGATGAGACTCGAGCTGGGTTTTGGATTGATGATGATGAATGATGATATGGCCCCTCTGTTTTTCCCCACCAGCTTATCGAAATCGACCTGTCAACCCTGGAGCCCCACGTGAACGGCCCCTTCACCCCGGACCTCGCGAACCCCATCTCGAAGCTCGGCGAGGCGGCCAAGAAGCACGACTGGCCCGTCGACATCCGCGTCGGCCTCATCGGCTCCTGCACCAACTCCTCGTACGAGGACATGGGGCGCTGCGCCAGCATCGTCAAAGAGGTACATAAACGTTATCTTTACTACTTCGTATCTATACTAATATTAGAAAGAAGATAGGTTTGATTGTTTGTTTCTTTATTTTAATTGAATAAACTGAAACTGATTTTTGTGTTGATAAGCCCATTTATCGAGGAAGGCTATAAGCTACATAAGATCACGCTACGACCAATAGGACCAAAGCACCGATCAAAAATGTGGAGAAAACGGGGAAAAAACCAACTTGCGAGAGCCTTTTGACCTCCTTAATCCAGCCATATCGCAAAATCTATAACAAACGTAAAGTAACTGTTAACGGAGAGTAAGCTAACATTTAATAACTTTAAATAGTTAAAAAAAATAAAAAAAAAACACGCTTTAGCAAGCACTAAATATTAGAAATAATGGATTTAAGTCACGAGACTATTTTTTTCGTATTCCTACAGCAAATCCTTTCATTTGATATCCATATCATGGGGGTGGATTTCAAACAGCCATCTTGGGAAAGCCGCAATTTTGGATTTGTAATGACGTTTCTTAGCTGGTCATGTATTTTCATCAGAAGTCAGAGCGCGTTTTGTGCGAAATTTCATCCTAATCGAAGTTACAAGTGAAGCTGATATAAGCGTGTTAAAAACAGTGAACATTATGGCTTATACTAGGGTTTCTCAAAGTGGGGTGGGCTATTTGACTACAGGGGGTTCGGAACAGGATTTACGTAATGGTGGCTTGATAACTGATACTGAGTCAGAATTAAGGTTAAAATTGACCAAAATTACCTAACATTAAATCCATTTGCGACAAGAAACAAGCACATCACATTATTATTACAAAGACATATTTTTTGGTACCTATTTTATGTGTTATTTTACCCTTTTATTCAATTAAAAACAACCTTATTTTCTTCAACAGTCAAATTATTTTTTTCTTGGGAGGGGGGGGGGGGTCATTAGTTAGTAAGGGGTTCGCTGTCACTTGGTAATTTTAACAGGGGTTCGTGGGGCCGAAAGTTTGTTATGTGCCGTGTTCGACCTCCCATTCAGCCTGAATGAACGTGATGTAGGGGAGCCCCTTCTTTTTTGTATTTTGATACATTTGGTTTGTTGTTTAATTATTTATGTACGTTCCAGGCGCTCGGGCACGGCGTGAAGTCCAAGATCCCCTTCAACGTGACCCCCGGCTCGGAGCAGGTGCGCGCCACCATCGAGCGCGACGGCATCGCGCAGACCCTGCGGGAGTTCGGCGGCACGGTGACTATACCACAACTGCTTTTTTTTTTTTACATATTCAGGATGGGGAAATCTTCATAGACACCTAGCTGTGGTAGGTAGTGCCGGACTCTTACCGCCTAAAACACCTCCTGTTGCCCTGTTTTCCGCCTTTCAGCCTATCACGGGAAACATTGTTGTCTTTTACATGTCTGTCTTTCTTCTTTTCTCTTCCTTTTCCTTTTCTGTCATGACTCTCTCCAAAAAGTCAGCGATACTCTTCCAATTTTTCGCAGTTTCCAACATATTTAATATAATGTTTCCTTCCGAAATATCACCTATTTCTGTACAAAGTTCTTCTCTGTCCTTGCTCCATCGTACACAGTTGAATATTGTGTGCAAAGCGTTATCAGTTTCACTGCGGTCGAATCCGGCCTTTTCCCGATTCCTGCAAGGTAATCCATGAATACGCCATGGCCTGTAAAGCGATACCACATCTGCTACTTCATTCATTATACAGGGTGCTGGGAAGTACCCACCTACCCTGAAAAAAACCTCTCTGTAAGAACCTACCTCGTACTTCAAGGTGTATTCTAAAAAAAGAATTAGCAAAATCGGTTCTGCCGTTCTCGATATTTGCGCTTAGGAAGATTCAAGATTCATTTTTATATAATAGATTTCCATCCATCCATCGAGCCGTGCCTCTGCATTTGATTACTTCGAATAATAATTTTAATAAAGATTTTTTCATTATTTACAATCTCACCTGATAATAAGTGATATTAACCTAACTTGTTAGGCGTAGGAGGAAAATCCACACCCCTTGCGGTTTTTACACGACTGTACCGGAACGCTATATCGCTTGGCGGTACATCTTTGCCAGTAGGGTGGTAACTAACCACGGCCAAAGCCACCCACCAGACTATGACCTTTTAAGAAAACCTCAAACGGCCTAGCTGGGGTCATCGAACTCCCCGAAAAGGACCTTTTCTTGTAAATGCACCGCGCATACCACTGCGCCACAGATGCCGTTAAAACTTTTCAGTTGTGTGCAATTTAAAAAATTAAAATATTACGTGTCTCAAACGGTGAAGGAAAAACATCGTGAGGAAACTTGCATACCAGAGAATTTTCTTAATTCTCTACATGTGTGCACCAATACGCATTAGGCCAGCGGTTGGTCTAAGGCCTCAACAGTGAGCCGAATATGAAAGAACGAAAGAAAGAAAACATATTTATTACTACATTATGCCACTCATCACAATTATTTAAGAATAATACCCTGCTATATGCTCCCCATAAACAAAGAACATACAGCGCTGATTTTCAGCTAAGACCCAGTTCTAAGTGCCACCACGAAAACAGACAACATAAACCTATATTCAAAGCTAAACCAAATAAAAACTTATAACTTGTTAAAAAAGAATGAAAAGAAAAAATTATATAACACTAGTGGACCCGGTCAAGCTTCGCTTTGACTTATGTGCACTTCTTCCCTATCCCTACTCTACACTACTCTACCCCTACCATACCCTACCCCTTGACTCTTAAACGTTTGTATGGGAAATAGAAAAGGGTTGTTTTTATGGTTTTCCCGGAAATTATTCTAATTTTTCTCACCTTTTAAACCTTCCCTATACCTCCACGAACATTTGAAGACCAAGATAAGATAAATCCGTTCAGCCGGTTTCGAGTTTTAGCGAGACTAACGAACAGCAATTCATTTTTATATATATTATATAACATTAAAGTACCTACAGTATTTAAATCAACAATCAAACTAATTCCCAAGTTTAAATGTACCTACTATACTATTATTTAAAATGTTGTTAATGTTGATCATTGAATAAAACCATATGACACAGGTGCTAGCGAACGCGTGCGGCCCCTGTATCGGCCAGTGGGACCGCAAGGACGTGAAGAAGGGCGAGAAGAACACCATCGTGACGTCATACAACCGCAACTTCACGGGCCGCAACGACGCCAACCCCGCCACGCACTGCTTCGTCACCAGCCCCGAGCTCGTCACCGCTCTGTCTTTGGCTGGTGAGTGCGTCTCCAGCATATTAGATAATGATAGAAACATACTTTTATACATATTGTCTGAAATGCGCACCACGATTGCCACGACATATTATGGGAAATAGTTATAGTAAACGAAGGCTTTTTGTTGATTGTCGAAAATCTTTTAGAAGATACGACTATATTTACGAACGTGCATAGGCGGAAATTGAATGAATACTTTTTGGGACAGCCTGTATAGCGTCGCAACAGCGTTATACAGTTACGCACAATGAAAAAGACAGAGATATTTTCGATTCCGAATAAGTATGTCGTAGTGCGCTTAGTGAACATAGTAACGAATCGCTTCCCGTTGTCTGTATGTTTAAATCTTTTTAAAAAGCATACATATATACATAATTCCGTTCACTTTCCTTAGAAATCATTTTTGTTTATCTCCTTTCAACCTACTTTTTGGTTTTTTTTTTTTTCTCTACGCACCCATTTTTAAAATTAAAAAAAAAGAATTTCAATTAAATTTTCATTAATAGATAAAGTAATTCGTCAGGAATATTTATAAACTATAAATATTCCTGACGAATTACTTTCAATCAATGAATACTCGTAACCAGCAGCCTAAGTATGTTGGTGTAAAATAATAAATCACTAGCTCAAGCTTCACTTTAACTTATGTGCACTTCTTCCCTTCCCCTACCCCTACCCTACAATACCCTACTCCTACCTCTACGTTTTGTAAAATGACCAATATTCTTATTCCCCTCTAACTTGTCAGGAAAGACTGTATTAAGAGTGGGTACGACAATAGACCAACGGGGCGGTTATCGAACCACCTCCCCTCGGTGATGAGTCCAACGGCTCTTACCGTTGGGATATTGAGGCTATTACCCTTTTTATTAAGTAGTATTAAGTAGAACCTTACCTGAACAGGTCGGCTGGACTTCAACCCGGTGACGGACGAGCTGACGGGCAAGGACGGCAAGAAGTTCAAGCTGTCCGACCCGTTCGCGGACGAGCTGCCCGCCAAGGGCTTCGACCCCGGCCAGGACACATACGAGCACCCGCCTGCTGACGGCTCCAGTGAGTCATCATTAACAACCCATACCCGGCTCACTGCTGAGCACAAGTATCCTCTCAGAATGAGAGGGGTTAGGTCTTAGTCCACGACGCTGGCCAAATGAGGATTGGCAGACTTCACACACGCAGAGAATTAAGAAAATTGTCTGATATCTCACGATGTTTTTCCTTAACCTGAAGAAATTATGAAACGAATTTGTAGAACTTTTCAGTTATGTATTATACATAACTGAAAAGTTCTACAAATTGCGTGGTACATTATCTCGTTCTGATGCTCAGAAATTTATATTTCCTGGATCAGTTCAAAACTCAGTTAGCTACAAAAATCAAGAGTTCTTATAAATAAAAAAGTTGATCGTCTCATAGAGATGAAGCTCACGAAAAATTAACTTGATACTAATCAGTTGCAAAAATGTTCTACGGATCCCGGACTATTAAACTCGATACTGACTAAAACCCACTGGAACTATGCATCAATCCATGACACACTACTTTTAGTTCAGAGAATAACCAACCCTATTCCACGTACCCAGAGGTGAAAGTGGATGTGGCGCCAACGTCAGACCGCCTGCAACTGCTGGAGCCATTCGACAAGTGGAACGGCAAGGATCTGACGGACCTGACCATCCTCATCAAGGTGAAGGGCAAGTGCACCACCGACCACATCTCCGCCGCCGGCCCGTGGCTCAAGTACCGCGGACATCTTGACAACATCTCCAATAACATGTTTATCACGTGAGTTTTTGATTAAAATTGAAACTTTTGAAAGAGATAATTTAGTTAAAATGATGAATACTGTTACGAGTTCCTCGAGTAGAGGTGGCATTAACATTAATTTTTTATATTATTGTAAAAAGCAGGTTTTGTGATGAAGTTGCCGTGAACACCGTCACGCTGCTAGTCGTGTTAGTGATTTTGTGCAATACTGTTTTGTGTTTTAAAATGATTGATCATAAATTGTGTGTGGCATGAAGAACATGTCGGGCAGGGAAAGTGAGTGTTAATGCATTCTAAAGGGATCTCTTAAACCTACACCCAAGGTCACAAGTCCTGTGACCTGCTCGAGGTGCTTCCTCTACCACAGAATGATGGATCACTGTCGCTGCTACCTGTGACCTCACATTACAGTGATTTGGGGAATATATGGTGGGAGTGTGTGGAAGAGGATATGTGTGTAAATGGAGTGAATGGTAAATTGATGAGTAGCAGAAGCGAGTGGAAGAGATTGGCATATTTTGCTGAGACCACTTACCATAAAGTATGTGATGATGATGAATAGTGTTACAAATATCTTAGTGATGATATCTGCTGATTGTCTATCCAGTCTTTATCGTTAAAAATAAAGTTCCCCAAAAATTAAATCTGCTAATTTGATTTCCATAGAAAGTAAATTGTCGATAAATATTAAGGGGAAATTTCATTTTTTTTTTTTTTTGGAGAAATTTCAATTTATCAGACACCCTACTGTGTTCTTGTTTATTTTATATTACACAATCGCAATTTAGTGATGAAAATTAATTAATGTTTACTTCGACAGCGCCACGAACGCCGAGAACGGCGAGCTGAACAAAGTGAAGAACCAGGTGTCGGGCGAGTGGGGACCCGTGCCCGCCACCGCGCGCGCGTACAAGGCCAAGGGCGTGAGCTGGTGCGTGGTGGGCGACGAGAACTACGGCGAGGGCTCCAGCCGCGAGCACGCCGCGCTCGAGCCGCGCCACCTCGGCGGCAGGGCCATCATCGTCAAGTCCTTCGCCAGGTGACTCCATGACTACTTCTCTGCACGGCCAAGCGTGAGCTGGTGCGTGGTGGGTGACGAGAACTACGGCGAGGGCTCCAGCCGCGAGCACGCCGCGCTCGAGCCGCGCCACCTCGGCGGCAGGGCCATCATCGTCAAGTCCTTCGCCAGGTGACTCCATGACTACTTCTCTGCACGGCCAAGCGTGAGCTGGTGCGTGGTGGGCGACGAGAACTACGGCGAGGGCTCCAGCCGCGAGCACGCCGCGCTCGAGCCGCGCCACCTCGGCGGCAGGGCCATCATCGTCAAGTCCTTCGCCAGGTGACTCCATGACTACTTCTCTGCACGGCCAAGCGTGAGCTGGTGCGTGGTGGGCGACGAGAACTACGGCGAGGGCTCCAGCCGCGAGCACGCCGCGCTCGAGCCGCGCCACCTCGGCGGCAGGGCCATCATCGTCAAGTCCTTCGCCAGGTGACTCCATGACTACTTCTCTGCACGGCCAAGCGTGAGCTGGTGCGTGGTGGGCGACGAGAACTACGGCGAGGGCTCCAGCCGTTTTGTTTGACTATGCCTGTAAATGGCAGCACGCATCGTTTTATTTATAGTTTATATTATACAAGCTATGTGGCATCAAATCGAAACGCTAAGTCGTCCATGCTCAACACTTTATCGATAAATCGATGAATACCCACGTCCAAATCTTACCACCTGTCTACAGCCATGCGACATTAAAGACAAAGCGGTCTTTAATATAACAAAAATAAACAATGAAAATGAACATCATGGGGGTAATTTTTTGACAAGTTTTTAAAATAAAACAATTTAATGAAGAAAAAGACCTTCAACAATATTATGGAATCAATACTGAAAGGGGGTTGAAAAAAATTTTAATAATAAAGAGGAATTAATTAAGATTGAAATAAAGTTATTTAAAAAAAATATTCAAAATAATCTTTAAAAATGCTTATTGATATGTTTTTTTTTTGTATCTATTTGTTTATTGTGCATTTCGTATTTTTTTGTATCTCTTTGTATTGTATGTTCTTTGTGGTGTACTATAAAGTGTATTTTCTTTCTTCTTTCTTTAAGTACCAATTCAAGAGAGCATTGAACTAACATTTACCCCTATTGTTCAGAATCCACGAGACCAACCTCAAGAAGCAGGGCCTGTTGCCGCTGACGTTCGCCAACGCGTCCGACTACGACAAGATCCAGCCCACGGACAAGATCTCGCTGCTCGGCCTCAAGGACCTCGCTCCGGGAAAAGTAATTATATAACAAAATTTATGAATATTATTTAAACGGGTACATACTCAGACTAAATACATAAGGACAAATTCACAAACAAAATTTTCTGCCATTTTCTAAGGAAAACGAGCTTAGATTTCATACATATCTTATACTAAACTAGAAGTTTTTATTGGTTTTTTACACCATATAACTACACAAAAAGGTATTTTTGCGGAGGTTTTTAACTGATGGACACGATTGTAAACTATGAAACATCGATTCTTTAGAGACAGTGTTTATAATCGCATAAGATCGTTGATCATATACTTTGACAGAAAATTAATGTCTTGCGAGGCAGGTCTTTATCTAATTAGTCTGAGGGTACATACCACGATAAAACGACGAGATTTTTAATATTTCGACCCAGTTGCATGCAGCTATACTTAAATTAAGTATCTCACCAATTGCTAATGTTGTCGTTGTCGTCATCAACCCATATTCGGCTCACTGTTGAGCTCAAGTCTCCTCTCAGAATGAGTGGTTAGGCCAATAGTCCACCACGAATTAAGATATTTCTCTGCAGGTATGCAGGTTTTCTCACGATGTTTTTCCTTCACCGATTGAGACACGTGATATTTAATTTCTTAAAATGCACACAACTGAAAAGTTGGAGGTGCATGCCCCGGACCGGATTCGAACCCTCTGGAAACGGAGGCAGAGGTCATATCCACTGGGCTATCACGGCTCTATGATATCATTATCTCAATAACGTTGTACTGGTAGAGATTACTTATAGTAATAAGGCCGCCTTTGCATGCTAAGTTTAAATTATCTTTTATGTTTTAATTTATAATTGTATTTTTGTGTGCAATTAATTATTTCTTCTTCTGTCCGACCAAACCAGTTTTTCCGTACAAAACTGAATCTGGATTTCAGCCTCAGCCTCACTATTATTTCTTAAGTAACCGCTCTGCTAGGGTCGCTCGATACGCCATGTTACCCTCCCATAAAAAGTTATCACTTCAAAACGTCTATGCTAATAAGTTTATTTGATAAATGTTTAATAACTTTCCAGCAAGTGGACTGTGAGATCAAGCACAAAGATGGCAAAACTGAACGTATCAAGCTCAACCACTCACTGAACGAACAACAAATCTCTTGGTTCAAAGCAGGCTCCGCCCTCAACAGAATGAAGGAAATCGCTTCCGGAAAGTGAACATCACTATGGCTAAATAGAGTAGGCGAAATGAGTTCTTAATTATTGTACCATAGACAATTTTTTTTTTTCGTTTTTGTTACCATGTATTTTTAATATGTAATCACGTCTTTTATAAAATGAACCAGTATTGTTTATGAGCCATTTTATGTTTAGTGATTTACGACTGGCAACACTTAGCTATGCCAGTGAGTCAGTTTTTTTAGTTCAAACTTATTTATATAGTGCATTTTTGATAATAATTGTAACGTGTAACACCAGACAATACTTGTTCGAGGCGCGGTGATGAATCTTATAGCGTAGATCATTTTATAGATGAAATTAGAAATTAAGTTTTAAACTTTTTTTCGACTTAAACCAGTAATTAAGTGAAATTGTTTTATTATTATACTATTTATGTACATAATGTTAAAAACAAACTTAATAAAAATTACGTACGTATAAGAGCGTTTCTTTTCTTATTGTTACGAAACGAAGTGCCTGCATAACTGGGGATGTTATATCTTGTACTATGATTAGAAAAAACATTTTAAAAAAAAACATACAGACGAATTGAGAACCTCCTTTTTTTGAAGTCGGTTAAAAACACAGTTTACTCTTGGATAGTTGGGTCTGGACCTTAGACCGTTAGTATTGGTCTAAGGTCTGGACCCTTAAAACCTTCCAAGGTCACCACAGTCAACAAACTATACCATACTTGCCTGTGACAGGTACAGGACTGAGGGACTGTAAGATATCATAAAATGATATATCTGACTATTGCAGCAGACCCTCACCCTTGGCTTACATATAGTACATATTTTTTTTATTCTTTACAAGTTAGGCCTTGACTACAATCTCACCTTTGTAAGTGATGATGCAATCTATAATCCACACCCCTTTCGATTACTACACGACATCGAACCGGAACACTAAATCGCTTGGCGGTACGTCTTTGCCGGTAGGGTGGCAACTAGCCACGGCCGAAGCCTTCCACCAGCCAGACGTGGGCCAATTAAGAAAACCTCAATCAGCCTAGCCGGGGATCGAACCCAGGACCTCCATCTTGAAAATCCACTGCGCCACGAAGGCCGTCAAAAGCATGAACATGAAGCATCTTACTGCCATCTAGTGGGTACCTATCATGACTACAAAACAAAGAATAATATATTACTCTCTACGCTACTTATTAACAACTTTAAAACAAAATGTTAAGATTTTAGAAGCCTATTATCTATGACATAACCCTTCGGTAGTTGTGTAATAATCAACCGTAAAGGGCCGCACTCACTACAGATAGGTCGAGGTTCGATATTTTATTACAACTAGAACTATATACCTACCCACTCCTAATTAGTATTTTCCAACTAATTAGAGGGGAACAGGAATATTGGTCAGATTAAAAAGATATGGTAAATATTCTTTTTTTAAAAAGCAATCAGAACATTTAAGATCAGAATCAGAGTATAAATGTAAGTAAAAAAAAAGGAGCACAAAATGATTACCCGCCATCTCGGATTGATGGAAGCTCTATGTCGTATAAAAAATAGAAATATAATACAGCTTTTGGATAAGGATTGCTACACTTTCACACAAAACTTAACAGATTATGATGAAACTTTTATTAGTCCAGTTTATAGAGACATAGGCGTACGTAATTTACAGAGTGAATTTGTGTATATGTACTTAAAATTTCGATTTAAAAAAATAATATTTTATTCAAAATTATCTAATCATATTTGGAAAAATACAATTTTTTTTTAAATTATGTGTTCAGATTTGGAAAAATCGCATTTTTTCTAAAATGTTTGTGGCATAGGCTACAAACAAGCGCAACCTTATAAACATTGCCCTTTAGCGTCAAGGAAGTAACAACTTAACAAATTTTTACGAGTTATTTTTTAACCAACACATTAACTGAATCTAAATAATTATTCTTTTCTGCTGTAACAGAAATCCTGTAAAATCATCATGCATACTAACATTAGTAATGCAAAAGTACATCCATCCTTTACCTTTCAATGGCTTAACTGCTGAATCGATTATGATGAAGTTTGGCGTCTGCTAAGTAGGCACTATCAGTCTCACTAAATAAATTTATGTATTAACAATTTATTAAAATGCGCATAACTTTTCAAGTTAAAGTTGCATGCCCCGGACCAGATTCGAATCTACGCCCTCCGAATCGAAGGCATGTCATATCCACCGAGCTATCGCTGGCCTAAAAAATTAAATATCACGTCTCAAACGGTGAAGGAAAACATCCAAAGGAAATCTGTACCTATACCTGAGAATTTTCTTGATTCTCTAGGTGTGTGAAGTCTACAAATCCACATTTGGCCAGAGTAGTGGACTATTGGCCTAGCCCCGCTCATATTGAGAGGAGACTCGTGCTCAACAGTGAGCCGAATATGGGTTGCTAATGATATAAAGAAAATTACATAGATTATCTAAATTCCATATTCGATTTCCTATCAAGGGGACTGGCCCAGAAGTGGGACTTTCTGATTTAGTTGAAATAAAATGCAACATGTAGTGTAAAACTATTTATTTAGCAACAGGTTAATCTTCATTGTCCTCATTGTCGCTGTCTGCATTGATGTTGAAGTATCTCAGCTCGTAGGAGTCGTGCGCTGAGGCGACCACTCGCAGCCAGTCTCGCAGGTTGTTCTTCTTGAGGTAACGCTTTGTCAAGTATTTCAGATACCTCTTGGAGAATGCAATGTCTGTAACAAAAAATATAAATTGACCTTATTCCTTGACTTGCGAGCCTATCACGGGGCTATCAAGATGTGACAGGTTACACAATCTAGACCTTCACATTAACAAGAATGGAATCTGTGCTGGTGAAACAGTATGTGAGGTTGTAAGGGGGTAATCTCTGGGTTTACTGAACTATGGGAACAGGTACTGGAGCTCATCTACTAGTCTATGGTGTACATGAAGTGCATCCCACCTGTATGTGTTCTAAAAAATCAATACATAGGATTCCCTTTCGAATACAATAACTGAGCAATAAACATAAAATAAACTATTATAATTGAACCCATTCAATTTCAAGACTGCCGATATTGATGGCCTTCGCAGCGCATTGGCATGTGCGGTGGAGGATCCCTGGGTTTGATCCCGGCTGGACTGATTAATTTACGGCTGGACTGGAAAAATGTTAAGGTTTTCTTAATTGGTCCAGATCTGGCTGGTGGGAGGCTTTGGCCGTGGCTAGTTACCACCCTACCGGCGAAGACATACTGCCAAGCGATTCAGTGTTCACTAAGTTGACGTGTAAAAACCGATAAAACGTGTAAAAAGGAGTATGAGAAGGGGTGTGGATTTTCATACTCCTTCTAACAAACTAGCCAAGCTACCTAAGATTCTGGGCTACTAATATGGAATTCTATTATGATACTAATAATACTGATGTTGGGGGCCAGGCCCACCCTAGGAAATAAACCTAAATACATGCATATGTAACATCGCAGCAGCGGTACAGTCACACAATAATTATGCTATTTGTTTTACTACCCTACTACTGGTGTTTTTTTTTTCTTTTTATAGCTGTATGTTTTTTAGCTGTAATATTATATAATTAGCCAGTGTACAGTAAAACCAACTGTGTTGCATTATGGTTAGGCTTAACTTCAATATTTATTTGGTAGAATAAATAAAATAAATACAAAGTGGGAGGCCTGACCTTTAAAATAGGCTGATAAGTTATCATATTTTTATACTAACAAAAGGGGCTTATATTACGACCAAACGATACATCTTGTGAAGACATAACAAGTCTATCAATTATGGCGCTAACAGAAATATTGCTATATCTTTTATTATGTTGGGACGAAAGAGCTGGGACTGGGGCCGCTATTGGTGGAAATTGTCTATTTTGCTTCCAGAGATATGTCTTTGGTTGCTGTTACTGTTACAGGACTGGACAAAATAGTGAATGAATGTTAGATGATAGATAAATGTTTCATTCTTATGGTGAATTTCCTACTTGAATTTTAATTGGGAAACAATTGTATTTGATAGAAAACTCAATCAACATGATTAATATCATTACTTTAAATTATTCATACAAAATACTTGTACAAGCACTTTAAAAATCAAGTAAAGAAAATCCAGAGAGAGAGAGAGAGAACAAGAAACTCAGTAGTGCCATAATCTTTAATAGTGCTAAATATAGTACGGGATTAAAAATTGGTAAATACCACATTTAAATGAACAAATAAACAGACCATAGGACTACAGGTTATGTACGGGAAAATCAAATTTTACGGGAGAATTTAATTACTTATATTTAAGTATAAGTAATTAGAACTAGTATTACCTGCATTGATGACGATTTTCGTCTTGTCTCTTGCGACGACAACGTGATTGCCTAGGTTATTTGTTTTGCCCTCAACTTTTACACGTTCTTTTAAATATTTCTCAAAATTGGCCACATCCAGAATGCTGTCTTCGGCGGGATGTGTGCAATCAATCGCGAACTTTAGGCTAATTTTCCTTCTCAGGCCCTTGCCGCGGATTTTACCACCTTTGATACCCTTTTTACCAGTCTTTTGATGGAGCTGGCCTTTCTTAGGCGCGGGTTTTGTTACTGCCATTTTGGCAACCTGAAAATGGAAATATTATTTTCTGGTAAATACTCTTTCACTATTAAATAAAATTACAAACATGTAACTCTTCAAACATTAATTATCGTAAATAACCTACAGAACACGTGTTACAGTCGCCGAAAAACTAGCAAAATGGCCGACTTTAACATTGAATTCAAATGACAGCGTCATAATTTGATCTGTAATGTTGGCTATCCAGAAGAATGTGGTCTACGCCTCTATGGTAAAAACTATAAATATATAATCTACAATGTAGAAGGGATTTTGAATATAGACAGAGAACTCAGGTCTCAGACCAATTAGAACCTTAGGACCAAACCCCGCTAGACGTTATACCCCTCTGTATATGACCACGATCTAACGTGTTTTTTAAAAACTGTTTTCTTAATCGATATTTTATTGTTGTGACCGTTTCAGTCGTGTAAAAAAATGAAGGTTTGCGTTGTTACATGGCATAAAAAACGACAACAACTTTTAATTTATTAAATGATAAAGTTACGTTTCATTTGTAAGTTTCTTACCGTAATTACGAGTATATCAAGTTTGTAATATGAACAATATTTAAAAAGAATCGATTCTTGTGACGGAACAACAAAACATCGATCAAGTAATCGAATACTCTGTGTACATAATGTGTGGATCAACTTGTACCAAAACGTAAATCTATGGTGTGGATAGTCTAAGCGATGTCTTTGTTAGCCTATGTTAAAAATACACGTGTTGGACACATGGAAATAGAAAATATTTATCAGTGTTAAATATTTTCTATGTGTGAGTTTTAGGAAACCGTTTTATTTGCACCATTTAATTACACTAGCATTGCATAATGATATTTTTAGGAAGACTCTTTACACGACAAAAACGATTATAACAATGAAACATCGATTCTACAGAGACAGTTTTTATAAAAGCGTTAGATCGTTGATCTTGTACTTTGACAGAGGGGTAACGTCTAATGACTCAGGTAATTTGTCTGAGGTGCCTTTAAAAATTTTTAGGTAAAAAAATATACGACTTCTCTATGGCATAGAAACATGAGATCCATAGAAAATTTACTAGCTAATTCGTCCGAAGCCTACACAGCCGTGGTTGACAGTTAACTTAGAACAATTACCATTGGACTTGTATCGCACTCAAATTCACCAACAAAACCGTCCGTCGTTTTTTGAGAGGGACGAGGTAAACTCGCTTAAAGAAAATGCTTAACCCCAATAAATATATCCTGTGTCCTTACACTACACACAACTATACATTTAAATCGTAAGAAACACGCGTGTAATTTTAATACAATGAAACATCGATTTTATATCGATCGTGATCATATACGTTTGACAGAGGGGTAATGTCTAGCGTGGCAGGTCCGCTGACGAATTATGATTATAAAAAGCTCAGCACTTCAGCAGAGCTGAGCACATCACATCAAAGTACTCTGTAGTGTGGTGTTTCGAGCTTTACAATGGGGTTGGTTGGCTAATCGCAGATGGCAATATCCCGGGCTCAATTCTGGTTTTGCTATATATTTATTATATATTTGTTATATATATTTTTTTTACAAGTTAGTAAGTTGTAAGATTGTAGTCAAGGGACTACAATCTCACTGATGGTAAGTGATGATGTAGTCTTAGATGGAAGGGCGCTAACTTGTTAGGAGGAGGATGAAAATCCACACCCCTTTTGGTTTCTACACGGCATCGTACCGGAACGCTAAATCGCTTGGCGGTACGTCTTTGCCGGTAGGGTAACTAGCCACGGCCGAAGCCTTTCACCAGCCAGACCTGGACCAATTAAGAAAATCTCAATCTACCCAGCCGGGGATCGAACCCAGGACCTCCGTTTTGTAAATCCACCGCGCATACCACTGCGCCACGGAGGCCGTCAAAAATATGTTAATGTTACTCAACGAGCGCGGTTAAACCGCGTGGCGTCGGCTTGTTAGTAGATAAACGTAGCTAGTATGAGCTTAAACAACACTTACTATTATTCTACGAAGCAACAACAGTGGAGTGCACAAGTTTTTTAACCAAGGCAAGCATTGGTTACAATACAAAATGAAAAATTCCTTCTACAATACAGGTTTGTAATAAATCCTCAGAGTAAGCAGTGCTTTTTTCGCATCTATGAAGTGCATGCCAATAAATAATATTATGTATATTTGCCAGGCTTTCTTTATTTTAGTAAGTAGTGTTGTGAATATTAACATCTAAACACAAAATTATAAGCGGAAGTAGTTGCGAGCGAGGAATTTTCTGTTTCTTATT
Organism: Bicyclus anynana; assembly: GCF_947172395.1. Classification (NCBI taxonomy): domain Eukaryota; kingdom Metazoa; phylum Arthropoda; class Insecta; order Lepidoptera; family Nymphalidae; genus Bicyclus; species Bicyclus anynana. Next base: position 14,306,468 of record NC_069093.1, read on the forward strand.
CCCGTGATTTTTTATATAAATTGAGCGGGTATTTAGTTATAAAATACTAGCAGACGCCGCATGGTTTAACCCGCGTGGTTCCCGTTCCCGTAGAAATACGAGGATAATATATAGCCTATATCACATGGGGATAGTTTGGCTTCCCAAGAGTGAAAGAATTTTTCAAATCTTTCCGTTCAGTAGTCCAAGCCTATTCAATGCAAACAAACATACAGTTATACAATCAAATCTTTCCTCTCTTCAGTGATAGTTTAGATATGTATGTGCTAAACTAAGTAAGTAAATAAATATTCATTCCACATCATGTCAAGTAGAAGAAGGAGGACGTATCGCTATTGTTTCGCCTCGCCCCGATTTTCCCATGAATGAACCGCGTCTTGCGAGCCGAGGTCACGCTATGATTTTTTTCACCTGGCATGATGTAATGTCTTCTGTCTTTTGATCCAAGTCGTACGTTCACTTCATTTGTACGATTTACCTGTCTTCAGTTACGAAATAATGAGTTAATTATCGTAAAGTGTAAATAGAATCGGCGAATGATTGTGTTTTGTGGATAAAATAGCGCATGCGTATAATGTTCTTATCACCATGTCGTGAACTTGTAAAACCGGCACACAACACAGTTTATTTGCGTTTGAAAACAGAACAGTTCACTCAAATCGTGACCGAGATAGGAGTGATGTGAATGTGAAACTATTTTTGTTAGTTAACCTCACTTCCTTAGCCAAGTTGAAGGTGATTCATAATAATCAATAGTGTACGAGTAAATTACAGAAATGTTCATTAATTAAATCATCGATTACATAGATGAGGAAAAACAAAATGTGTGTCGTGCTTTATAATACGTAATAGTGTCGTATCAATCGATAAAATAATTATGGAAACAATATTAAAGGTATTACACAAATGATATTAAAATGGATAAATGTTTTGCCGTATGCGGCTGTGGCGATTTAGAAGGTGTAACAAAATCCGATTTGGACCGGTTCACAGATAAAATAGAAAATGTTCTCAACGACGAAAAAGGGAGGAGGCTTTTTAGGAACTTCATGTTTACCAGCAAAATGAAACACGGACGGAAAGCGTTGGATTTGTACGAAAACGTCGAGAGACTATTAAACTCCGACGAGGATGCGGAAAGTACATCTTTTCAGAGCTATTTAAGAGACTACGATCGTTTGGTGGATGCGGCCGAGAGAATTGAAGAATTGGACTTCGCCACGATGGAAAGAATGGTGATCGCGCGCGATTCGGAAAATAAGGATGAAATGTCTGATGTGTTAAAAGTTTTAAAAACAGACGTGACCAAAGCACTTCGAAGGGAATACAGCGCTTTTAGATTACATTTTATACCGTCCAAACACAAATAGGTAATTGATTGTAATTTGTACTTGATTACTGATATTAGGCGAAGAGTCGAGAGATGAACAAATGTTCGAACACCATTCATAATTCGCGCCATGACAAATCTAAACATACACATAACAGTAACAAATACTTAAGCCATTCTCTGCACTCTCTATGCACTGTTTACCAATAAACAAATTAAAAATTTGTTTTGTTGTCCATAAATTAACGAAAATAAATTTGATTAATAAGCTTGGAACAATTAGATATATGTAGTTAATATATTTTGAATACCATTTTATATAAAAACAATAGGGACATAATCTATATATTTATATAAAAGAAAGTTTAAAATAAGTTATGAAATGACATTTATTTTCTTCCCTCATTTCAAATTTGTTTGTTGGTGAATGTGCACATCGAGTATTACTTATTGATAAGATTACACAGCATAATATTAAACCTCATACGGGGTCCCGTAAGTATATGTCATACCTACATAAGTAGGTAGTTAGGTACCTAACTATGTAGGTATAATAAGTATAAGGCCTACTGTATACCTACTGTCAAAAAATAAATATCGAAATTTTTTAATAATAAAATTAAATCTGCTATAAAAAAGGAAGGTGAAAGGCCTACCTACCTATTTTTAAACATTTTTTAGACGTTTTAGACTTTTGTAAAGTTAATTAAAGTAGGTACAGAGTAATCTCGACGGCTTGACTACGGAACCTTTGTTTAAACGGGCTTTAATGTGCGCTTGGCCAGTTTTATTTAATTTTTCGGTATGTGCCTTTACATGATTAACTTAGGTATATGTATGTATTACCAATGATATTTATATCTACTGTGTATTACGTGGCAATACAGTATTGATATAAATATTGATAGAACTAGACTACGTAGGTTTGACACTGCCTAAGCCTGCCTTATTATCCAATGACTTTGTTTAATGATGCTAATTCAATGGGGATGATGACTAGGTTTGAATATATTGATTTTTATGATACATTCGGGTAAATAGGGTCAATGTTAACTAATTTATACATAAAAAGCAAAGATTGTCTGGATATTTGCAAAATTAATGAGATTATAAAATTTCAAAATCTATTAAAAATCGTAATTAGACGAAAATTCATACAGATTTAGCTTCCTTACATTAAATGTTACATTTTTTAATATATGAACTATGAACATAAACGCACAAATAACAAAGATATTAGTAATTTTGTTTGAACGCACATACAAATCTAACGATCATTACATTGCCTAGACGTCATTAGTTCGTGCCATTTTGTATGGGGCGTTTTCAGGGATCCGCGGCAGCGCCGCAAATCTGACCCTTTAAATCCCTGTAGCTCCGAAAGTAATGATCGCAGATACCCTGTTACTTTTACAAAATTGCTTTACTATTAGCGTACTCTTAATTTATATACAATTTAAAAAACTGTCATCATCCCTATTGTAGTACAGTACAATTATTCGACAAGTCTAAAGTAATACTGTCTTTTTCATAATGTTCTATAAATAAAAGGTTAGCACTATTAGCTGACTAGCGCCATTTTATTAACCGACTTCAAAAAGGAGGAGGTTCTCAATTCGGTCGGTATTTTTTTTTGTAGTTGTTATTTGTGTAAGTAACACCAAGTGTATTGGCACCAGTTGTTTTTTTTTTTTTGTATCTAATGTTAAACGCCATTGTGATAAATAAATTATTGTATCGTAGAGTTTTATTTAATAATCCTCCATTTAAAAATGTTATCATCAATATTCAGTATTTAGTCGTATTTCTGAGAATTTAGATTAGATTAAGTCTACCAACAGATTTTTCAGGATTGCCAACCGAAAGAATTAAGTACTTTCAATTTGCTAGAAATTCTATATTATACCTTATTATATCTACTGTGATTATACCTACTTATTTGAATACATATAGAAAATCTATACATTTTTAAAATATATACAAAAGAAAAACGTGTTAGTTACACTATTTATAACTCAAGAACGGGCGGCTGGATCGATTTGGCTGAAAATTAGGAGGAGGTTGCTTAGAATCAGGAGACGGACATAGGGTACTTTTTAGCGGTAGGGGTAGGGAAAAAAAGCACGTAAGTCAAAGCGAAGTTTGACCGCTAGTATAATTATAAACATAAAAAAGAACCCGACTGATCATTGGCATTTTTGAAATTTTGTTCTCGTTGGCGACTTGTTGGAATCGGACTCTGTTTTTGAAAACTAATCAGACTTAAACCACTACACTGGACAACATTACTTCCAACTTCTTCACCAACTGTCTTTATTAATTTCTTACGTGCAGGTAACCAAGGGCCCTGGTGCGAATGAAAAAATGGGCCCGACTACCATCTAAACTGGTTAGGTTTTATCAAGTAAAAATATTCATCAGCTCTTTTTCGTTTTTTAAATTTTCTAACTTCAGTTCGATCGCGATTTTCTGGTAAGGATTAGAGTGCACTCTGAGCTTGGGTGTCCCTGGATAGTTACGCCGTTGCTTCGTGATCGTTTCGCACTTTACTGGTGACGACGACAAAAACATTAATTTGCATGATTTCTTCGTCTTTATATACGAAATATTGAGTTATATCGTAAAAATGATGTTTTGTAGATTAAATAGCGCATGAGTTTAATATTCTTATCACCATGTCGTGAACTTGTAAAACCGGCACATAAACGCAGTTTATTTGCGTTTGAAAACAGAACAATTCACTCAAATCGTGACCGAGGTGTGAATGTGAAACTATTTTTGAGTACAAGTCAGGTGAACTATAACTATATTAGTTATAGTTCACCGTACTTCCTTATCTAAATTGAAGATGATTGATTCATAATAATAGTCAATACCAATCATTAGACCGATACCAACTGATAAGTGATACCCATATGAGTGATAATGTTAAGATTACTCATACATTATATTTCTTTTTTAATTTATTTTACGGCCTTGGATACAAGTCCTTATATGACTTGCTTTAAATGCAAATATTACAACTTTTCTTAAAAATAATACAAGCATTTAAAATCATCGTCGTCGTCGTCTACTAGTACTACTGTATTTTATTTTTTTTGTATTGTGTTACTAATGAAATCTAAAACAAGCTTATAAAATAAATGGTTCCTCAACAAGTCCTTAATGTGGCGGGGATCACACTTAAATTAGTTTTCTTCCATTACCAACTCTATCAAACTTGCTAGTATTATTCTTTGTTTACCAAAAGCTGAACACTTGAAAATTATGTGATTGATATCTGCGTCGTCTTTTTTACAGTACATGCATTTGTTAACTTTATAAATTTTTTATTTGAATAAATGGCTTGGCACTAAACAGTGACCAAATCTTAGTCGGTTTATTACTGATATGAATTTTCTTGAATCCCAACTCATTTTGTTATACCATGGCCGCACCGGTATTTCATTTTGTTTGCCTGTGTACCAACTTTTACTAGTTTCTTTCCAAAGTTCACGCCAAAGCAACAGAAGTTGCTTTGGCTCTCTTCTTCCCTCCATGATAAAAGTCTGCAAATGGAGTTTTGATATTCTCTGAACAATCTTCATTAAACAATACTTGTCTTGCTACAGAATCCACCAGTTCATTTCCCGCTATACCTATGTGGGAGGGTACCCAGACGAATTCAACGATAATGATTTAATTTACATTTGAACACTTTATTAAACACATATATTACTGAAAAACTTTTAAATTAAAATTTACAATTATAAAAGCGCGCTTCTCGATTCCCGCCAAAAATCGAATTACTTAGATAACTCATATCACTCCATTAACACTAAGACAATAGTAATCGTTTATTAAACCATCGATTAAATAGAGAGGGAAAAACAAATGTAATAATTATAAATATTCTCTTTGGGAAAAATAAAATGTGTGTCGTGCTATTTAATATGACGTGTCATATAAAGCGATAAAAAAATAAATATGGAGACAATAATCAAGGTGAACAAATAAAATGGCTAAATGTTTTGCTGTGTGTGGTTGTGACAATTTAGGTGTAACAAAACCTGAGTTGGACCGGTTCACTGATAGAATAGAAAATGTTCTCAACGACGAAACAGGGAGAAGGCTTTTTAGAAACTTCATGAACTCAAGCATTTTAATGGAAAAAATGAAACACGGCCAGAAAGCGTTGGATTTGTATGAAAAAGTAGAGCGATTATTAGTTTCATCGGAAAGTGCATCTTTTCAGAGATATTTAGAAGACTACGATAGTTTGGTGAATGCGGCTGAGAGTATTGAAGAATTGGACTTCGCGATGATGAAAAATATGGTGACAGCGCGTGAATCAGAAAATAAGGAAATAATGACTGAAGCGTTGAAAGTTTTAAAAACAGATTTGACCAAAGCACTTAGAAGGGAATACAGCGCTTTTAGATCACATTTTATTCCGTCCAACACAACAAGTACCTAGTTGTAGGTAATTAATAATTAGGCGAAAAAGCAACTGAACAAATGTTTCAACCACAAACGACAATGTAGGTTTCAACATCACATCATTATGTGTAGGTCACAAATTCACATTATGCCAGTTAACTCATACCAAATTTAATAAACACGTACCTACTTGGAATAGTGGCATATCTAATAATAATAATAATTTTAGGTAATACCAGGGTACCTTGATTACCATCGGGCCCACTACTATCTAAACTGGTTAGGTTTTATCAAGTAAAAATATTAACAGCGGCTCGAGTAAATGAAAATGTCGACCGGCGGCTGTTTTTTTTTTCAATGACTACCCACAAATAGTTATTGAAATGTTGAAATATTATGTATTTGTGTTTATCACGTTATAATTCTTATTGTTTACTTGTTATTATATAATTGTTTAAAGTTTATTTGTTAGCACTACTATTATTACAACTTTTTATTATTCTTGTACGCTCAAACTGAAATGTACTAGCCTGTAAGTTTCACATAAGTGAATGAGTGAATTTCTTGTGAAATAATAAATATTTTAAACCCAGTTAAATTATACATATAGGTACATAAAAATGCTAAGAAGCTACTTTATCATCAGATCTTTTTCGTTTTTGAAATTTTCTAACTTCAGTGGCGATTTCCTGGTAAAGATTAGAGGGCCCCCGGCCCTCACAAAGAGGCATAGCACCGCCTAGCTCCGCCTCTAAATAGAAACCGAGGTTATAATGGGTTTTTAGCCACGCGTGTTACACTATACTTTTCACTACGATTGCCAGAAAATAAAATAATTCAGTACAATAATCAATGATTTATTTTAATTAAAAATTAAATGTAAGTAAATAATGAGTATGTGAGGTAAGTGTAACTTTCGTAAGTGAATCCATTCGTTGTTCTGTTCTCCACTTATTAAATTGTGGGTAGGTATATAAGTAAATGCATCTCGACTTTGATGGTAATAGATTGAAAATTTTATCCATCTCCAAACTAAGGCCACCATTCTCACCAGATGAAGACAACAATGACAATTAATGTTGCAAAATATGTAAATTACGGTCACAAATTACATTGAATTTCTTGAAAAAAATCAAGTTTCAATTATTCACGCCAATTGTTTTTTTTAATTTTTTTAAATACTTTTTTATATTGCACACTACAGCCATGTCTTCAAATCTCACTCATTAAATTCGCAACTCAATAAAAACCAAATAAAAAAAAATAACGCATTCCACAGACTTCTTGTCTGTGGAATGCGTTATTTTTTTTTATACATTTCATTCCAATTTCAAGTTTTTATTTTGATCAAACAATCAGCTGGCCTATTTCGTATTTTGTTTTTTTATTAACAACCCATCAAAATAAAAAAACAAATTAATTGACAAAATGTCATCCACATAAGAAAAAATACGTTGCATTCCATTTAAATTCATTTAATATTAATTGCACAATTCTTGTACATTCTCCTAAGTATACGATTCATATCCATTTGGCGAAAATATTTTCACATCTGCGTGAATACATCACAAAATTCAAAATGTCAAAATTATATAACAATGTATAATATATTTTATTCACTTAGGAGATTATTTTTAAGATTTTATACACAAAGGGTAATTTATTTAACAAAAAATTTAATTTTTTTTTTATGACCATAAGGATGGAAAACCAACGTTAAGCTTATCCTCCACCTCTGAATCTGGCCCTTGACAGCTTAGAGTTCGAGTCTAAAGGAAGTCAAACAGATTTTTGACCTATTAGAGGTGAGTACAATCTATTAATTTATAAAGGTCTAATAAACGTGCAACACAAAGGAGATGTCAGATGGTCCATTTCAAGTCCACTCTTGTACATACACGGTACACTTGTATGTACACGGGGTAATCATTAAAATTAAAAAAAATACAAGGATTTTATTAAAATCTTAATAAGTGAATGAATCTAACTAAATAAAATTAAAACCCAAGTTTGTGAGTTATATCAAGATGGCGCCCATATAGCAACTATGACATGTAATAAGAGTTACATCAAGATGACGCCCATATAGCAATTGACAGCAAACGTCAAATCGACTAGTGCATTGAAAAAATGAAAACGTCATCAATCCGCCATTATTACCCATAATAGTTTTGCATTTCTTGGGAGAGATTGAATATTATTTCGAAAGAATTTAAGTAAATTCGTAGATTTGTATAATCGAAAATAGTTAAAAAAATATTTACTTTTATTTCCGCCAGGGTACAATGACTGATCCTGGGCTCCATACAATTTTGGACCATCTCCTTTTGGAGGAATGTTGCTTAGCTCTTACAAAAATCTTCAAACCGCCTAGTAAAAACTTCATAATATTCACAATGATAATTTTATACTAAAGATTGGTTACGTCCATACAAAAATCACCGAAAAAGTGATCTGAATAATAGGCTACAACACTGAGCGCACAATTTTGTCTTTAATTCCATTATATATTTATGTATACATAGTTTTTTAACTTCTTGAACACACAACTCGACAATGCAGACGATATTTAGGTATTATTTGTTTAAATAACTTTTGTTGTAGACCACAACTAACATTAAAATGATGTGGAAATTTCCTCTTTTGAGCGCCTCATTTTACATGACCTAGTAACACATCTAACAGTATTGAATATTCATATGTAATATATACTTTACTACTTGTTTTAGTTTTATTTACTACTGAACGAACAAACAGTTACAATACAAGCCTGACAGCAATTCACTACACAAATTACAAAAAATTACATTTTTTTTATTATTTACTTAATATTGGTTATTCATTGCCAAATAAATATTTTCACATACATACATTTTATAATCATTATCCTTATAAGATAAGAATCAATAATTAAAACATTCATTTATACCAAATAGTTATCACATAATGAAATTTTAGAGTCCATGGCTCATTTTTACATATATTTAAGTGATTTGCTTAAAACTAATGTTGACCACTTTATATAATTATATAGGTACCATTTTAGTTATTTGGAAATAACTAAAATGTAATTCACTTCTAGGTTTTCTTCCACGAGTAGTACATCTCCAGTGGTTTGTTCACCTGGAATAAATTAAAAATAAATATTAATTTAACATCTACAATAATTGTACAACAATGATTACTATTAGAAATCGGTTATAATGATATTTTCTTTTTGGAACGAAGTTACCTATAGTGCATCACGAAAGGGGGTTAGACGGAAAAAATTAAGACCAAAAGTTGTAACGACATCTATACTATCTATACTAATCTATATCTATACTAATATTATAAAGAGGTAAAGTTTGTAAGTTTGTAAGTTTGTCACATTTTTTAAATGGGGTAATCTTCGGAACTACTGGTCCGATTTCAAAAATTCTTTCACCAGTAGAATGCTACATTATCGGGGAGTGCTATAGGCTATTTATTATATATTTTATATTAGTATGATATATATTCGCCGAGTTAACACAGTTTTTGTCATACAGGTCGGACCGAAAATCCTCTTAAGCAGACTTATTCGCATGCGCTGCCTTAACCATTGTGTAAAATTGAAGTTAATGTATGGAGGCTTTATGTATCTTTAAAAGTTCTACAAAAAAGTCCGCGACACCATATATCTATCTTCTATATATTAGCGGATATAGTACCTTTTGTGTTTTAAAAATTATAAATTTTATATAATTAGGTTTGCGTCATTATTTATGCTACTTAACTTAAATCCTTATCAAAATAAATTATTTAATAATCACAAGGATATTATGGAGATAAGTTTTGCCCTTTAAAGTATGTTAATTAGTTAAATAGTTTCGGAGATAATACAAAATTTCTAAAAGACGCAGAAATTCCGCTACATGACGCCCCGCGCTTTCAATTACGTAGTTCCCGTTCCCGTGTGAATATGGGGATCAAACCTTATATATAGCCTATGACACTCGCAAATAACGTAGCTTACTACTGGTAAAAGAATTTTCTAAATCGGTCCAGTAGATCCAGAGATTACCCCTCTTTAGTTTCTTGGGAAATAGTCCTTTGGTCATCGCACCACGCTCAAAGGGCAGGACCGATTTTGCTAAAGGTAGGGGAAGGGTAGAGGTAAGGTAGGGAAGGTGTAGGGTACGAGTAGGTTAGGGTAGGGTAGGGGTAGGGTACGGGTAAGGTAGGAGTAGGGTAAGGGTAGGGTAGAGGTAAAGCAGGGGTAGGGTAGGGTTAGGGTTAGCGGTAGGGTAAGGGAAAAGTAGGGGCACAGTAGGGTTGGGTAGGTTTAGGTAGGGAGTAGGGAAGATGTGTACATAAGTAAAAGCGAAAGCGAAAGCATGACCGCTATCACACTAATATTTTAAAGACGAAAGTTTGTGTGTGTGTGTATGTTTGTTCCTCCTTTACGCTGCGACTGCTAAAGCGATTTGGATGAAATTTGGAATGGAAATAGATTTTATTCTGGATTAACACATAGGCTACTTTTCATCCCGGAAAAATGCATGGTTTCCGAGGGATTTCTAAAAAAACTAATTTTACGCGGACGAAGTCGCAGGCGTCCGCTAGTAGTATATATAGTTGTAAGCCGTGCGTCGTGCGCGTGTTTCTCTGTCTGTCTGTCTCTGTCTCCTGATGGTAAGTAATAATATGGTAATGTAATCTTAGACGGAAGCATTCTAACTTGTTAGGAGGAGGATGAAAATCCACACCTCTTTACTGGAACACTAAATCGCTTGGCAGTACGTCTATGTCTTTGTCGGTAGGGTGGTAACTAGCCACGGCCGAAGCCTCTCACCAGCCAGACCTAAATTCAAATTGTATGAATAATGCCTGCCCTACTTAAAAGCCTTGTGCACGCCACAGCTAGCTACTAACGAGAGAGGTTACCAAAAACAGACGCACACAGTATAAATCACTCCTCTAAGTCCAATTATTATTTTTAAACAGCATAAATTTTATTACTTTGATTATTAACATACTAGCGGACGCCCGCGACTTACAACCCCTATTTCACCCCCTTCTTAATATATTTTCGCAATAAAATGTATCCTATAACTTTTTCTGTTTTTCATTTCAATTCATACAGTAGTTTCAGCGTGATGCCCGGGTAACAAAAAAACACAGACAGATAGACAAAAACCGAAAAAAAAATATTTTTAGCTTCAGTATCGATTATATAATGCCCTCCAACAAAAATTTTTAAAAATATCTTCAATGTACAGAATTGGACCTGCTACATTTTTATTATAAGTATAGATAAAAAGTGTACCGACATGAGTTACCTTCCAGAATTTATCGTTGATCTGCCTCAAGGTCTGCGAGCCAGCCAGCGGCACAAACTGTCCAGGTGTGGGCGCCACGTATATGCAGAAGTTGAGTAAACGGTACGCTTCAGGTAGTTCTGCGTCCAGGTCGAGCGTGAGACGCATTGCCAGGTACTTACTCAGGTGGTCCACTGGAATTATATTGTCATTTGTTGAATATAAAGTTAATGATAACGGGGATGATGACTAGGTTTTTTAATTAGATGAAAATTCATAGTTTTAGCTTCCTTACATTTTTTAATATGTGAACTATAAACATAAACGCACAAATAACAAAGATATTAGTAATATTGTTTAAATGCCCATACAAATCTAACGGTTATTATGTACCTACGACGTCATTAATTCGTACCGTTTCGTATTCGTATTTTGTATGGGGTGTTTTCAGGGATCCATGTCAGCGCCCATATCTGACCCTTTTAATCCCTGTAGCTCCGAAAATATTGATCGCAGATACCCTGTTACTTTTAGAAAATTCCTTCAATATTAACATACCCCTAATTTATATACAATTTCAAAAAACTGTCATCATCCCTATTATATTGTGATTTGGTGAATATAAAGTTGATGATAACTGAGACTTGTGACTCAACATGCTCTCTGAGCACAGAGGTTTTTTCTATTCTATACCAGGCAGGCACAAAGGTACCTCTTTTTCAATACCAAGCCTCTGATAATATTTTCTTGCATTATCATCATCAACCCATATACCCATACCTCACAGCAGTGCATAAGTCTCCTTTCAGAATGAGAAGGGTTAAGCCAATAGTCTACAACGCTGGCTCAATGCAGATTGGCAGACTTCACAGGCAGAGAATTAAGAAAATTCTCTGGTAAGCAGGTTTCCACAATATGTTTTTCCTTCACTGTTTGAGACACGTTATATTTTATTTCCTAAAATGCACACAACTGAAAAGTTGGAAGTGCATGGACGAGATTCAAACCCACACCCTCTGGAGGCAGAGGTCATATCCACTGGGCTATCACACCTTACATTCTCATCTACACTAATATTATAAAGAGGAAAGATTTGATTGTTTGATTGTATGTTTTGAATAGGCTCTGGATTATGGAACTACTGAACCAATTTGAAAAATTCTTTTACTTTTGGGAAGCTACACTAACTATCACTGAGTATATTCCTATGGGAACGAGAACCACACGGGTGAAACCGTGCGTCATCTGTAGTATGATAATAAACTAGGCAGAGGGCACCTAACAAATACTGATGAAGATGCATAAAAAGTTGAATAAACTAAGTAGGTATTTTACTCTCAAGGAAATATTTTTAATTATCTGTCCACCTTAGTATGTATTAGAACTTTTTAGGCTGAAAATATTCTGCCACAGGTCTCCAATGCGGGTTTCGGTACAATGATGAGCAATACAAAGTCCGACTGGTTGGTTAGTAGGTAAAATCCATAAAAAGCTAAAAAGAATTTTTTTTAAAAATTGGTGCAGAGTTTTGGATGAATTTGAACATGAGAATTTTTTATAATAATAATTATATTTATAACTCACTAGCGGACGCCCGCGACTTCGCCATGTGAAACACAATGTAAACTTTTAACTACCCCTACCCTACCCTACCCCACCCCTACAATATTGGTTTGTAGTAGGTACATGCTATGTATCAGAGATGGCGCTGTATGTGAAAAAAGATTTTCCTGCTTTTCTGTTAAAATTTTTCCTGAATTTTCTTTGCTATAAACCTCACAGAGCCCAAGACGTTTCCAACAAATGCAAAACCGTGGAAATTGGTTCGTATGTTCTGGAGTTATAGCGTCAGGAAGGAAAACCCGACTTATTTTTATATAGTAGATTTAGAAGAATTATTATTAATAAACTTTGTTTGGTAGTTTACTGTGACATTCTTAAATAAATAAAATAGTTGGGCAATTTTAGGTAGGTAAATTTCACCTGAAGCATTAGCAGTGGTTTTCAAGTACCGCACAGAACTGTCCCTCAGTGCCCTCATGAGCTGATTGTCTCCAGTCATCTCTGTGGGATGGGGTTTAAACACCAGCTCTATCTCATTGGGGTTGAGCGGCTCTCCCTCACCTTCTGTGTCCATTGAGTTTTCACCTTCAGTTCTGAAATACATACAAACAATAACCTTAATGATAACAAAATAAAGAGAAATAACTTAGCGTTCCATGGATTCACAGTGCAAAAAATGAGCCAGCCCTTCTGTCACCAGTCGAAGCAACTAACACAGTGATAATGATTTGGAGAAATAACAAAGCGTGCCAGTTTTAAAATTGCTTTTACTTTCATGTGATTCGTGTTTTTTGTTTCCGGTGAAGTGATGATGCAATCTAAGATGGAAGCAAGCTAACTCGTTAGGAGTAGGATGAAAATCTACATACTTTTGCCGGTAGGGTGGTGGTAGCTAGCCACGGCCAACCTCCCACCAGCCAGACCTAGCCTAATTAAGAAAACCTAAAACCTCCATCTTGTAAATCCAGTGCATATTCAACTGTGCCACAGGACATTAAAAAAGTGGCCTGGACTGGATGACTATTGGATAAGTTGATTAAAGTGCTTGTAAACCTGACTGACTAAATACTTGAAATAAACAAACCTCTTTAAACTTTAGCTGTGAAAATATACTATAATCTATAATCCAATTTAGTTTCAAATATCTGAGCTAGGGAATGAACTCAAAACCTGTTATAAATAAACAAATAACCGAGATGGTTGTGAGCTCTTATTTATGACTTATGATAATATAACTATAATTGGAATTAATGAGTCTTGCTAAACTAACCTGCCATCACTAGATTCACTCTCCTCGCTATGTTCCGAAGTCAAAATTGACTTCGCCCTTTTAGTGGTGCTAGTGTTTTTTGAGATTGAGCTGATATTCGAGGGGACAGGAGACGGAGTACTCCTCACTGACGCTGGGTTAGATGTCGACTGACTGGGCGGTGCAGGGTTACTCGCAGACGACCCAGCATCCTTTGGAACTGATGTACTACCATTGCTGCCATTTTGGGGTGCAGGTTCGGTAGTCCCGTTTGTATTAGAAGCAGTAGTGTTTTCCTCGTGATTTTTGCGAGCCCTTTGTGGCCTGTTTTGCGATTGTAGCTTTATACCTTCCGTAATAGAGTTCACTAGAGACGCTTGGGAATGAGACATGTTGATCTTCGCCAGTACTCGCTCCTGGTGAGCTTCGTACTCATCTCTGCTGGGGTATATCTTTGATATAAGCAGATCGAAGTTGGGGTCGGGACGCAGTGATCTTTTTGACACAAGTTTCTTGCGACACGTCGGGCATTCCTTGTTCCCAGATCGGAGCGCCGTAATTATACAATCCGAGCAGAATCTATGTAAGCACTCCTTTGTTGTCATGGTCTTCTTCAGCATATCCAAGCAAATTGGACACATCAATTCGCTGTGCAAACTACGTGGGGACACGGCTATTTCGGTGGCGTCCGTAATCACCTCTTGCGGGGTACGGTGGAGCTCGTAAAGGGATAGCTCCCATGTTTTATTTTGTGAGGGCTCCGTTGAAGACATCTTCGTTATTAATAAGTACCTATTTGTTTTTAAATAACAAACAATCTGCCATTGACAATTTCGACCGCTTCCGCCATATTTTGCCCCACAGATTATAAATTGTGTGAAACTTGAATGTCAATTTTTTTTTATAAGCTGGCTATAACTTTTTACGACTCGGAGTTCTAGCATTTTTATCCAGTTACAAAAATGATACAAACAAACTGACATTATTACCTATACAATCCACTAAATTCATTACTCTTAAATTTATGGCTAAATTATAATAAAATTTACTCACAACATGAACACGAATTTAATAAAAACTTTTTTTACGATTCCCGCGTGACCATCGATTTTCCGTTATAAAAGTAAAGGTAGATGCTTAGAAAATGCCATGCCTATTAGCATGCCTAAAACGAGCGTGCTGTTCAAACTGATACACTCGCTTAAGCTTAGTATGCTTTTTTAAGCAATAAGCAAATAAGTGTGCTCAGAGCAAACATTAAGCAAACTCGAAAAAAGCATGCTTAAAGCAATGTTTCGACGTCCATTTTGTAGAATTCTGACATTCCTATATCCGTTTCCGGTGTTTCAATATGTAAAGTAAAACAGTTGCCATAAAAAAAAATGACAAGTGCAACTAAATCAAAACTTATTCTTTCGATTCTAAAAATGAAATTTATACCTACAGGCTTCAATTTCAATTAAATTATAAATCAATATAAAATCTCGAAAATTACTAAACCGATTTGAAAAATTCTTTCACTGTTTGGAAGCTATAGGCTATATATTTGATCTCCTTATTCCTAAGGGAATGGAAACTACGTGGGTGAATTCTGCTAATAAAATATGAACACGTAACAAAAGTAGTCCTGCGGCGGTTCTAGGTAAATTACCTAGAACCGCCATAGGGCTACATTTGTCCCACCTGTATCTATAACTATAATTCGATATTAAATAATCATTATAAATATAAATAAATTCATCATAGATCATTTAGCAGTACAACACAGTTCACTGTTAGACTTTATTTATTATGCTAACATCCGCGAAAAGCCGACGAACCCATGCGACAACGTCACCCAGTTCCAAAAAATACTCTCTACGTACGTCTCACCCCGAAACCGGAGCATCCTCAGGATATGTTGAGTCTACTGTTCTATTCATGATGAACTTCCGCAAAGTAACACCTGCTTCTATCCAATATCACTATTGTTTGTTTAACCCCTGCAAATCTGTGCAGTTAACTGTGAGCTCAACTCAATCGAGTTGGTTTGGGCCTAGCATGGTATGCAGGGTACTGGGTAGCAGGTCATGTGGCGAGATCAGCACCAATTTGATAATGATAACGACACTTTTATTATTGAGGATAATGATGGAGATATTGATGAAGATGACATTAATGGCGACGACTATGATGCTTATTGATAAATAAAGCTTTCTATAATTACTTTTGATGTTTAATTTTTTCCTAACATAGCAAAATAAATTATTTTAATTATACTTTAAAGTATGCATTATTTGGATTTTGCTTATTTAAATTACTAAATATTTGTTTCTGTAAATTTTGAGATACAAATTATGAAAAAAGTTTGTACCTAATTGTGTAAGCGGCTCACAAGGAGACGCGTGACGTTTGTTTTTCAATAGGTTTCACCGGCTTCAGTACGTTGCTTGTAAAGACTCACTCTGGCTACTCTGTGATAAAAATATAATATCTAACAGGCAATCTGTGATTCATATACCTCAAAATCATAGATCTCCTTTTAAAAAGTAAGAGGTAAATCATAGAAGGTTAATAAATGAAATGTTTTCAATAGAACGGAAAGTATTTATTTGTGTGAAGTTTCGATTTATTGAAGTTACTAGCCGATCACTTCAATATTAGAGTAATTATTACATTGGCTATTACGAGTACGTTACAATTACTTATTCAAGTTGAAAGGCATTAAATACGTGTTGGCATTTAGTGGAATAAATATGTTTACAGTTCCAAATGGTTTGAATACAAGTTGTCCACTTGGTGGACCGACAGACGTCAACCATATTGGTTGATTGCTAGGCTGGCTCACCAATAATGGAGGTTGGTATTGTTGATACGCATAAAACACTTGTTCATGCGGTGGTGGTTGGTTCAACAATACAAAAGCTGGTTGATTTGGTTGATTTATCGCAGGTTGGTTTATCAGAGGTTGATTTGTCGCTGGCTGGTTTATTGCTGGTTGATTTGTCGCTGGCTGGTTTATTGCTGGTTGATTTTGTTGCCCAACCAAGACGTGATTAGGTTCTTGATACAGCGTTCCCACCAGCTGAGGTGGTTTTTCCTGTTGGTTCAACTGTTGTGGACTTATTAGATTAGTCTTGAGAACTATGTTGGTCTTCACTGGATTAGAATTATCTTCTAATAGGTTTTGACCAGTATTTTGTTGATCAGGTGACGCAGGGAATGCATTTGCAGCCAGAAGAAGGCATGGTAGAACTGCAAGCTAAAACAAATATGGTAAAATACATTTAAGTATCATAGGCTACTAAAGTTTTAGGAACAGGATTTAGAATTTTAGATTTACCCAAGCACAAAAAACCTAAATAAATTTAAATTTAATTACTCATGCTCGACAGTGAGCCGAATATGGGTTGATAGTGATGATGTTTTTGTTTTTTTTTTTTATTAGATATTTCTCTCACCAAACTCACCAAATTATTTACTTCCATAATTAAGATGAAAAGCGACTTTTGTAATAATACTAAAATGTATACAAATAACCCGTTCTATATATAAACTCTTTTAATGATATTAGCTGTTACAGGTAACGACATTGATTAGATAATTGTTATGTCATTGGTTAATTAACAAATGATGATATCTACAGGGCATTCCGCTCTATGTATGTACAATATACCAGACCAATTAGGTACCCTCTAAGTTTTATTGGACGTTTATTAATAAATATACACTAGGTACACACAACTATACATTTAAAAACATAGGTAATACACACACATGAAAGTATAACACAATGAAGCATCGATTCTATAGAGATTTTTCCGTCGCCTGTAGACCTAAGAAGCGCGCTGCAAGATTTCTCGTGAAGACAATAAAATCTTTTAAACAAAAAAATTTAACCGACTTCAAAATCACAAAAATAAACTAAATAGCGAAAAACAACATCGTATGTGCTACCTTCTGATCAGTATAAAAGCGGTACCGAGTTAGTGCTGTATTAATTAAAGCCGTTCCTGAAAATCCTAAATCTTTATGGTTTATACGAACAAATTATATACAAGATTAAAATCCCTCCTTCAATGCAAGTGCCTCTAGCCATGTGGCACGTTGAATATCTTTCTACAAACGCTAACGCTTCGAAAACTAACAAAATGTATGTGAATGACAGATCCGATCGACAACTTGATCACGTGGCCTATTTATAGTGTAATACATTTTTAAATTTTTGAAGCGTTAACGTTTGTAGAAGGAGAATCGACGTGCCACATGGCTACAGGCCTAGTTCGCAAAATGGCCTGAGGGTAGGCAGTTAATTTTTGTATCTATGAAGTGCACGTCACTGCTACCGACAGAAGTGCGTGACATGGAAAACTATTTCTATTCTTTCGTGTTATCAGTAATATTTTTTGTTGGAATCTGCAGATTAGATGTGATGAATATTAATAAAGCTAAAACAAAAATCGTGTTGTGAATCTTGTAAACATAAATCTACTCGTACATGGTACATGCAGCACGGTACACGTCTCCTTATGCACGAACTTATATTTTTCAGACATGATAGCTTTCAGTTATTTTTTTAATAGTTAATGACGAGGTTCTTACTTACTCGTATTTTTCAGACATGATAGTTTTCAGTTATTTTTTTTATAGTTAATGACGAGGTTCTTACTGACTCGTATTTTTCAGACGTGATAGTTTTCAGTTATTTTTTTTTAATAGTTAATGAGGAGGTTCTTACTTACTCGTATTTTTCAGACGTGATAGTTTTCAGTTATTTTTTTAATAGTTAATGACGAGGTTCTTACTTAGGTACTCGTATTTTTTAGACGTGATAGTTTTCAGTTATTTTATTTAATAGTCAATGAGGAGATTCTTACTTACTCGAATTTTTCAGACGTGATAGTTTTCAGTTATTTTTTTAATATAGTTAATGACGAGGTTCTTACTTACTCGTATGAAGTGTGTAGACAATATTTTGGTTGAATCCGGGTAGGAGTCATGTTGTAGTGATTTGAGGTAAGATCGTCCAGAATCCATTAGTGGTGTTATGCACAGGCACTTTAGACGGCCTCCGTGACGCAGTGGTATTCGCGATGGATTTACAAGACGGAGGTCCTGGGTTCGATTCCATTGTACCTATATATAGTAAGATAAGTTTATATAAAATTTGAAGGCTTCGTTGGTCTCACAGAAAGGAACAATTATAATGATGACTAAGCTTAGATTATAAATTATTAGATATATAAGTCTGTGAAAGCAACACTTTCGTCATTTTATAAAATCTCAAAAGGAGACTATTCTGGTCCCACCACGTAACAGAGAAAAAAATAAAATATCATATTTCAAGAAAAATATTTTTTTTTTAATTAAAAAAAAACGTGTTATTAAATAAATATACACGTCGAATAGCTAACCTTCTCTCCGTTTTTCGTCGGTTGAAAATCCATTTCCATTCAATCGCTTCAGTAGCCGCAGCGTATAAAAGGAACAAACATACACGCTTACACACAAACTGTTGCCTATAAAATATAAGTGTGATGTGATGACAAAGATCTATCGATATAAGGCATATATTCCACAGTATGTAAAGCTACGTTAGTTTCGTTGCTAAAGTGTAATAATAAAAATAAATTTCGTTCAAAATTCTACATATGAGTACAGCAAACTTCTGAATACCCAAGATTATAGCACGTACGAGAAATTAGTTCGCAGTTTCTAAGTACTTATAGCCTAATTTGCATAAGCCTACCGCGTCCGGTGGCCAAGCCTTTTAAGCCTGGGCCCAAATAGCCTGGCGACTTGCCAACGTAAGACGACAGCTGGCTTAACATTTGGCTCTAACCACTTACTTAGACATTCTAGGAAATTACTCCTTTAGTAGCGGTTCATGTAAAGTTAATTTGTTATAACCCGTGCGCGTTAATTTGACACCTGTCTACGGAAAACATTCATACAAACTCAGTATAAACATCATTCGAGCCAGGTATCAAGATAAAGAAGTGATCAAGACACACAGAACTTTATAATTTACACTTACACATACACACACACAAATAAATCAATAACATAAAAATAGCCCGCACGAGCTGTAGGTACGTACCTAATAGTTACTACCTGCCTACATCTTAAAATATACAACGTTTCAATAAATAAACTTATTAAACTTTTATTCATCATCATCAGCATTATCAGCGTCCTCTGCTGGACATAGGCCTCTTGCATGGACTTTCAAACACAACGGTCAGAGCCGAATTAAGGCACTAAAGTTGATGCCTTAAGCAATCTTCCCCTGTTCTCCTATCCTTCAGTATAGGTATTGTAGTTGTACAACTTTTTTAATAAACGTATATTAATATCTCGTGGGCACAGCGTCGACCAATGCTGCAGGTGGTATGTGACAGTGCCTAATAGGTGGGTAGGTATTATGGTTAACTCTGACTTAACATTTTATGGTCAGAGTTAATGAACTAATAGAACTAGATCTTTCCTCAAGAACGAATGTTGGTCCTATTCCTAAAGAATTGCATTTGATAGTCGTTACGCCAAATACCCAAACAGAGAAAATTATCATTGCTTTAAACCCAGTGTATCTATGCACTTAACAAGTTGTATAGGCAATCAACAATCAATAATAACGTATCGACGTCTATTATTACAGACGCATTGAACAGGAAATTGCATTTCCTATAAGAACAAAAATTGATAAACAATTATCTACTTACGTCTTCATCCATTAACTACTGATATCTACGTCCTCCTATCTATCAACCTACAAAGCCTAGCTGGTGTATTGATACTAGTCTAAGAGCCAGCAACCGTCCGACCTTCGTCATTTTATAACAGCTGAAAGTTTGTCAGCTCATGCTCCTACCAGGGGGCCTAGTGGCAGTTTGATACTGTTACTGTCACGTAACGTAAACGCGAATTTCTAAGGAATTGAAATAGAGCCATCTAGTGGCACTACTGCACAACTGTTTCAATTCCATATAAAGCGTAAACGTCAACGTGATAGTAACGTCAGTATGGTAGCCATTTATAGAATGTGGACCGTGGTTATTTTGGGAGGTAGCATGTTTCAAGGATCCAGATCCTCAACCGTCTAAATATAAAGTGATTTTTTTTAAATATTTTCCTCGGCACAATATGAGAAATTATATACCCAGTCGCCAATCACTTAGATTCGCGGCAAAGCTTCGAAAAACACTATTTAAGATGAAACTTTAGGGTTCTCTAGCGAGGGGTTGCCATGTAGCCAAATATCTGGCGAATGGGGCTAACACTTCTCATTTTTTTGTATTCTTTACAAGTTAGCCCTTGACTACAATCTCACCTGATGGTTAGTGATGATGCAGTATAAGATGGAAGCGGGCTAACTTGTTAGGAGGAGGATGAAAATCCACACCCCTTTTCGGTTTCTACACGACATCGCACCGGAACGCTAAATCATTTGGCGGTACGCCTTTGCCAGCCAGACCTGGACCAATTAAGAAAATCTCAATCGGCCCAGCCGGGGATCGAACCGAGGACCTCCGTCTTGTAAATCCACTGCACATACTACTGCGTCACGGAAGCCGTCAAAACGCTTTAATAAATATTATGCCGTTGAAAATATAAAAAAAATACACTTTATACTTAGACGGTTGCGAGTCTGGACCCTTGGATACCTGCTACCTCCCAAAGTCACCACGGTTCAAATTCCATAATTAGCTACCATATGTAGGGTAGGAGCATGAGCTGGCAAACTTTTATAAAATGACGAATGTCTGGCGATCGCTGGTTCTTCATCTATATGCCATCGAAACAGAAACATAAACCATTTTAAAACTTACGCGATATTAGTCTTAATGTACTATAGGAATAGATCAGAAAATTGGTTGACAATAAAATCAATACAGGTAGAGGACTGGGTGTTCTGTGCTCTTATTAAGGGCTTCATGAGGCCCTTCGTTCATTATCTCTCACGCTTGGATGACCACTCTCAATGCGTGGTGTCATTAAATACAAGTAACACCATTGGAGCTACAAAGCATTTTTTTTCCTCGACTGATCTGTATTCTGTAGTGTAGCAGAATAACTTGTTAGTCTTAATATTCGAGTCTATAGTATAAGTGTTATTAGGTACTTATAGCAAACGCCACGCGGTTTCACCTGTATAGTTCCCGTTCCTATAGGAAAATAGGGATAAAATATAGTGACAGCACTCGGGGATAGTGTAGCTTCCCAAGAGTGAAAGAATTTTTCAAATCGGTTCAGTAGTTTTGGAGCCTATTCAATGCAAACAAACGAACAATCAAATCTTTCCTCTTATCTTATAATAGGCAAGAACAAAAGACAAGAGAAAACTAACAGGAAAAAATTTTTTTTAGCTTTTGTTTGTCTGTTTTTTACTCTGAAAGTACTTAAAGAATTGTGATGGAGATTTTATTTGTTACGAGTATCTAAAGGAGATATGGTTAGAGTGCGTTAAAGAGTATATTTGTGTAAAAGGAGTACAGAGAGACATAATTAAGTTGACGTATTAATAGAAGAGAATGGAAGAGATGCATATG
Organism: Bicyclus anynana; assembly: GCF_947172395.1. NCBI lineage: Eukaryota > Metazoa > Arthropoda > Insecta > Lepidoptera > Nymphalidae > Bicyclus > Bicyclus anynana. The sequence continues at coordinate 14,328,839 of NC_069093.1, forward strand.
TTTTGTGATTCGCCGACTCCACTTAAGTCAACGATATTAAATGCTGTTAGATGTGTTACTAACGCATGAAAAATGAGGCTCAAAAGAGGAAATTTATAGTCATAGCTGTGGTCAACAACGAACGTTATTTAAACAAATAATACATAATACATAATAATACATAATAATAACAATGTCAAGGTGTGTGTTCAGGAAGTGTAAAAACTATACATATAGGTATTAGGTATACATAAATATAGTGTTCAGTCAGCTCAGCTCAGTGTTGTAGCCTATTATTCGGATTCACTTTTTCGGATTTTGTAGGCACGTAATATATCTATAGTATGCATAATATCGTTGGTAAAAAACATGTTGGATAAGCCGCATGTGTCCAGTATTGTCATACACACACATTACGATGGTGATTCATCATCACAATCAAGGAAAAAATTTCAATTTATATTCGCGGATTAAGTTCATTCACATTGTATACGTCAAATGTCACTGATCCGATGAAAACTGGGTTATGGGATCGTAGCTATAGGTATTAGGTACCCTTTTAAAGAGAAATTCACGCTAAGCTTACAGGATTAAGAGTGGATTAGACTGAATTTGGCGAACGACATTCATTGATAACTATCGCTACAGTATTAGTATCATGTACTATTAACCGAATTTCGGCAAATGCCGCCATTCAAGGTCCAGTGGTTAGACTGTGTGGTTTCGGATCAAGAAGTCATGTCATCTTTCTAGTTTTCGAAGCGTTAGCGATCGTAGACAGAGAATCGACGTGCCACTTGGCTGGGGGGGCAGGTCCGCTAGTCTATACTAATATTATAAAGAGGAAAACTTTGTTTGTATGTTTGTTTATTTGTTTGATTGTAATGAATAGGCTCAAAAACTACTGGACCGATTTTAAAAATTCTTTCACCATTCGAAAGCCACATTATCCACAAGTAACATAGGCTAAATTTTATTTTGGAAAAAAATAGGCTTCCGTAAGATATTTGGGTTTTTCGGACACAAGGTGTAAAAAATCAACCAGAAAAGTAGGGTAGGGGTAGGTAGGAGTAGGGTAGGGTTAGAGGTAGGGGTAGAGGTAGGCTGGGGGTAGGGTAGGGGTAGGATAGGGGTAGTTGAAAGTTTACATCGGGTTTCACGCGGACGAAGTTGCGGGCGTCGGCTATAATGAAATAAAGAAGACTAATATCACGAGGTGAGCCGGTGATTTTCAAGTACAATATTCCAATGACTGACTGAGTTATAAGTTGCAGACAAACCCGATTAATATTACCATGGCGTCGACACATAAAACATAATAAAAATCAAAATGTCCGCCAAATTGAAACATTATTAACGCTTGCGCTGGCGACCTGCGCATGGATTAAATAAAATATCGTAAATATGTAAAGTACCGTTAATTCAATAATTTAAGAGAAAATAAATTGGATTGTGCAAATACGGCACGAATACGATTGCATTGCGTTATAGGTACGTATAATATTTTAAAGGGTTATATTATAAATGCTCTTTGATATATTCGAGCTCTTTATTTGCGACTAGCGGACGCCAGCGACTTAGTCAGCGGTTTACACCAATCTCCTCCCTCGTCCAAATCTCCTCCCACAAAACAAATCCCTCGGGATTTTTCCGGGATAAAAACTATCCTATGTCTTAATCCAGGCTATAATATATCTCAATACTTTTCAGCTAATTCGGTTCTGAAGTCGAGGCGTGAAAGAGTAACAAACATTCATACCATCAAAATCATCAGTTTCGCAAATCTCGGAAAACCATGGATTTTCGGGATAAAAAGTAGCCTATGTGTTAATCCAGAGTAAAATCTATTTCCATTTCAAATTTCAGCCAAATCGCTTCAGTAGTAGCGGCGTTAAAGAGTAACAAACATCCATACAAACTTTCGCGTTTATAATATTAGTAGGATGTCTGCCAGTTTCTTAAAAGAGACGAGTCCTTTTCTGCCAACAGTTTTTAATATTATATTTTCTGTGATCATCATTATCGACGGGCCACTACAGGGCTAGCTTCCGTCCTTATATTAATATCAAATTAATACATAGTCTTTGCTCTCGAAATTGTAGACTAATATATACCTAGAACACACTGTCCAGTTAGGTAGGTCCAATTTCGAATTAGAGGTGAACCGCCGAATCCAGAAATCTGCGACATCTTACCGTCTAAAATTCCTCAGTGCCTGAAGACGACAGTCTTCGAACAGTGTGTGTTGCCAGATGACCTACGGACCCGACACTTGTTCGCTGATAGGGGCCTTGTTAGAAGGCTCAAAGTCTCTAAGCGGGCGATGGAGTGAGTTATACTTGGAGTTTACCTGCGTGATCGAATCATAAACGAGGAGAACCGCAGACGAACCAAAGTCACTGACATAGCTCAGCGAGTCGCAAAGCTGAAGTGGGCACATAGTTCGAAGAGCCGACATATTCACTGAGCTATCAGGGATAGAAATAAAGATTAACATAAAGCAAGTAAGTGTCTGATAAAGCTCTAGGTATCTGAGAATCGAAACTTTATCTCAAGATTGTGAAGCAATTAACGCTTAAAGTGAGATGGAAGTTGGAAGCTCATTATTTATTAAAAAGGCTGACTCGACAGTTTATTTTGCCGAGTTTAAAGTATTTTATCTTTAAAAGTCGTGACTGTGTTTACTGACTGCCACTGCTAGTCACCTGACTTACGAGTGTGGAAGGCAATCGTACTCAATCGCTATTTAATGGCAATGCGTTCGAGCTTTTATATTACTATTTATTACTGTTTACTGTGCTGTAGATAATAAAATTCATGATACTCAAATCAATGTGGCTTTGTTTATAGTATAATTAATAATTTATCATTAATACATTATCATCCTAAGCGAGATTGATCCCTCTAATAGGAAGACTAGTTACAAGTAAATTACAGAACGCAATATTTTGACATTGTATAGCTATTTATATTTTATATACTGTGTCGTAAACGGCTGATATGCGATAATGATTGTGTATAAAATGAAGCATGGACACCTAAATTATGGGATATACTTTATTTTTTTAAAAATAAGTCATAAGAAAAAAATGTACTAATTAAATCATTTTTTACTGAAAATGGTTGACGCGATAATCGGAAAAGCAATATTTACGAATACACTGAAAAAAGAAACCCTACTAGAAAAACTAAAATATTTTTGGGAATAGGTCAACCCTGGAAAAGTTCAAGACATGCGCCTTACACGCACTTGTGACTATTGCAACAAAGACACTGTACTTAGTATCTTCATTCTTATTAAATACCTTTAATCATCATCATCATCATCATCATCATCATCATCATCATCATCATTATAAACCCATATTCGGCTCACTGATGAGTTCGAGTCTCCTCTCAGAATGAGAGGGGTTAGCAAATAGTCCATCCACGCTGGCCCAATGCGGATTGGCAGACTTCACACACGCAGAGAATTAAGAAAATTCTCTGGTATGCAGGTTTCCTCATGATGTTTTCCTTCACCGTTTGAGACACGTGGTATTTAATTTCTTAAAATGCACACTGAAAAGTTGAAGGTGCATGCCCCGGACCGGATTCGAAGCCACACCCTCCGGAATCGGAGGCAGAGGTCATGTCCACTGGGCTCTATCACGGCTCTCAATTATGGATTCTTATTAAATACTTTTAATAAGAATGCATAATTCCATACACTTCGAATACACATGGAACTAATGGGGACGTGTAGATAGTAAGTAGTAACGCAGAAACAAGTATCAGAAAAAGATGAAAGTTGGCGTTAGTATCTAATGACATCCGGTGTACGGAAAAAGAAATACCAGTCACTTTCTGGACCACCCCCTGGGTTTCGAAACACGATAAGTTTTACTTTTCCTATATTATTTGCACAATGTGATATTTTTAGACATTTTCATTTGATTATAATGATTTTAATGATTACGTGCTAGAGAATTCGTTACTAACTGTTCCCGTGCTGTTCCTGCCTTTTTTTATTCTTTTACAAGTTAGCCCTTGACTGCAATCTCACCGCATGGTAAGTGATGATGCAGTCTAAGATAAGAAGAAGCGGGCTAACTTGTTGTTGTTGTTGAAAATCCACACCCCTTTCGGTTTCTACACAGCATCGTACCGGAACGCTAAATCACTTGGCGGTACGTCTTTGCCGGTGGGGTGGTAACTAGCCACGGCCGAAGCCTCCCACCAGCCAAATGCCTTCTGCATCGGTCGATTTCCATAAGTGGAAAATGATTGCGTTTTGCAGTTACGTGTGCTTTGGGGTTAGATCGATGTGTGAATTGTCCGAATATATTTATTTACAATGATTTTCTACTGTAGATATGTTACGTGGATTACGTGCCTACAAAATCACCGCAAAAGATCATCCGAATTTTGCTACTCTACTAAGCGCACACATGCACAATTTTGTTTTTACTTACGTTATATATTTATGTACTGACCACACATTTCGTGTTGTTTTTTTTGTAGACAATATTTGTATATTTTTTTCTTCTTCTACTTGCTACTTAGTAAAATAGCAAATGTCAGAATGAAGATAAACAATCTTGAGATCAGAATGAAGATAGAATTTCTGACCTTAATAAACAAAAAACATTATGTTTTTGCATCCGGATGAAAAGCATACAAGGGTTCCATTTCTTATAATTTATGTGAGTAACTCTAAAAACAAGATTAACCTAATCTATAAGCCAAATCTCAAATTATATCTGCTTTCTCTACTAACGCATATAAGCGTTTTAAATTCGGTTTTAAACTATGCTAATGCACAAATAATAGTGCAATTAAAGCCTTAATATTAACCACTTTGATGATCGTTCATAAGACGTCCATTGCCTCACCTGTGGTGTTTAAATTGCTGTAATAACACAGTTTACAACTCTTGAAGCTTTTAAATTCGGAATTAATAAACATTATACTTTGATAACTACTTTATTAGGGTTAAGATGCGTTCACTGGATTATAGGACACTAATTAGATATTTTTTTCATTTTATAACCCCGAGTAAGAATTTTATTCAGGAGATCTCACACTTCTGCGATGACATGATCTTTGCCATTTTATAATAGAACAGTTTGTCAGCTCATTCACCCAGTGTAAGTGCGATTGGAGTCTGGAGTTTGTATCGTTAATGTATGTGATAGACCTTTAGTAAAACAAAATATGCAAAATGGAAAAATTCGTTCTACAATAAAAATAATCAAACTTCATCTAAGAATATTTTTTTTTTACTCTTTACAAGTTAGCCCTTGACTACAATCTCACCTGATGTTAAGCGATGATGCAATCTAAGATGGAAGTGGGCTAACTTGTTCGGAGTAGGATGAAAATCCACACCCCTTTCGGTTTCTACACGACATCGTACCGGAACGCTAAATTGCTTGGCAGTAGGTTAGGTAGTTACTATCGTCTTTGTCGGTAGGGTGTTAACTAGCGACGGCCGAAGCCTCCCACCAGCCAGACCTGGACCAATTAAGAAAATCTCAATCGGTCCAGCTGGGGATCGAACCCAGCACCTCCGTCTTGTAAATCCACCGCGCATACCACTGCGCCACGGAGGATAGCGTATTTAATACGTTTTCCTCGGGTGGAATGGTTTCATTTCCATTTTCATTATGATTTCAAATATTATATTAGAAATCATAAGTAACACTACAGTCCTCAATTACCGGATACTCAGTTCCGTGACAACTCCTCACCAAACACAGTGGCCTCCATGACGCAGCGGTATGCATAGTGGATTTACAAGACTGAGGTCCTGGGTTCGATCCCCAGCTGGGCCGATTGAAGTTTTCTAGATCCGATTGATGGAGGGCTTCGGCCGTGGCTAGTACCTATCACCCTACCGACACAGACTTATCACCAAGCGATTTAGCGTTCCGGTTTTCGTGTACAAAAAGAAAGGGGTGTGGATTTTCATCCTCCTCCTAACAAATTAGCCCGCTTCCATCTTAGATTGCATCATCACTTACCATCAGCGGGATTATTATGTAACTCGGTGTACCATTCAAGTAGTCAGTCACTACATCGTTTTTCATCGTAGTTTCGTTTTTGCAATGATTTCTTTTTAACATTGTGTTTTCAACGAAATGACACAATAATCGTCATTGATAAAACCAAACATCATTGCCACTTGATGTAAAATGGCGTAGGTAAGGTAGAATAAACTATATTAGATGATCACAAATACGAAAATACGACGAAAATCGATGTAGTGAGATACATAATAAGACCGCAGTTGAGATTGTAGTCGTGACAACTCCTCGCCAAACACCCTTAAAGTTATCTCTTAAACGGTGTCTGACAAAGCTAAGTAAGCTTTAATTCATTCGTAATTCTCAGAAGACAAGTTAAAATGAAGATGTAATACGTACATTCATATAAAACCATTGTAACCTCCGCCTACGGCACATATCCCATACCTTTGGCCTACATACCCATAGGTACCTCGAGATCGCAGATTACGAACCGGTAAACGTTTGTAACTCATAAAAGCTTGTCGATAAACGATTATAATTTGTGTTATTTTAAGTGCTTGCACACGCATTTTGAATTCGATTGCATGTTTATACTTGACTGTTCTGTCCCCCTAGCCAAGTAGTATTCTTCGGAAACTAAAAAAATTTATGGGAATGACAGATCTTGATCACGTGATCTGTCGATAGCAAATGTCATTCCTATACATCTTTCTAGTTTTCAAAGCGTTGGCGATCGTAGAAAGAGAATCGACGTGCCACTTCGCTGGGGGGGCTGTAATAAAAGAATAGAAGCTACCTGTACTGTGGTCTTTAAACATAAATTAAAGCAAAATTAGCTGAAAAAATAAATTAAACACAAAAACATTTACTCTGGAACTACTGTAAGGCCTAGTTTGGACTACTTTAGCATTTCAGTCGAGCAGCACACTAAACTACTTGCTAACGTCCAAAAATCGTTCGCACGCGACTAAAATACTAAAGTAGTCTAAACTAGGTATAAGTACCCAAAAAATCTTTTTTAAATCTATCAAAATTATTGCAAGAGATAAGAAAAACAAATATTTTACATAAAAATAACTTTTGTGACAGCGGACAGAATGGACAGTGGTAGACTACGTGGTACAATACGTAATCTTGTATGATACTAATAATTTCTAATATACCTATTATCGTACAAGAAAATGTCCATAACCTTGACTTTGATATTACCAGATGATTCCCCATATTATTTTCTTTAATATTATTAAGGCTAGCGTGGTTTTACTCAAAAGAACAATCAATTAATAAACTTTCACAATTTTCCGGTCAATGCAAGTAGAAATTTTCTATCCATTGGACAGATAAAAAGGCTCCAGCTAAACTTTCTTTAAGCGAGCCAAAAAAAAGAACATAAAAGGCGAACCAGGCGAATAGAACATAAATGAGTGCACGTAATCACTTTTGACCAACGTCCACTGGTCCACCTAATGAGAGCATTTCATTTAATTGCTCCACAAATAAATGCTGAATGACGCTGAATGCAGCAGCGATTTCAAACGGTTCCGTACGTGACAAGTTAGTTATAAGCTTTCCCTGTGTTGTAAGACTTTATTTTTCCCCTTATAAGTTGCGGGTGTAATGATCTTACACACACGTTACTAACAGGGCTTCCCAAACTTTTAAGAGCTTGGATGAAACTTGTGTATTCTGAATACCTTTTATTTTATGAAACATACTGGATGTTTGCACCTCCAACTTTTCAGTTGTGTGCATTTTAAGAAATTAAATATTACGTATCTCAAACGGTGAAGGAAAACATCGTGAGGAAACCTGCACACCAGAGAATTTCTTGATTCTTTCTGCGTGTGTGAAGTCTGCCAATCCGCATTGGGCCAGCGCGATGGACTATTGGCCTAAGCCCTCTCATTCTGAGAGGAGACTCGAGCTCAGCAGTGAACCGTATATGGGTTGATAACGACGACGACTGGATGTTTAGGGATGATGACAGTTTTTTAAATTGTATATAAATTAAAAGTATACTAATAGTAAAGCAATTTTGTAAAAGGAACAGGGTATCTGCGATCATTACTTTCGAAGCTACAGGGATTTAAAGAGTCAGATTTGCGGCGCTGCCGCGGATCCCTGAAAAACGCCCCATACAAAATGGCTTGAAATAATGACGTCATAGGCAATGTAGTGCTCGTTAGATTTGTATGCGCGTTCAAACAAAATTACTAATATCTTTGTTATTTGTGCGTTTATGCTTATAGTTCATATATTAAAAAATGTCACATTTAATGTAAGAAAGCTAAAACTGTATGAATTTTCATCTAATTACGATAAAATATTTTTAATAGATTTTGAAATTTTATAATCTCATTTATTTTGCAAATATCCAGATAATCTTTGCTTTTTATGTATAAATTAGTTAACATTGACCTTATTTACCCGAATGTATCATAAAAATCAATATATTCAAACCTAGTCATCATCCCCATTAACGATATCAAACTTACTTGTATGTATAGGTATCATACTGATACAATGATTACAAATAAAATACACTGTAATTTAAATAACATCAAAAGCTTTTATTAGATATAAAAATAATTAAAAGTGTAACAATTTAATTCTTTATTTTAACTATAAATGTGAATAAATAGGCACATCTTAGCCAACATCCAATATATGGTGATACCTAAATAATTGTGCGGAACTCTAGCCACTTTTCTACGGAACCCGCTTTGAGAAGCGCTGCGTTACTTTATCGCGAGAACGATGACATATTTATTTTAGCTATTAGCTGGTTTACGAACATACAAGACATATTTATTTATAAGTAAAGAACGGCTTTATTTGGTTTACGAATGTATCAATTTTGTACTTTTTATGTAGTGCTGAGAGTTTGCTGGTTTTGTGAAATTGATCATACCAAATATGGATGTATAAAATCCATACTTTCAACTGTTTATTACCTCATTATTTATATTATTCTTTACAAGTTAGCCCTTGCTAACGCTAAATTGCTTGGCGGCACGTCTTTGCCGGTAAGGTCCTGTCAAGGCTTAATTAAGAAAACATCAATCGGCCTAGCCGGGGATCAAACCTAGGACCGCCGTCTTGTAAATTTACTGCGCATACCATTCGCCATCAAGGACGCCATGCACCTTTAGATAACTTTCCCGGCAACCATGATTTTCAATATAGTACACAGCAAAGCTTCCTGGCGTCAGGACTAAGCGCTTAGGCAGACGATACTTTTCCGGGTGAACTTTGTCACTAACTATTAAAAAGTGCTACTAGAATATTAACCTTCGACGTACGAATTTTAGTACGATGTCATGATGAAGACGTTCACTTACTATCGTGAGATATTTCAGTCAAAAATGGTCATTACAGCGGCAACACTGCATAACAAGCATAACACCAAAGCTTTCCTCTTGTAAAATGCTGCGACGACGGCTCGACGTCTCCGTGGTGCCGTGGTATACGCGGTGGATTTACCCAGCTGGACCGATTGAGGTTTTCTTAATTGGTCCAGGTCTGGCTGCTGTGAGGCTTCGGTCGTTACCACCCTACCAAAAAAAATGTACCGCCAAGCGATTTAGCATTCCGGTATGATGTCATGTAGAAACCGAAAGGGGTGTGGATTTTCATCCTTCTCCTATCAAGTTAGCCCGCTTCCATCAGGTGCAATTGTAGGTAAACTGGTACCTACATATGGTAGACTCAGTAACACGAAAAACCTAACGACGGATATATTTGTGGGTTTTTAATCTCTGAAATCAAAGAAGGAACTTCACTTATAGTTAGTTATTGATAAATCTGCCATTACAGCGGTCTTACCATGTTACGTAGCTAAGTGTTGGGCAGACAAAGTTTCCGTGCAGAAAATCCACCCATGTAAAGACCTATGTAACCTGTTAACTCAAGAGTCAAGTCGTAAGTTCAAGAAAAACGACGCTAGCTGCCTATTTTCACAAAGCCCTTAAGATTCGTGTGTACGACTTAGTCTAGTGACCAGTTACTATTATGGTGCCTACTAGCAGTGTAACCGTACAGTGTAAATCGGCCATTACAGTGGCGTCTCACTATGCTAGCTAAATATTGGGCAGACGAAGTTTCCGCGCGGAAAATGCAGCGGTCTGCAGACCGATGCAACCTGTCAAAGACTCAGTGACTCAAGAGTCAAGTCACAAGTTCAAGAACAGCCGCGCTAGCCGCTTAGTTTCAGAAAGGCGTCTAGTGTACCTATAACTTATTCTAGTGACCAGTTACTATTATGGTGCCTACTAGCAGTGTAACCGTACAGTGTAAATCGGCCATTACAGTGGCGTCTTACTATGCTAGCTAAATATTGGGCAGACGAAGTTTCCGCGCGGAAAATGCAGCGGTCTGCAGACCGATGCAACCTGTCAAAGACTCAGTGACTCAAGAGTCAAGTCACAAGTTCAAGAACAGCCGCGCTAGCCGCTTAGTTTCAGAAAGTCCGCAGCTTTAGCGTCGGACGCACGCGGGTACTGCAACGCGATCGAGTTGTGTGCATACGTTACATATTAGAATTTTTAAACGAGTGATTTTTTCCCGCACTATAAGGTTTTTGCTGGCAGGTCGTCGGACAACCAACGATGCAGAACTTCATAAGGTCAGTTTGCTAGGGTTGCCAATCTTAATCTGCACTTTTTGAAATGTTTTTCAAATTTTAATTAATTTCACTCTGAAAATGTTCTTGCCTAAAAACAGCAATTTCCACCTACTAAATTACGGTAATTTTAGTAATTAGTAATTTAAAAAAGGCTGTTGGCCAGAATAACTCAAAATTCATTGTTGTGAAGTTTTGTAGCATTATTTCGAGACAAAGTTTCGGTAAATTTATTCAGCTATTTAGTATCTATTCATCGGTTTCATTCAAAGATCGGTCTAACGGACATCCCTAATTTATTTTATAAAGGGGACAAATTTCTGCTCAAGTATTTTTACCAAATATACTAAACACTTACACACTACAAGTATTATTTAAGAAAATTTACGTACCTACGTATTATATTCTAATAATTATTTTCAGATAATTCAGTAAAATATTATTTAAGCGGTAAACAACCTTAATAATTGTCAAGTTTTTGAGTGAATATCAATAAATAAATATGTTGATAGTGGATATAATGATTTTTTTTTATTTAATTGAGTATATAACTACGAATGGCATATTTTAACTACCTACTAATTCTTGTAATTCCAAGTAACAACCCTGTTTGAGCGTCTTTTAATTAATTTTAGCAAAAAACTATTTTTTTCTCTGCTATATATAACTGAAGGCTCATAAAGTGTGTGCGGAATTTTTATAGCATTTTGTACGTGTCTTTAACCCATATAAAGGAATGTATTGTAGTCGCAAGTCGTGGTCAAGTCAAGGCAAAACAATGGACTCTCGACTCCCATAAACGTGCCGCTCTTGTGGGAAAATAGAAGGAAAGGTTATTATATGACTTTTATTATGATTAGGAATTAAATAGTATTATCAACACATGCAATTTATGTGATTACTACGCAGGCAAAATTATTTAGACCGATGAACTATTATCATATCCAGTCCTTAGATTGCATCTTCACTTCTATCATTCACAACTAATCATTTAATAAAATAAACTTGAAAAACTTAAAGATGAAGTGGGCTTTACATACTTGCAGGTAGCTACATAGTTAATAATACATTTTAGCATGTAAAAATATTAAAAAACGGTTAGCGTTAAAAGATCAATGCGAAACTTTAAAAAAAATATCACGCAATCTGCCAAGAAACATCGAATAATTTGATGTATTTTAGAATTTTAATATCGTGAGTGTTATTCATATTAATTAATTATGAAATACTGTTAAAACTCACGTGATACACCGTCGGAGTATACCCGACTAGTTTCGAACCCATACGGGGCCCTTAGTCATGAGCTGGTTCTTGCAACGCGGCACGATCCAAACTAGTCGGGCATTCTCCGTCGTTATATCACGTGGATTTTAGCCGTGTTTCTTAATAATTTGATGTACACAATACACATCCTACTCGCATAAAATATCATCATTAACAACCTGTATTCGGCTCACTGTTGAGCACGAGTCTCCTCTCAGAATGCGAGGGCTTAGGCTAATAGTCCACCACGCTGGCCAAATGCGGATTGGCGCATAAAATAATAGCAACTTTATTCGACTAAAAATCGCTAAATCTAGTGAAACGCAATAAATATTCCGAGATTCGACAAAAGAACAGTTAGAGTTCGGTAATATGTGAGTTGATATATGAATATGGTAATTTGAATAAAATATTACAGTTGTAATGTTTGTGGTGGACGGAGTAGATTGGGCCAAGGTGTAAAGGGAACACGCCGAGCTCGGTAATAATTGCACGTCAGTGTGATTTATTAACTGGTGTAATACGGTAATATGGGTAATAGTTTAGCCGGTAATCTCCGTGAAAATTGTTTATTAGGGAGCTAACGCACTGACGGTTTTATTATTATTACGTGATATTATAAAATTATTAATATAGCCTCGAGCGTTTAACATAAATAGCTTCAGATCTCAAGATATACAGGTTCGACTCCTGGGTCGGGTTATGAAAAAGCTTTTATTTCTAATAAGAAATAAGAAGTTTTGAGTATACATTTTTAGACCAGAGTTGGGATTTTTGAGGTTACCTCTTGGTTACTATCATTTACATCTAGTAAGGTATTAGATCGTTTGGGGTCCCAAGGTGCTGGAATGGCGACCCCGCACCGGAAAACGCAGTGTTGGTCGACCCCCTACTAGGTGAACTGAGGATATCAAGCGGGTTACAGGAAGCCGCTAGATGTTGGCGGTTCGAGATCGTTTTGTTTGGAAGTCCATGCAAGAGGCCTATGTCCAGCAGTGGACGTCCATCGGTTGTTAGTGATGATGATGAAGGTATTAGATTATAGATTTTAACATTATCATTCTAAGACCCCCAATATAATAGGCCTCCCCAATTTCCAAAAAGGAGGGGACTTAATCCTGCAGTGGGCTGATGATGATGATGATAAAATTATTATCAAGTTGGTAGGGCGCTTTCCATATAAAAATCGACAGAAAAACACACAGACAAGGCATGCAAATATAGATTATACCTAATCGTTTCCAGATTATATTATTCATGTCTATAGATTACTAGCAGACGCCCGCGACTTCGTCCGCGTAGAATTCAGTTTTCACAAATCCCGCGGGATTGATTTTTCCGGGATAAAAAGTAACCTATGTGTTCATCCGGAGTAAAATATATTTCCATTCCAAATTTCAGCTAAATCGCTTCAGTAGCTGCAGCGTAAAGGAGGAACAAACATACACACTTACACACAAACACACTTACAATAGACTTTCGCCTTTACAATCGTTATCAACCCAAATTCAGCTCACTGCTGAGCTCGAGTCTCCTCTCAGAATGAGAGGGGTTAGGCCAATAGTCCACCACGATGGCCCAATGCGGATAGGCAGACTTCACACACGCAGAGAATTAAGGAAATTCTCTGGTATGCAGGTTTCCTCACCGTTTGAGACACGTGGTATTTAATTTCTTAAAATGCACATAACTGAAAAGGTGCATGCCCCGGAGCGGATTCGAACCCACACCCTCCGGAATCGGAAGCAGGGGTCATATCCACTGGGCTATCTTGCCTTTAGAGTATTAGTGTGACAACTGTTGACTAAAACTATGAAACATTTGTAAAATAGTAACTTCTCTTAACTTAATCTTCTATTAACAATAATAATACATACGTAAAATGTAGATAATATGAATGTCTCAGTAGCTACAAACAATTAATGAAGCTGTACAAGTGAGAACAAGGTAATTGCTTTGCGTGTAATTCGATCACGTCGGGTATGATTGCCTTCCATCGATTTTATTGAGGAAATATCGGCATTGTGTTGTTAGAATTGAATAAAAGCTGAAGCGTCTAAACTAAAGCGTCTGGGAAACTTTATGTTTACAGCAGTTTTGGTTATAGCCGCGTAGTTCCCGTTCTCGTGGGAATAGAGGGGTAAAACATAGACTATGTCACTCGCTGATAATGTAGTGTTCCATTGGTGAAACAGTTTTTAAAATAAGTTCACTTCGTATACGCTAACAAATGAATTGTTAGTGCTTATCCAGTGCACTTTTCCCCAGTTTGATTAAATTATCTTACTAGTGCATATCCTAATCAACAACCTTATGCACGCCACTGGTTCAGTGGCTTAAGCGTTAATGCGAAACAAACTAAATATGCACATTTGCATTTTATATTACTTAGGATAATGTAGGTACTCGTAAAGTGTAAGGGTTAAAAAGGGCATGGAAGTTTACACCAATTTATACCGGACTCAATAGCAGACGTAGCGTTTAAGAATAAGATAAATATAGTTTCATAATATATTATTTAACTTGCACTCTTTCACCCACCACAGTGCAGATAGACCCTGTCCAAAGTGTAATTTAAACAACTTCCTAAAATTACATGTCCAGACTCAAAAATATAGATACTAAAATTATATGAACCTATTTTCTCCTTTAGTAAATTGCAATAAAGGCTATTTTGTAATGTACGATTTAACAAACATGAACCAAGTGGCCATCGGTACAAGATCATTATCACTGTCTCGAACCCTTTCAGCGTATTAGTCCATAAAGTATCGCAATCGTTCAGTGAGAGATTCTATACGCAACGTTCCTCTTTATAAAAGTACCGGCCCACTGGGTCTAATCGATCACCACTTTTTGTTGCGTGCTACCCGACCGGGTACAACAAATGGGTTGATATTTTGATAAATAACTTTGGATTAAAATCAGAATGATGAATATGAGGTTTAATCCATAATAAGCTAGTCTTTATTTTAATATTTGACTTTTGGTATCCCAGTTCCTCTGACCCTAATAAGAGTCCACTCCAAACTATCATCGATATAAGCATATTTTTTTCTTCTTATTTTTTTTTACAAGTTAGCCGTTGACTCAATTAACGTATTTTTACATAAAATAACATTTTAACAAAAAACTGGTATTTACGAAATTTCGTTAAAATAATCATTTTAGATGATCGTAGAAACAAAGAGACATTTGCACTTATTGTAAAATGGTGCAGTCAAGCATATTTCGTTGAAATAACTATTTTGAATCGTCACAAAAACGAAAATACTCTAAAAAACGATGTAGTGACTGATTACTTGAATGGTACACCGAGTTACATAATAACCCTTCTGGACTGGTTTAGCACCGTAACCGTGAACGTGACGTGAGATTCTGAAGTCACTGAACCAACGAGGTACTATTACTGTTTTTTAATCTCTTTGAGAAATCACTTAATGTTAATATGGTCATCAACCAGACTTGTCACTTGTTGATAAAGTCCAACTTTACATTAAATTGCAGGCGCGTGTAATAAAATTGGAGTGTAATATTGTAATATTGAAGAGTAATGTTATAATGAACTGCGCACGGCGCTGGCCGTCAATTTGTTGGGTGCGGATTCGATTACAGACTTAGATAAGGGGCTCATATAAAATTTATAACAGCAATTTTGTTACTTTATTAATATTACAGCAATATATTTACGTAAATATGGGAAATCATTTAAGAGAACCTTCTGGCCTAATCACTAACTTTGCTCTATTAGCCACCTATTATAATTAACATGAAATACAACAGCCGCATGTTTCGTATTCCGTAAAGATCGTTGTTAACGAATATGATGTTTGTAGTGATCAATCAATCAATCAATTTATTTCTTTGCAGATACATGCATTATTTATACAGGTGGTCGGTAGATGTAGATGGTAAATGTATCTTGCCAATGAGGCATGCAAATTATTTATTAAGTATTTAATGATTCAAAAGACAAACACACTGGTTAGTTATTTTGATCAGTTTGGAGTGAATACGAAATCACGTGATTTATGAATTACTCAGTAGAATTTGATTCATCATCATCACCATCATTATCAGCCGATGGACGTCCACTGTTGGACATAGGCCTCTTGCATGGACTTCCAAACAAAACGGTCTCGAGCCGCGAGTATCCAGCGGCTTCCTGCAACCCGCTTGATGTCTTCGGTCCACCTAGTGGGGGGTTGACCAACACTGCACTTTCCGGTGAGGGGTCGGCATTCCAGCACCTTGGGACCCCAACGTACATCGGCTCTTCGAACTATGCGGCCTACCCATTGCCACTTCAGCTTCGCGACTCGCTGAGCTATATCAGTGACTTTGGGTCAAAGTTAATGAATAGTCCAGCTAGTCTGTGATGAGAATTAGTTGTATATGGATTGGGCCTGTGATTGCATGACATTCACTTGATAAACGTTAAAAGTGGGAGCGTGGATTTGGGAGGTATAGGTTTTAATAGTCCAGACTCACCTTACATTTTTTTTAAACCACAATCTGATTGTTGAATATTTCACAATTGAACAATAAGTTCGTCTTTTTCAGTTATTTAACCATGTCTCTCAATCCAATTACAGGGTAAGCTCGGTAGACCTGTCTCTTGGCTGCGTGTGTTTCCATTACACGCTGATATTCTGTTGGATTTTTAGACACTTTTTATAATACAGCGTGTTTGGAGTCCTCGTAGCTTTAATTTTAAGTTTGCGACTTTACCTAATCATCATTAAATTTTTACAATAATGTAAAAAACAATGACAAATGCAACGATAGTATAAGTTATTGAACAAATGTGATACATTTGTTATCAACAAAGTACCAAGCGTCTGCTGGTTTTCTGTGAAAGGTGCGCAAACGAGGAGCAGCAGGCCGCGGCGTGCGCCACATGCTGTTAAGGGCCCTCGAATCCTTACCAGAAAATCCCGATCGAACTGAACTTGTAGAACTTGAGAGCTGATAATAGATTAGCATTTTTATGTATTTGTATATATTTGACATTTTTACTTTATAAGTAAAACCTAACCTATCCAGTTTAGATAGTAGTGGGGCCCCATTGTTTTATTTGCACCAGGGCCCTTGGTTACTTAGCTACGCCACTGCTGTCTGTATTCAATTACAGGATTGAAAAATGGACAATGGAAACGTGAAATTCAGTTTTTCACAAATCCCGCGGGAACCATGGATTTTTCCGAGATAAAAGTAGCCTATGTGTTAATCCAGAGTAAAATCTATTTCCATTCTAAATTTCAGCCAAATCGCTTTAGTTGCCGCAGCGTAAAGAAGGAACAAACATACACACTTACACACAAACTTTCGCCTTTATAATATTAATGAATGTAGATGCACTCTTCCTTTAACTTTTTAGGATCCCACTTCTTCTTTTAGTGCCATCTTCTATCGGAAGTTAGCAACCATTAAGGCTAATTTGACCTTGTTTACTGCTGCCCGAAATAGTGATCTGGTGGTAGGTACTTATCGTGAAACTGCCGTAAGTTCTTGCGCCAAGATGTGCATCGTACGTCTACGCCCAGTTCTTTGTTCACCCTTTATCTTTCCCTAGATAATAAGCTGGAGCAGCTGGCCTATTCATTATTTTGGTCTCGCCTCTATAATATTAGTGTGATAGTGTGATGTGATGTGATGGTGCTGTCATAAGATTATAAAGCATGACGTTAATATAGCGTAGTCTAATGAAAACCTTCGTAGGTAGTAATATTTTATGAGTCTTGCTGGACGTAAGCCAACCGCCACGGCGGATTGCAGGCATTTAAGGCGTGCTTCTGAATAATAGATACGTTCGCAGATCATTTCCTTTTATTTCCAACATTTCTAGACGATTAAACGCTCATTCCAGATCGCTTATTTTGTTTTTGAACGTTTTCACATCGTATTGTTTCGCTTGACAAGTCTAGAGTTTACTCGATGCTAGAATAAAGCTCGTTTCGACTATTTCTTTAATTTGTATTTAATTTCTTCTGGAAATTGTGGTTCTAGTGGTACTTATTTCAAACGCGTGTTTCATTATTTAAAATATTGGCATTATAATAATATTTTTATCTTGTTCTTGCAATGTTTAATCATTGTAGCCTGGTTACAACATAATCATTAATCTTCATAACATTACCTATATCTTTACTCTTAAGTTAGTGATGGTTAGTTTTCTCCTAACCAATTCAAACATTCCACCTTGGCCTATAGCAATATATATTTTAATTTAATAAATATGATATTACTGTGTCAATTGTATTTTTGAAAATTTGGCAGTTTTAAAAATGGTTTTACCCTGATCCTATGAATATACCTAATCATCTTGTTATTTTTATCATTACTTGGAAGGCCGTCTTTATTTACTGAAATGCAGTAATTATAGTCGCCGTTTCTCAAACTTTAATAGATAACATCAATGCAATCCATTAATTGGCGGCGCTTTTAATTCATTAAAGGAGTGAGCGTGCGTGTGGGCCGGATTCCGGGAATCCGGGATTAAATCGCGTGATGTCCTTACTTCGTTTACGTTCATACCTACTATATTTAACATTTTTACTTGATAAAACCTAACCTAACCAGTTTAGATAGTACGGGGCCCCATTTTTTTATTTGCACCAGGGCCCTTGGTTACCTAGCTACGCCACTGCTGTCTGTATTCAATTACAGGATTATTAAAAAACTAGCGAACGACCCGCGTGGAGTTCAGTTTTTCTCAAATCCCGCGGGAACCATGGATTTATCCGGGACGAAAAGTAGCCTATGTGTTAATCCAGAAAAAAATCCATTTCCAATCTAAATTTTAGCTAAATTCACACTTACACACAAACTTTCGCCATTATAATAGTAGTGATTTACACGAACTTTCGTTGATGATCTGTCCTTTAACTTTTTAGGATCTAACTTCTTCTATTAGTGCCATTTTCTATCGGAAGTTAGGAACCATTAGGGCTAATTTGACTTTGTTTACTGCTGCCCGAAATAGTGATCTGGTGGTAGGTACTTATCGTGAAACTGCTGTAAGTTCTTGCGCCAAGATGTACACTGAACGTCTACGTCCAGGTCTTCGTCACCCTTTATCTTTCCCTAGATAAGTCGGAGTATTTGAAAGTTCCTTTATCATGGCTCAGGTTTTCGAGCTTCCTCCATTAAAATTAAATCTGTACGTCCATATTTCGAACGCCTTAAACTTACTAATCGTCGTTAGTATCCAGAACCCTTTTATGTTTTGAAATCCGTATATGTTGATTGTACATTGGCAATAAATCTTCTTCTTTTGGATTTTAGCTTTTCGTATTGTCAAACCAGCATAATGCAATAAATACAATATATTTAATCATTATTATCTTTATTTTGAAGATCGTATCTTTTTGGACTGTCAATTTCCTAATTTCAAAGTTAATTCTACCTGCTCTGTAATCTCCTGAATCTTGAGAGATTTGTACTTGAACTGTTTAACAACTAATCTACACATTTTTTTACGACAAAAAGCCATAAGGAATTATAATCGATTATATCCGCCATATATATCGATTTATGCAAAAAAACCCATGATATTAATTTCCTTGCTTATAGATTGGATCGAATTACATTTATTTGCCAATAACTTTATACCGTTAATAAAATATTGATTTGGTGAATATTTAAATGGGTGTATCGAATAGAAAAATACAGTTTTCAAGACAGTTTAACAAATATAGGTCCCTAATGGTTAAACTAATACTGTTCATTACGAACTTGAAATTAAAATTACGCCGTTATTAGGTAAGTATGTGCTAATCAAAAATCTTAAAAGCTTAATTTTCTATCACTTCGTAAAGTTTGATTAGATTTTATATTAGTCTATGTTTTCATAATCATCACTCACCACGAATGACGAAATTTCGAAAACCGCTTACAAAGATAGCTTACGATAAGATATTTAAGCAGGAAGGTAGCTTACGAGTATACTCTTAGTTGATAGGTGTCCGAAAATAATGAATTTTGCGACAGGGCTGGATTAAGGAGGTCTAAGGGAGTAATCGAGGTTGTTCGCTAGTGACGTGAATATATTCGGTGACAATGTCTTGTATATTACCGGTCGATTCTGAGCCATAGAATCTCCTGAGCGAAATAAACATGTTATTATCACACAAATTTTAAATACATTTTGGTTCAAGTTGTACAAGTTACTTCATGAATAGTATTATTTATTTGTAAGAATTATTTCGTTTCGAAAAAATTCGTTAAATTTGTAAGTGATTCTTTCTTTAGTTTTTTAAAATAATCACAAACCTTTAAACTACTAATGTTTCTTGTAGCTGTTTTTTTTTCACAATGTTTTTAATTAAGCTGCGTTGTCGACTGTACCTTAACTAACTACCGTAAAGTAAAGGAAGTCACTTGAATGACGTGTGACGACGTTCGTTAAGATATCTAAACAGTATGCAGGAATTCAGCGCATGCGAGTTTGAGCTGATACGAGGAACTATACCTACAGACACGGGATACGGTTCCTTTCTTTGCACAATTAGAGAGAGTTCTTCGAAACTCTTTTTAACTCTATGCCCTTAAAGAGCCGATGACACTATTTTTTTATATCTTCCGGCGGACTTCACGTGTTTCACCGGCTTTGCGTTCTAAAGAATTGTTGGCAATGTCTAGGTTAATTATCTCTATTTAATAGTAAAGCTGACTATTGTTTTAATAGCTTCATCACGCACTGTATTATTTTTACTAGTGGACGCCGGCGTCTGCGTGGAATTCAATTTTTCACAAATCCCGCGTGAATCGTGAATTTTCCAGGATCAAAAGTATACGAGTTAATCCAGAGTAAAATTTATTCCCATTCTAAATTTCAGTGAAATCGCTTCTGTAGCCATAGTTCAGTTCAAAGGAGGAACAAACAAACACATTTTCACACAAACTTTCGTGTGTCAAAAAATTTGTTGTTACCTCATCAAAAGATAAATTTTTAATTCGGTTTTTTCATCTCCTATAACTGATACTGTTTTAGATCTATAAATAAAAAGATATGTACCTTAAACCTCGTAGTAATGAAGTAATCACATTTTTGAAAAAGTTTTCAAATCTAAGACCTGAAATAGTCAAGTTTCGACTAAATATATCAATTAACAGGTATGTATAGTTGCCTCATAGATGTTGAATTCCAAATTGTTTATTATGTGTTGCAGTACAGCTGTGAACAGCTTTGGAGAGATTGGGTCGCCCTGTCTCACACCTCTGTTTATATTAATATTTGGACCAACTCTATCTAATTTGACTCTACTTGTCATATTTGCATATTATATAGCGCATGGAGCGCCTTAGTTAAACGCTTTAATTGGAATCTCATTATTTCAATATTACTGGGCCTTGACGTGTTTTGTCTACTTCGGCAGTTTATTACAGAAATTATTACTATCTTTACTGCGCTGCTGTTGATCTTTAGAGATTAAGACAGTAGCGTCTATTAATTAATTGTCTAATTGATCTTATACCATCAATGTAGATGGTGTAATTTAGATGCAGTTTGCGTTTCAAGATAAGCAAAATTAGAACTTTATAGTGCAGATAGCGGTATGACGATTATCTGTGGAATTTTCAACGGGAAATGTATATCTTGGTTTTGTTTGTACATCTTATAGTATCGGGGTTATTGGGAGATTCTGATATAAAATGACAGGGTATATACTCTCAGTTGGGTCCAATGAAATTTTGGCTACAGAGATTCCAAATTAACTTCGAGACTTGAGGAGATTTTCAAAATAGGTACGTGTGTATTTTCAAAATATGTTTTACGCAGCTCTTGTAATTCTTATAAGTGAAAACTTCCCGACACCAACCTGCAACATAATTTTTGTAGCTGTTATTCAGTTAGGCTGAACAGGACTTGTAGCCATGTAGCACGTCGATTCTCTTTCTACAATCACAAAAGCTTCGAAAATTAACAAATGTATGGAAATGGCATTCGTTATCAACAGTTCACACTTGATCACAAGTTATCGATAGGATCTGTCATTCCCATACATTATTTTGTGTTGTTTTGGCAGCGTTAGCGTTTGTAGAAAAAGAATCGACGTGCCACATAGCTACAGGTCCAGACTCCAGCCCCCCTAGCCAACTGGCATGTCGATTCTCTTTCTACGAGCGAAAACACTTCGAAAACTAGAAAAATGTATGTGAATGACATTTGCTATCGACAGGTCACGTGATCAAGATCTATCATTCCCATACATTTTTCTAGTTTTCGAAGAGTTTGCGATCGTAGAAAGAGAATCGATCTGGCATTTGGCTACAGGGGCAGTATATATAACCCTATAACTCATGGTCTCAAGTCATAAATCACTAAGTGGCAATATTTTTCATTACTTTTATTATGTCAATACAAGATATAAAAGCAATGTTACATTATTAAAAAAAAGACGACTCCACATCCAAGTTGTTGAATCGCCTGACAATGTTGTTGAGCAAGTTATCGATAGATTACTGATAGGTTATTGGAAACGGTTGCAGATCTATAACAAACCTACCACAGATTATCATTATTAAATTTGTCACGCGCGTGTCGGCACTCCTTTTTCACCTGTCGATTCTCCTTTTGTGTGAACCCAGCTCTCTGATTTCCTTTAGAGATTGATTGATGTGTTCCAACACACGCGAGTAGCGCTCTTTAGCGCATTGAGATCAACGCTATTTGTCTTAACTGTTATCGCTTAACAGCTTTTTGTTGTTCATACCCAATTTAGTTTGTGGAATGCGATTTTATTCACATATCAGAAGTCTATAAACTTCTATTGAACGTTCATAACCTTTATTGTGTTGTTTCACTTCATTTTACATTCTTATTACTAAAGTCATACATTTTTTAATCGCGTTCATTTTATGTTTACTTATGTAATGATTTTTTCACATCATGTGATTCTTTTAAAGCTTAACGTTTAATTGAAGTCTTTATACAATTAAGAAACTTCGTACAATGCTTGAGTATGATAGCTATAGAAGGACGGATGATGACGTCAAAAGGTGATTTAGGAACTCCTGTAGTAAAGATAAACCTACTTAGGGTTCATCATCATCATTAACAACCCATATTCGGCTCACTGCTGAGCTTGAGTCTCCTCTCAGAATAGGAGGGGTTAAGCCAATAGTCCACCACGATGGCCTAATGCGGACTTCACACACGCAGAGAATTAAGAACATTCTCTGGTATGCCGGTTTTGTTCACGACGTTTATCAGCCACATTTTGAGACACATGATATTTAATTTCTTAAAATGCATACAAAGGAAGTGCATGTCC
The DNA here is from genome assembly GCF_947172395.1 of Bicyclus anynana. Lineage (NCBI taxonomy): Eukaryota > Metazoa > Arthropoda > Insecta > Lepidoptera > Nymphalidae > Bicyclus > Bicyclus anynana. The sequence continues at coordinate 14,351,992 of NC_069093.1, forward strand.
CAGACCGGATTTGAACCCAAAGCCTACGGAAACGGAGGCAGAGGTCATATCCACTGGGCTTAAATGGTTCTCTGGATATATCTGTTTTCCAAATATAATTTCTTTGTAATTATTTTTACTGTCACATTCGTTTACAGGATCACAAAATACAAAACAGAGAGGACAAAGTTTCTTTAGATCAAGCTGAACTATTTGAAAAGAATTTGTCTTTGGATCAATTTGAAGTATTTGGAATCAATAATGTATGTGTCTTTGTATAGAAAGCTCAGTGTCAACAGGTGAATCATGGTAACGCGCTGCAGCACCGTTATGCCTGTCCTAGTGTTTGTAACTCTATGTGGGTCACAATTCAATATTTATTGCACCGTGTATGGATGAGACATTTGCTGCTGTCAAGTGTTTATCTATTGGTTTTCCGTATTTGTCGTTTTTAACACAAAAACGACGAATTATATTATTTTATTTTAGACTCGTTTTATACACCGCTGATTTATTAGCGTCGAAAAACCGGTATCACAACGCAATTTGGTTTAGTAAACCGATGATTTAGATGTGGAATAGATTTATAGCTATAACTTAGCAAATCCGATTCACTCAGCATTTTTAAAATCTTCATTTGCTTCTTTGAAGTGCAAGACTTTTAAATAATTTTATTGTAAACAAATGCTGTATTAAATCTAGATCGCAAAATTTGTCAAGACAAACATTTTCTGTTTTGAACATAATGTTTCTAAAGCGTATGAGTGAATAAAACAAAGCACAATTTACACAACTAGGTATATCTAATTAGAAAAAAAGTAGACAACAAATACAAATTTTCATAACTTAGAAGATCTCACACCACACTCAGAAGTATGACACAGGTAAATAACCTAATAATTTACTTTGATATTAATCAAAGGTCAATTACTCAGTTATTAAAGTACTCGTAACTTACAACATTTCAAAATCTGTCTTCCATTGACGATGAAATTTGTGTCCATAAATAAAAAGCAATATACGCAAAACTCCTCCGTTATTAAATTCAGTTAATAAGTGGGTAATAACTAACCGATAGTGAATCACAGTTTAAATATTGGTATTTGTTGTTTTCTAATAAACGATTGACCTCTAGAGGCACTACACTCTAGATGATTATTGATTTTATGCTAAATCAATAGTAGTTATGTGGAACTCGTTATAATGAAGAAAGTTATAAAATTTTAACATGCAGTAAGTGGAAAAACCAGGTCTATCAAATGGAACAGGAGGGCATTTATATTATTGATCAATAAAAACAACTTACATTGTACTGTAATTAAAATGACCAAGAAAATTGTGCTTTTGACCAAATTATTGCATTACTAGCGAACGTCTGCGAAATCCTAATTGCCATTAAATCGTATAAAAAGCCTAAATCTCGATACCTTCCTCTGGAATAACTCTAGCTATTGATAGAAATCGCATTAAAATCCATTAAAATGAAGCGCACAGACAGCCGAATTCATATTTATACAAGGTATGTGAGGATTAGATTGTTCAAATTTTCAATATTAGCATATTGTAAGGCTTAGTTTGGAAGCACTTCTGAAAATTCAGTCTTTTGTAAGCTATCTATAGAGTGACTCTACGGTTGATATAGACATTGTACATTTCAGCAGTTCTGAAAGCTTTTAACATATTGACACAAATGTTGACGTCGAATTGGACTTTTAAACTTCGTTTAAAATACGGCGAACTACCAATATAGCTATTCCGCGCTTTACTAGAATTCAAAACATTGTTGTTAAGTTCAACTATTTCCTCGAACACTGCCACAGAGGTGATAACTACTACTGGGAAAAGCCTAGAACCTAAAATTGAACAAAGACGCATTACTGGCCAACGGGACTCGGGTGTTTACTACCTAAATGTTTATAGCTAACCTAAAACGCAATATACAGGCGTCATTTGCGTGTACGATTGTACGTTGCGTCAGTGCTGTGAATGAAGGGACTTGAAGCTTATCATAGTTGCGTTTAAATTTGCGTTGTGTGTCACTTGTAACGTGTTATTTAGTGTATCCAAGGGACGTAGGTATTACATTTTGAACATTAGACGTTTATCAACGTCTGTAGATTTTATTTAATGTTCTATCAGGCTTTCTATCTAGGCACTTAATCAAACTTAGATTTATATTAATAGTTATCTAACATTTTTTTTATTTCAACCAACTTTTGTTTCAATCGAGAATGGTTTGAATGGAAAAAAGTCATCGAAAAGCCCAATTTCACCTGGATAAAGTTGTAACAATAGTAATAACGAGTACATAATAAATATGAAGAAATATTCTCTTTTCTCTGTCAACCCTTTAAAGTCTTTGTCAAAAAGGGCAACAAATCTAAAACGGGATAAAATTATGAACCAGATGACAAAAAAAAAATCATTTCAATATCGCGTGAAGACCGAATACTTTTTTTCCACCGCAAATTGCGCAGTGGCGACGGCCCGGAAGGCGCTCAGCGCTGGGAACATCTGGTTTTAATACCGCGGCCTGCAATTAATCACACGAATCTTTACAATCTGACACGTCTGTCAACGTTACTTGGTAGATTGTATACGAAATCACTTGAACTTGAAACAAAAAAAGCGTCTAATATAAATGCAGTACTTATTATGAAAACAATTCATATTTCCATGTTTAGTGCTTATATGGTTATTATCATAAGGTGAGACATTGTATTTCATTAATATTGAACATAAAAGTACCTCATCATCATTATTCGTCATCATAAACATTCACCGGACATAATCTTGTTTATGGCCATTCAAACTTTACAGTCTTGAGCCTGTATCCAACGGCTTCCTTATCCGCTTGATGTCATCAGTCCCTTCCATGGGTTGGGTTGTCATTCCACGTTTGGATTTCAATGTTTCTTCGTACTATGTCAGTGATTTTGGCCTTCGGATCTCATTGTGATTAGAGGTCCTCCGAGCATAGCTAGTAGCTACTCCATCACCCGCTGAGTGACTTCGAGCCTTCTTATGAGGCCCCTAAAAAGATTTAATTTACGGCAAATAAGTTGACTTAGATTCACATACTTAAAATCAATTTTATTTGCCAATATAGTTCGACATCAAACAAACAATATATCGTGCATCATGCAAAACTCGATTGATTTCAAACTATTCATCTCAATGTATCTACATTCTTCTGCAACGTGCAACAAAATGCGCCACATTAAGTCATTATCCGCTCTACGGAGCACGAATATCTTTCCGAAATTTAGACTACAGGCCGTCACGCCGTCTAAGTGCATATTTTCGGGCTTTACACACTTCGAGGACATTAATGAGAATGCTCACGCATGAATCATGACATTTCCATGTTTTGCATTTATAGAAATAGAAAAACGTCACAGCTCCACAAAGGTAGTGCGTCATTAAATATCATGGATGAGTTCCAGAAAGAACTACTTGAAAAATAAAATCGTAGTCTCAAGAAAACTATCATTACTTCATGATCAATTACGACGAATTCTGTGGCGAAGTTGTTGCGGTTATCAACAAAGAGGTCCTGAGATCGTTCCCAATTCATGTCATTTTGGGATTTTGATACTTTGACGTATGTTAGTTAACGTAAATACGAAATTGAGTATCTAAGTAACAAATGTCATCCAGTGTCTACTGACAACCTTTTGTGGATATCACGCATGGTAGATGACATTTCTCAGTTGATATGATGTTTATTTGTCAATACGTACTACCAAGCGATTTAGCGTTCCGGTACAATACTCCGTAGAGGCAATCAAAGGTAAAGTGATCTTGTACCTCTTCGAAGTAAGTCCGCTTCCATCTTAGATGTCACTTAACATCAGCAAAGTTATTATGTATCTCGGTGTACCATTCAAATAATGAGTCACTACATCGTTTTTCATCATATTATTATTTTCGGTTATGCAATAATCGAACATCGTATTTTCAACGAAATGACCTATGTATCTTAATTTTACGTAAAGTGGCAATAATATTGAGGTGGCAGCAGCAATTAGTAAGATTAAACGAAAAATCGTTATTTACGTATTTTCGTTGAAATAATCATGTTAGATGATCGTAAACCAAAAAAATCGCTGCCATTTGAAGTAAAATGACGTAGTTTTAAATGTATATAAATTAAAAGTATGCTAATAGTAAAGCAATTTTGTAAGTAACAGGGTATCTGCGATAATTACTTTCGGAGCTAAGGGGATTTAAAAAGTCAGATTTGGGGCGCTGCCGCGGATCCCTGAAGAACGCCCCATACAAAATGGTACAAACTAATGATTTTTGTAATGGCATTCAAACAAATTTACTAATATATTTGTTATTTGTGCGTTTATGTTTATAGTTTTCATATTAAAAAATGTCACATGTAAAGAAGCTAAAAATGTATGAATTTTCATCTAATTACGACAAAAGATTTTGATAAATCTCGAAATTTTATAATCTTATTGATTTTGCAAATACATATCCACACAATCTTTGCTTTCTATGTATAAATTAGTTAACATTGACCTTGTTTACCAGAATGTATCATAAAAATCAATTTAATCAAACCTAGTCATCATCCTCATTGTAATTCCTCATATTTAAAAAAAATGACGCATATGCGAGGAAATTTGAAAAAAGTAAGCCATAACATCGTAATTATGTTGAATAGAATGAATGGGAATGAAAAACACGAGTAAGTCATGAAACACTCCTAATAGTTTCGTATCAAAACGGTCTCGACGTTGCGTCTATTACTGCGCTCTCGAGTACGTGTCTGACTGCGTAAGTGCGTTTATTTTTTATGAGTTCCATCGATTTTCACGTCGCACCAACAACGTATTTGCTTTGTGGGGTCAAAGGCCTTTCTATTGCTTAACTAACAAGTTTTGTGTTGTTAAGTTTTTACTTTGGTCACTTTAAATTTGATACGTGTAGTTATTTCGAGCAGAACTAAATGATGGAATGTGTGAAATGAAAAGTATGTTTTGCGTTTGAATTACTGAGGAATTTGTTTGTAATGTTCTGAATGTTTTCATGGTTTGATTTAATGCAATGAGACAAATTATGTTCAATAAATTCAGTAAGTATATATTTTTTTAAATGTATTGAATACCTTGACTTAATTTCTGACGTAATTTACTTAATTAAAGTATGCAATTTAATTGAAAATCGTAGAATTACCTTCATTAAATAAATAAATAAGTAAATCTATGGAATATTTACTATTCTAATGCCAAAGTATAATTGTTTCCATGATAACTGACTTTTCAACTATCAAATTTCTTAAAACTTTAAAGTAGCTATTATTATTTATTAGTCTAAACTTTTCTTTAGATTGTTTTAACTACATTAACTAACTTACAGGTAATAAAGCCTTCTAATTAACCATTTTTTTAGCTGAATTTCAGTTAATTAGTCGACTTTTCCAGTTGGTTTATACTCTTAACTCTTTCTTACTTGCACAAATTCCATCGTCATTAGACTGGTGACTGGTATTTTGATTGCTATCTTACTTATTCGAATGCCGATCATCAATTACACGTTTCCCTCAAGCATTATAAAGTTGCAAGAAAAGCGGATGGATATACGGATGAGCGAGCTAATGTTAATCGCTTGTTCATCCGTACACAGATGTCATGACGACCTTGAAAAACTGGGGAAATTCTCGCCATACCTATAACGTGTGTACAAGGTGTCTAACCTACTATACGATCTCCTCCCAATATTAAACTCTATGTGCAGTTATTAAGGTTGTATTTTCTACATATGTGGTTGTGTGTTCCACAAACTTGATATAAATGATCTTAACGGAACTCATCTTGTAAAAAGCTGGATTGTCCTTATCAAACGGCTCACATAAATGAATTAGTTGACGCGTCTTTATCATATTTTTCATGGCGTGAAATTATTGTAGTAACTAGGTATGTTGACGAGCTGCCGTTATATTTTAACTAAAGGGTCTTTGAATTCTTTATCCTTTTATGAGATTTTTTTTTGTGGAGTAATAACAGTTTCTACAGAACATTTTATCGACATTTACTGCAATAATTATAATTCTTACTGTAGTTTAATGCGCAAATTATTGCGTTCACGTTTGCGTTTAAATATAGAATTTGGTGTTTGATTTGCATTACGCGATTCAGGGGTGATTCCGCTACTTTATACTCGTCGCTATTTCTATGGAATGCCAAAAATATAACATAACTATCTACTTAATAACCCCGATCTGTAATTATAATATCAAACCAATACGCCAGTTGAATTCGTAACATTCCGATTACCATCATCACCACTTTAAAAATCTAAATCAAGTCTCCTTTTAAAATCTGATCCGTGGATTCTACTAATAGGTATACCTACCTAATTACCAGTAGGTACAGACTGAAAACTACAAAAACACTATAATAACAGGAAATGACAACGATGAGCCGAAATCGATTCCATTTTATGTTTTCCTGCACACCCATCACAATGCTTAAATAATTGGAAACATTACAAAGAAAGAGTCACTTTGCATTGCACAACCGATAGTTGAGGTGGTAACGACTCCGATTATGTCTTACAGCCATCTTATAACGGTAACTGACGTACACGATTATGTTACGCAATCACCATAACATTTATACTGCTAAGTGAATTTTATATTAGACTAGCGGACGCTCGCGACTTTGTCCGCCCTTAGGCCTCTTTAATCCGGCTCTATGGCAAAATCCGTTCTTAACGGATACCTACAAACTATAGATCATATCCCTGTCAATTTTCATCTTTGAACGTCAAATTGTTTTCGAGATTTCGTGATGAATAAACCTTTCGCATGTATAATGTATAATATAATAATGACTGATCTTTACAAGGTACAGAATCGGAGCAACCTGTATAATATGTGGTATTTATCCAATGCGCGCACATACCCTCACTTGATAAATTTAATGTGTTTCTTCGGGTATGTGTGCGTTTTGTATTATATTATAAGTTATTATTATTGTATTATATTTTATGTGTTGTGTATGTTGTTGTTTTATATGTTTGCTTGTTAATTGTGAATTCCGAGTGCTGACGACGATTGCAGTGTGCAGAAAAACTCAATATTGAGTTTAATTCACACTGATAAGTTATATTAAGTATAGTTAAAAAATGTATGTTTATATTTAAATAAATAAATAAATATATTAAAATGTACATTGTACATGCACTTTAGAAAGAATAGAGTTGTATAATTAAACAATACATATAATGTTTGAAACAAGACGCCAGCTGTTTCACGCGCGTAGTTCCCGTTGCTATGGGTATACGATAAAGCCTATGACACTTACAAATAACGTGGCTTTCCATTTATAAAAGAATTTTTAAAATCAATATTTTCCTCTTCAATTAAGCATTATCCTACTATTTTATTTATTATCCAATTATTCAACGTAATTTTTTTTAAAGAATATTTGTCACTTCTTTTAAATATCGCCAATATTTCCAATTAGTCGGAATAGACTATTAGGAGTGGCTACAACAGTAGGCGAACGGGCTGGGATCGAATCAACGACTTATCAATGTTCAATGTTCACTTTATATAGTGTGGAGCTTAAATTCAATTCAAAACAGTTTTTTTTTTAAATTCCAATAACTTTTAAAGCTATAGGTATTAAATTACAATAAAACAGCAAAAGCCAGAACCAAATAGATCTGCTTTTCAAATATTATCTCAGCGTAGGAGTATTGGCATTTGGCTAACTTTAGGTAGATATTTAAAAAAAACTCGTTTCCAAAATATCTGGGGCACAGGGTAACGCCCTGGCTATGTGTTTACTGGTATTTTATTGACAATCTTTTTTTGGCGCTAAAAGTGTCAGTAGAATTTAAAAATATAATCCATCATATAGAACGATAACATGTTTTGATTGATTATGATTAATTCAATTAGAATTATTCAAATGAGCTTGATAGGCTCTTTCCATATAAGAATCTTGGCTTATTGACTGGCTAGCAAAACAATTCTGTGCGTTTACCAACGTATTCATGTTTTTCAGTTTGTATGGAAATAGACTACTTACTGAGTCGTTTATTTATTTATGACTTTTTTTTGTTTTTTTAATGTACGTACGTCTTTCGGATCAAAATTTTAAATACCTATGTTTTTCAATAACTTGCTGCATTAAGAAATTATGTGTTTGCAGTTCGTTTCGTGCAGGATGGTGCGGGTGACAGTTCGTTTCACTCATGACAGTTTGCCGCGATTCACGTCAAAAAGTCGTACAGGCGATTGTCACCGTACCCATGCTATTTGACAAACACTTTAGCTGGTCTTATGATAGAAGGGAGACCATAGGAACAAATTTATAATGTACCAACAAACCCATTGGAATTGGGAATTTTTATTTTTTCTCACATGTGCTAATAGATTAAGCTAGTATCAAGGGTTTGAATATGAAGAATGGATTCAGGAATTTAATAAAATAGAAAATAATCGAAATGTAATTAATAAAAAAAAACTTGTTTTGTTTGTAATGTAACGGAAGATTATATATATTTACGGCCTTATTATAAATCAAAACAAATGGACATAAAACGCACTAAGGCAGAATGCAGTGCGGTTTTTGTTTGAATGTATTGTCTAAGTATAAAAACAAAGTTGAATGACCACACATCAGTTGGCGTGGGTGACCCTGCTTCAGGGCTACCAACAACGAGATAACAACAAATAAACCTATAAATTATATCCTTACAGATACTAAGATGGTAGCTATCTTTAATAGTAACTTCATAGGTCTGTAAGAGCAAGAAAACTCTGTGAATGTTATCAATTAATTACAAAATAATTAGAAAGCGTCCCATAATTGCAGTGACAAACATATAAAAAACAAAACAACGCAAGACAACATACTGATTTAACAAAATAGTACAAGACTGATAAAAACACAGCTTATAAAAGTGCGATTTAACTATTATTTTTAAGAGTTATGTACAAAAGCGCTTCATATTTTTTTAAAAATTTGCTGGGTATACATAATATATTTAAGAATTTCCAAACTAATAGTCTTGTGCATTTATTTACAAGTAGGTTCCAACAACTTTAAGAACATCGTACATTGTGTTTAGGATCCATGATTTTCAATTCAATACGACAGGGGCAATTTACTTTACAACATTAAGTTTAGTTCAACATTGTGACAGCCCTATTTGACTGGGATACTTACATTCTCACCCGCACCCCTAGCACCTGAGAGTCAATATTTGACGGCCGTTTGTGGTTTAATTTGGACGGACTTGTGAGATTTTCTAACAATTGCGATGGGATTTAAGGATCGAACCAAAATTGTGTATTGATTTTCATCGTTCCTTAAAAAACCAAGTTTACGCTCTAACTCAGATCTGAACCTACGGCTTATCGTGTTTCCTGAAACACCATTAAAATACTTACGAGTAACGATAGGTTAATAATTGAATGATTTACTTGGCAGAACCCTGCATGAGAAACAAAAATGACCTCATCCGTAATCGAGCATACAAAACTTTGGACGAACCGACGAATAAAATAACTGGATGAACCTTAATATAATAAGTTGATAGACCTTTATAGTCTTGGATTTTTCGATCAAATATTTTACCGATGTAAAGTAACAGAGATCAGAATAAGAAGTAATGAGATTTATAGACTTTTTCTTATTTACTGACAAACGTGTGACTGTTAGAAGATTACCCAAGGTCTGCATTCGGAGAGGAGATTTTGAGTCTATAGCGCGTGTAAATAGAACCAACCAGCTTAGCTAATGAATAAAAATGAAGCAATCCTGTTGATCTGATTCCAATACATCCATAGACGCGTTCTCGCACAGCTAAGTACGCCTTAATGCTAAGCCTGCCTATCTGGTATTTATTATTATAAGTAGCTCGATAAGTCCAGCTTAAGCTTAGCGGCAAAAACTCAAACACCGCAATCGCATTAGGGAATTTAAAAACAAACTCTTTCCACTTTCGCGTTGTGATAAAACTCCACCTCGTTAGTGTCATTACTATTGATCGATCCATTTTATAATAGCTATAATAGAATAATTGAAAAAAAAAACATCAAATTGACTCTTCATTCACATCTTTCGATTTCTAAATCATTCATCTGCGCGTTAATTGATTTCGTCTCAAATAGTTAGCTATACAATTGTAAAAAGCTTTGCACGTATCTTCTGAATTTCACGGATTATTGAATACTTTTGCTTGTGAGTATTTTCCTTTTAGCTTTTTATTTTGTTTTGTTTACATTTGCGCTAAGTCATCTGTGAAATTATGTATCTAATTGCAAATAAGTTTCATTTGTTGAAGAAATTTCCGGAATTTCCTGTATTCTTACAAGTAATGTACCAAGGCAAATTTATTCCATTCCAATCCCAACTTTATCTCGCAAACAATAATTTAGACTACCTAATTATAATTTCATGACCGTAAATGTAATTTCTGCTTTTTCTTGTTTATCCTTAAAAGGTTATGGACATATAGAGAATTTAACCACTAAGTATAAAAACGTGCAAACTTTTGCGACATTGAAATCTATAGCCTATCGTACAGCTCCTAATGAAATAACTGTTACTAATTTATCACACGATTCTATTATTTTTGACTAATTGGGCAATCTGCTCGTTATAAAATGTTTCCCAAAACGGGAAATTGTCCTATTTGGTGGCATTTTCCCAGCGAAGGACGTTAACTGCTATTTAGAGGATTTACGACTCTGTTTTTTTGGCAAAATAATAGCAAACGACAAAAACAGCTACGTTTGAGCGGTTCTGCTCTAGTTATCGCGTGAGAAAATACGAAAATACAATAGAATGGCGCGGTCACATTATGCTTATTAGCATTTTATATACTTACTCTTTTTATAAAATAAGGTAGTTTTTTAATTCTTTTTTTTAGTATATCATTGATTTTGGGGATTTCCTTTCTTTTTTTTCCAAACATACTTAGTCATTGAGTGAGATAAGATAATTCTTACTGTGTTTTGCTTTGCTGAATATATAATATAAGATGTGCGTACTGAATTTTGTTTATCAAAGAACTTTAACAATGGTTGTACGTACTTAGTACCTAACGAAAGGTCACAAATCACGAAATATCGAATCCTCTTGACGTACAAAGATGAAATTTGGCAGGAAGGTAGCGTTTATAGCTATAGGTTTATAGTTAGTAGACATCCGTTACAAACGGATTTTCCGATAGGGTCGGACTAAGGAGTCCTAATGTGCTAATATTTCAAAATTTTTTCTTATGACAAGTTTATTTTTTTAATTAAATTCAACATAACAAGACTATTTTAAAAGCCTGCTATAGGGCCTCCTACTTGTAGGAAAATATGGAGGGTTTTCTTTTAATCTAAGTACGTACTTATTATATGCCAGATACTAGTAGGTATGTAGTACTTTTATAATTGATCTAACGTATACAACTTTTGCTACTATGACCATAAATAACCACTTGTAGGTACACAGAAAAGAAAACTGTTCTTAGAAAACTTTATCGCTATTAATTTCGAAACTAAGATTTCCATCCACATCAGACTCGACGGTTTAGTATTTTCTTAATATTAAATTCCTCATCAAAGACATACTTATAACTAGATATTTTCATAATATACGTAACTATAGTACCTATATCTACAAGAAGTCCGTAAAAGAACTGCGGTCTTTTACAGACTGGATCTGGTAATTTGACTCTGTATTTTGAGAATGCATAGCATATTGAGATTCTAAAAACCCTCGTAGATTTAGTTTTAAGTTTAGTCATCACCATTAATTAAGTCATGACACTTACCATCAGGTGAGATTGTAGTCAAGAACTAACTAGTAAAGAATAAAAAGAAAAAAAAATCGTAATTGTATTCCATTTCTGAGAGATGTAAGAAAGCGTGGTCCTCGTCTTCAACACTTAAGATGCTATTTGAGAATTTAAACTATCGTGAGTGTTATTCATATTAATTTAATAACACAGCTAAAACTCACGTAACGTCGAGTATGCCCGGCTGGTTTCGATCCCAAACGCGCGATGCGAGCGGCTGCGCGACGCGCCACCGCTTCGCAGTTTTGATCGTGCCGCGTTGCAAGAACCAGCTCATGACTACGGGCCCCGTATGGGTTCGAAACTATAATAAACTAAAATAAAATAGACTAAAGATGCTCTCACACAGATGTTGATTATGTAATTGCAAAGTAGATAGGTACTAAGTCATCGCAGCAAATTAAATGCGCATACTTTTGGCTAGTGATAGCCCAGTGGATATGACCTCTGCCTCCGATTCCGGAGGGCGTGGGTTCGAATCCGGTCCGGGGCATGCACCTCCAACTTTTCAGTTGTGTGTATTTTAATAAATTAAATATCACGTGTCTCAATCGGTGAAGGAAAACATCGTGAAGAAACCTGCATACCAGAGAATTATCTTAATTCTCTGCGAGTGCGTAGTCTGCCAATCCGCATTGGGCCAGCGTGGGGGACTATTGGCCTAGCCATTCTGAGAGGAGACTCGAGCTCAGCAGTGAGCCGAATATGGGTTGATGACGACGACGACGACTTTTGGCTATGCAAATGAAACTGCATATGTTCATGTGAAAGAGCCGTTAATATTAAATCAGCCATTAATGGTAAAAGCGCATCTATGCAAGTCATTTACGACATCAGTTTCACACATTGGACATCTTGCAATGTACCGTAGCAAGGCCATTAATGTTTATACGCGCAATCAAAACAAACGGAACAAGCAATAGTATTCTTACATTTTATTGCATTCATTAAGTCTTAAGTTCGAACCGTTCGATTCATGACGACATAGTGCCATTCTCTATAATCAACATATTGAAAAAAATCTTTTATTCTGAATTATGTCTTAATGAGTAGATGTTTTTAAGATAACCAACACTGTTACTGGAAATTTTTCAAGGATCTACACGAACATCACGCAATAAAAGACCAATTATTATTTATTTAATTTCATTTGTTTATTTCAACTTTTTCGGATTAGATGTTTTGACCTTATACCTTACCTTTTTACTTACACTTTAACCTTCTTTAGCCTTATACCTTACCTTTTGATATTATTAGTCCTTATTTGACTCAAATCATTTCAGCTTCCATCATGCAACATTACCTATTTTCAAAGCAGACACAGCAAAAAAAAAATCTTACTTTTTGACTACATAAAAAATTTGGTATAAAATCCTAAAGTGATCCAAACTGGGTCACTTAAACCCAGGACCTCACCATTGACAATCACAACACTAACTGCGCCAGAAAGGTCGCTAAAACTACTTCTACTACTTAGAACAAAATATTTTTTACACTGCCTAATACGCAGAGAGACGTGATAGCCCAATGGACTTGACCTCTGCCTTCGATTCGTAGAGCGTAGGTTCGAATCCGGTCCAGAACATGCACCTCCTTTCCTTTCAGTTACGTGCATTTTAAGAAAATAAATATATCAATTGTCTCAAACGGTGAAGGAAAAACATCGTGTGAAGTCTACCAATCCGCATTGGGCCAGCGTGGCGGACTCATTCTGAGAGGAGACTCATGCTCAATAGTGAGCCGAATATGAGTTGTTAATGCTGAATACGCAGACCTAGGTCTTCATTGCATATTCCGTTATACAAAGTATATTGTACATCGATTTCCCAGACTCACGACTCGCAAGTATAATTGAAAACTATTCTTGATATTGGTGAAAGCCTAATCATGTTAGATGGATATCTGGCACGTAATTCTTGTTACCGTTTTCCTATCGAATTTGGTTACGCGGCGAGCACAGAATAGAGATGGCTTGCGCACGCGCCAGTGTAAAGTAAAATGTTTTGTACATAACAAAACTACATTAAACTGTGATTAAACTGTGTACCGAAGCACTAAGCGACAAAAATACGAAGGTAAATTAACCATTATGCAGTTTTAATTCAAAAAAATCTTAAAAGTGTAGCGGTCAAAATTTGACTGGATAGATCGATGCTGCGATGAAATTGAATATTAATAGCATACTCACGCATTCGCTTGTAAAATTTTCTGATGTACCTAATATTTTTTTAAATATCCGGGATGTTCTCCTGGTTATAAAAGTGTTTTTACGATAAACAACGAATAACTAACAGGCTGTAAAAAGAGGTGTGTTATTTGTATTGTACCCTTAGGTAACTGATTACTGATACAATGTTGTTGTTGTCTGTGTTTAGGATTGAGGATATATAGTCTGTTGTCTGTGGTAATAAGGACTACGAAACAAGATGTCGGTTTATGCTCAGTGTAATATTAAAAGTAACAACATTATCAACAACTAATACACATAGGTATTGTAATCGAAGTATATGAAATAGTCTTCAAAACTTGACTCAGCGTCGAAAGTAGAGAAAAACGAACTCTTTCCACAATTTATGTTAATGTATGTGATTATTTTATTAAGTTAAGCTAAGTAAGTATCTAATAGTTGACTAATTTGATTTTTGATTTGTTTCAGGTAAAGCTATTTGAATTACAATCTTCTAAATCTTCAATTATTATAAAGAATTTTTTCAACTAGAGAAAGTCTGGCGTTTGTAAAGCAATTTACGAGTAAGTAGATATCACGAACAAGTAAAAGTACATAAAATAAGTTTAAAGCTGACAGTACCCCTCTCATTCTGAGAGGTGACTCGAGCTCAGCAGTGAGCCGAATATGGGTTGATAATGATGATGATAAAGTTTAAAGCATTATTTACACTCTTCATTGTGATAATGTATAGCCGCATATGCATAAAATTGTCACTTAATCCGTTATATCATTAATGATTTGAAACATGAATCTTACAATTTTCTATGTAGGTTTAGATGCCACCTTTCTACATTACTGTCATAATATGACTAACTTAACCATTTAGGACCTAATTCTGTGAGAAATTCCCACAGACACAGAAAACATATGTACAAGTACCACAGACTTACGAATAATTTTTGACGGCCTCCGTAGCGCTGTGGTATGCGCGGTGGATTTACAAAACGGAGGTCCTGGGTTCGATCTCCGGCTGGGCAGATTGAGATTTTCTTAACTAGTCCAGGTCTGGCTGGTGGGAGGCTTCGGCCGTAGCTAGTTACCACCCTACCGGCAAAGACGTACCGCCAAGCGATTTCGCGTTCCGGTACGATGCCGTGTAGAAACCAAAAGGGATGTGGATTTTCATCCTCCTCCTAACAAGTTAGCCCGCTTCCATCTTGTAAAAAATAAAAAAAAAATTCGAGGGAAAGAGATGATCAATTTCATTGAAAAGCATTGGTAGTATTATGTTTTGAAAAAAAAAACACATCAATGCTTGATTACTCATTCACTATTTAATTTATAAGAATCTTAATAAAACAAAGCCATTATATAACAACTAGTCTCATTTACTTGAAAGCTTTAAACCCAACCCATCATCCATTTAAAAAAAAACTGCTGTAATAAATTGAAATAAACCATGACATTGGCTAATAAATTACATGGCGTTTTTAACTTAGACTCATTTAGTCATACCTTACCATCGTTAAATACTAAAATGTCGCGTTCGTGATTGTGATATAAATGTATATGACTTTTATGCCTCAATGACCACAGGACGGGTACTTACAAAGGCCCCAGGGTAAAAATAAACCAAAAGGTAATAGAGTCCGAGTAGTAAACATTACGCATTCTACTTTAATGAGTCATTCTTGACCATTAAAATGGTATTTTGCATTATTCATGAGTTGAACTTTGCAAAGAGAAGAGTTATTGCATTAAACTTTCATACACTTGGCTGGATTATAATGAGAAAATAGGTACTTAACTTTTTTAGATCGTTTTAAATGCCGTAGGATAATGACAATTAATTAATTAATGAAGTACACATTCCGTTACAATAACGTATTATTAAGTTACTGGAACTACGAATACCAGAAATTCACGAATACTTACAAATGTCAACAGTAAAAGCAGAAATAAAATCCACTAACGACAAGTACAAAGATAGACTCAGAAATCATCCGAATCATCTGGCTGTCCAGTTAACGATACCACAGGCGATTCGACGCTTGAAAAGACGGCAAATTCTTGATTGAAAGCCACATATGACATACATATATATGGAGCTTCTCCCGCTGGGGAAGGTGGCTTCTAACCGCCAAATCTACCTACAACTCCTCTGCTCATAGTCTATCGACTGATCGCACGAGATCAATAGAACCAAAAAAAAAAAAAAAGTTACTGGAACGTGAACTGTCGTATTGCTCAGCACGTACTAATATTTTGACGACATTTTTACGCAGTAAAAATATCTTCCTTTAGAGTTAGAATCTTCGATTTCTTAGTTCGTCTTAGTTTCGGTTACCAACTTATGTCAGCTTTAATGGCTCTTTATCATCCTAATACCTGCACAGAATACATATGTACATACCGGTAAAAACGTACCGGTAAATAGGTAAATTACCTATCAACCTATGACGCCGCGTAATAACTGGCAGGGCTATGCATAGAGTAAACTTGTGACCAAGTTCGAACACTATCATTTAACATCAGTTAAGATATCATTGGTTAAAAAATCATTTTGTAGTTTAAGTATAGCAGCGACTCGGAACTCGGATTAGACAAGCGTGGTCAATAAATAGAAACACCGCGATTGACAAAGTGATGTCAAAAACAGCTGTACATAAAATAACAAAAAATGACGGTACATAAATCGTTGAACTTATTAAAACCGAGCGATCGATGAATTTTAATGAAAATAAAAAAAAAAAAACAAAAAAAAAAATCACGACCTATTAAAAATAATCGTGGGTAGTATAAAGTAGATTAATAGCTGAGTCAAAGATAGCTAAATAATTATTCGGACGACTGCAGTACCAGCGTCGTGTGAACCCACTGTTTATGAGACATGATAGAACAACTAACAAGAAGATAAAATAACCTCCGTGCTTGTGTAAAAGCTAATGTAAATACATAAAATTTATTATGACTTCCTTTTAATTCACTTCAAGTTTTAATATTCATTACTAACATTAAAATTGCTAACCTTCATAGACTATTAATATAGCTGGTTAGATTTTTATGTAACTTTCCTTTATTAGGTATGTTAGTTGAATTCGCTTTTTTTCGTTATGATGATTGCAGTTATCTATTTTTATTTTTTATATTTTATGACGATATAATGTCGATTTAAAAAGCAAGTTAGGAGCTTACACGACGAGACAAAACAAGGAGCTTAAGCTCTATAGCTTTATATCTGTTAAATAATTCAGAGAGGTGTAACTTAACATAAACCAAGATGAAATAATAGAACCTAATTCCGTTACCTATCATCAACATCATTAACAACCCATATTCAGCTCACTAATGAGCACGAGTCTCAGAATTAGTAGGGTTAGGCCTTAGTCCTCCACGCTGGCCCAATGCTGATTGGCAGACTTTACACACGTAGAGAGTTAAAAAAAAATATCAGGTATGCAGGTTTCCTCACTATGTTTTTCCTTCACCGTTCGAGACAATTGCTATTTAATTTCTTATAATGCATACTCGTAACTCAAAAGTTAGAGGTGCATACCCGGACCGGATTCGAACCTACGCCCTCCAAATAGAGGTCACATGGCTATCACGTCTCTTATTTTAGGATAGGATCTATAGGATAGCTCTTTCGACATATCCCATATTTTCGACATAGGATATTACGATATATGATATTGCAAAATTAACAGTAATGTGAAAAGCTGTGCTTTGTCCCTCGACTTGGCGGAAAGCACTACCGTGTCCCCTGATTTAGAGTAAGAGCGGCCCAACAAACAATGTACAAAATGTACGAATTACGTACTAATTACAAGAATAGCTTCAAGCTAATAAAATTAATGTACTTACAAATGTAATTACGATAGGTAATAGATTATTAACAACCAATGGACGTCTACTGTTGGACATAGGCCTCTTGCATGGACTTCTAACAGAGTTCCCAACTTAGGGGTTTCCCTTCCAGATTTAGGGGGCAAATAAGTGAAATGGGATTTTTTAGGGGTCTGAAATTTTTAGGGGTATTTTTTGACTCTTTAATATTTTTAAATTGATGATAATTTTAATATTTTTCTTTCTTGACCTAGCGACTTATAACGACATATAAAAGGTTATTCTACAACCACTCTGAGGCTGGCGGCAATTTTCATCGAATAAAAAAAATTGTTAAATTTATTCATTGCCCACATGTATGATTTAAAAAAATCTGAATCTTCATATAAAGACGTAATATTTTGTCTGTATTAAATATAGACTTTTGAAACATATTACCGTATATTATTTCTAAATTATTATGAATTTATATTTTTTAGGGGGACAACTCAATAATTAAGGCGATTTTAGGGGTTTTTGACACAAACTTTAGGGATAAATATTTTGGAGAGTTGGTAACACTGACTTCCAAACAAAACGGTCTCGAGCCGCGAGCATCCAGCTGCTTCCTGCAGACCCGCTTGATGTCCTCGGTCCACCTAGTGATGACGTAGATAATGCACTTAATTTATATTGTATAGACTACAGATCTTTACACTGAAGTAGACAATTGTAAATTCCAGTAGAAAGAATGTAAAGTATGTAACAAAGTTTTCCATTTGATTTGAACCTCCAATTACGCAAGGTCCAGCTCTGCCTTTACTCCACTTAGCTCCTTGGCCCCGGCAATGTGGGATGCGCTATAAGCGTATGGTATTATCTGTTATCTACCCAGACATCTAGACAGGGCAATAATAAGCCAGACTTCATAAAACAACGATATCTTTGCCAACGATCATGTTTCACCTCGTAAGTCATGTACAATTTACGTAGGTTCCATTTCGCTCGCTGTGTTTATTCTTAAGTCCAAGCAAATTATAAATTCTGTGTATCTAGAAAAGAGAACCTTACCGAAAACCGACTAGAAAAAGAGAGATTATTGCGAGGCTGGCTAACTCTTTCAGAATATATAAAGTTCTTTCTAAGTTTTATCAAAATTGTAATAAATTTCCATTTTTTCCTGATAATTTTAGAGGAATATACAATTTTAATAAAATTTACGAACGCCGTGAATCATCAAGATCGTGAGGTAACCTGCATAGCTTAGAATTTCCATAATTCTCTGTGTGAAGTCTGCCAATGCGCATTAAGCCAGCGTAATAAATTAACTAAGCTCTCTGAGAGGAGACTTGTGCTCAAAAGTGAACCTAACATCGGTTGTCAATAACTAAGGTAGTGATAAAAAGTTATTCTGGCAAAGAGAAACTCTTCATGGAAAGTTTTTCTCGTATTGGCGTGGTGTTGGTACCAGTTTGCATTTCTTATAAAGTATCTAAATATAACTGCATGGGAACTGCCTCACAGCGCAGCCGTCACGAGCGTTCATGCAATATTCAGGAGACGAAAATAAAAATAGTCAACAAATAAACAGATCGACGGATAGCCTTCATCATTATTAAATAAATAATCTTCAATACATACATACATACATAAATAAGTAAATAAAAATGCAGTGTCTGTCATTTTGTCCGGGCTAACGTTTTCAATGACTGGACCGATTTTAATAGGACTTTCACTAGAAGATAGAGGAGGTTATTAACGTCATAGAGAGTACATTTTATTTTGTGAAACTTCGATCCTTTATAGTTATTGTAGTTACCCAAATCGATCTCAGTTTACTTTTACACCGTGTGTTAAAGTTAAGACATAAAAGTAAATATCCTACCTAAAAAAACAATGCTTTTTTGCTTTTAAAAAATATAAAATTACAGTGTTTTTGTCAATAAAGTTTCACTCTTACCTTTAATACCCTACCTTTTGTATCATCATTATCAACCTATATTCAGCTCACTGTTGAGCACGAGTCTCCTCTCAAAATGAGAGGGGTTAAGCCAATAGTCCACCACGCTGCCCTTATGTGGATTGGCAGACTTCACACACGTAGAAAATTAAGAGAATTCTCACGTATGTATGTGACTATTGTATACAGATGCTAAATACATTGCATTGATAAAATCTGCATTCGCAAGAAATAAACATATCTTTGCAGTTTATCAAGACTAATATCGCCGATAAAAATAAGAATTCATCACATTCGAATCGACATACGCCGAACATGCCGAAGCGATTCCAAATTCTGCAAGCCAGTGCCAAAACACTATACGAACATGGATTTATTTTTGTAGTAGCTAGATGTGGCAAGCAATATGACAAAACGTTCGCCGCTTATACTATGGATCAAGCGGCTCTATGCTACCAAAGACAATTAATCAATTGTATAGTATTTTATAGACTAGAGTTTGATGTTATTTAATGATGAACTATTGTCTACATAATTATTCTTAAGATAATGCCTTGAAGCCCCGAAGTTCGTAAAGGCGAGGAAAATAATAATGTTAGTCGACTATAACGTAGCATCAAACTATTCTGATTGAAATCCAAGGCAGACGCAACCGTCTGAAAGTAGCCTGTGTGTTAATCCATGCTATAATGTATCTCAATACCAAATTTCAGCTAATTCGGTTAAATAGTCGAGGCGTGAAAGAGTAACAAATATTCATATCATTAAAATCATCAGTTCTCGCAAATATCGGGAAACCATGGATTTTTTCGGGATAAAAAGTAGCCAATGTATTCATCCAGAGTAAAATCCATTTCCATTCCAAATTTTAGCCAAATCGCTTCAGTAGTAGCGGCGTTAAAGAGTAACAAACATCCAAACATCCATACAAACTTTTGCGTTTATAATATTAGTAGGATTACCTTTGATGCTAAAACTCAAGATATCCCAATTCGATTCTTTGAAATAACGTTCTGATTTTAAGATACGTTTTTTTACAAGTTAGCCGTTAATAACTGATGGGAAGTTGTTAGGAGGAGGATGAAAATCCACATAACTTTCGGTTTTTACACGACATTGTACCGGAACTCTAAATCGCTTGGCGGTACGTCTTTGCCGGTAGGAAGGTAACTACGGCTGAAGCCTCCAGCCAGACTTGAACCAATTTACTTTTTTTTGAAAAACCTCCAACGGCCCAGCGAACAACCTCCGTCTTGTAAATTCTCCGCGCATACCACTGCGCCACGAAGGCTGTCATATGTATTTATTTATATAATGAATACCTACATGCGATATCTAGCAGCTCTTAAATCCGCGTCGACAAGTCTGTAGCAAGCAAATGTAACGATAAGTACTCATGTCACGAGCCCAGCCTATCCTACCCGGTACTGATAAACGATGTATTGGAACGTAGCGAGCTATTTGACGGCTACCTCTGCGGAGACTTGGCACTAGGTAGCGTCGAGAAAAATATACGTGCACCTGACTACACTACCAAAGCTTTTATGAAAGTTTTAAATTGGCATTGTTTTTTTACAAACTTTCGCTTGATATGTCTACCCTAAAAGCTTAAAAGCTGTCTACCCCACACATTAAATCAAAATAATTTATTTTACACAGTAAATTTTTTTAACAATAATTGAGCCAGTGGATTCCCATTAATATTGTAAAATAAAATGTACTAATAGTAATAACTAGAAATAATATGACTCTTTGGTAAAAGTAGGTACTTACTTGCGTATGTATGACGATGAAGCAATAACATGGTTCCATGAAACTTATTTTATTATTTCTGAGTTATTCACAATTGGCTTCATGGAATGGTTTCATTTGCAAGGAAGGGTACTAAGAACTCTTAATCTAAACAAAATAAACTAACTCGTCGAATTTAGGTTAATTTGTCTTGCACAAACAATGCAATATTATAAATATCACCATCTTAAGACAGCAACGATTAAGTTTGTATTTGCAATATCCAATAGTTAACAAATAGTACATGCTCTCTGTGCATACATACCATGTGCCATACAAATTAACTCCATCATTACTCCATCATCACCCGATGAACTAGTTCGTTTTCTTTCTCGAAGCTTCTTGCTGCGGTGTTTCTAAACAGTTATAATATGGGGTTATTTAAGTTAAACAAATCTCCCATAAGCTAACAAAGTATAAGAAGAGCATCTAATGATAACAAAAATGGCAGTTTACTTACAAAATAAAGAAAAATTACCCTCAACTAATTATGCTAAGGAAAGACGACCGGCAAAGTATTAACACTGCCTCTAGTGCTGGCATCATCATCATCATCATCATTATCAACCCATATTCGGTTCACTGTTGAGCTCGAATCTCTTCTCAGAATGAGAGGGGTAAGGCCAATAGTCCACCACGCTGATCCAATGCGGATTGGTAGACTTCACACAGGCAGAGAATTAAGAAAATTTTCCGGTGTGCAAGATTCCTCACGATGTTTTTCCTTCACCGTTTGAGACACGTGATATTTAATTCCCAACCAACCCACACCTCCGGAATCGGAGGCAGAGGTCATTTCCACTAGACTATTGTTCAGTGCTGGCATAGACGGTGGTAATCACTTAATATCATATGACCCACCTGCCACGTGCTGGCTAATTAGTTAAGTTATATATAAAAATCCACTATTCATGTTAAGGAAACGGCCTAGCGATACTAATAAATTCAATGATGTACTAAATACAACTACGTAAAGGAATTCCAATAACCAACGAGTATCGCTACACTTGGATCTCGCCATACAAGTTCATTACAATTTCATAAATATGTAAACTTGTAAGCGTTCTGCATAATAC
This sequence comes from Bicyclus anynana, assembly GCF_947172395.1. Lineage (NCBI taxonomy): Eukaryota > Metazoa > Arthropoda > Insecta > Lepidoptera > Nymphalidae > Bicyclus > Bicyclus anynana. Next base: position 14,374,616 of record NC_069093.1, read on the forward strand.
GTCTTCTAAAGGCTAATGATCTTAGTGCATAGCAGACAATATTTTGTCGAACAAAGTATTATATTCTCTAAGACGACGCTCGTCGTTGATTTCACTGTTGAAACGTGTGACAATTGACACATAAACACAGAAATCTTGAAAGCCAAGTGGATGTACAAATACGCAGTTGATATTCGTTGTATTGGTAGACCTAGATTTTTTTAGATCATAATTAAGCTCTTGACTTCAATCTTATGTCAGCAGTTCTAGAGTCCAGGTATTTGGCCTGTTAGGCAGTATTTTATTGTTTTTACAAAGTGCGTAGTGCGTGGTTACACTTGACTCTCAATGTAATAAAAGGTTGTTTAAAGGTTGTGTAAAACACTGATATACCTAAGAAGCTTTAAACAGTCTTATTTTAACATCTTCGCCCGTTCCCGTCCCTGACCTCCGCCATAAAATATGTTTTGTTTATCGTTGGATGAACGATGAAGCGCGTTTGAGAATATGTCCTCGGGTCTACGTAGGCGTCCCTGTTTGATGTAGATAGTCGATAGTGTCAGTAACACAATCTGTAGACCTAAGGGCCAAAACACATACCAAGACATAGAAACGCAATACTGGCAACGTCGTACGAGTAAAAAAGATAAAGCCATGAAACTTTATATTTAAGCACTTGATAAGACATAATTAAACATTTTTTCTCGCGTTTTTGAAATTTCGACCTGTGAGGGGATGAAATAGGGGTTGAAAGTTTATATCGATTTTCACGCGCACGAAGTCGCAGGCGTCCGCTAGTAACATATAAAAATAATTGAGAAATCATTACAGAGTAGAGATTTAGGTAAATCAAATAAGATTCATCATCTTACGAGTTATGCTACAAACTACATTTAACTTTACTGTTGTTAAGAAAACGGTTTAACGATAAACAGAAAAACTGAAAGATATTTCTACGCAGATTTTACGCCGTAAAAATCATATCAAACAAATGCGATTTTTAACAACTTTACGTCGTGATACGATCGCGAAGTGCCACGATACGGTGTTTTGTCCCTAACTAGTTTTGAGAGGAAAGCTAGAACTTATCGCTTACATCTTTCGATTTGCGATAGCAAATTATTTGGTCATTCTTCGGATGCCATACTGTTAGCATCCACGCAATAATAATTTTGTACCCTGATTACATCTGCCTATTTGATACGGCATAGCGGGTTTGAAAAGCTTTGCCGTTTGTAATTTTAGTTTGTTTGTAATTGGGTAAAAATCTGTAATTGATTTTTATGAAATTAATTTTTAGAAAGCCTCGTCTAAACTTTCAAGGAATCAAGATGTCTCAATGATCAGTTTTTTACTCCCTATTCGATCATATGAGACTATACATCATCTATGGTCGATACACCTTGTCACCTTGTTTGCCCCTTCTGTGCCTTAGCCCATTGATGTTAATCTGTAAATATTTTTGTATAAATTGACAGCCTGACTCTCAAACTCATATATCTATCTCTTCAACACGGTATTATTCGAAACATTCTAAAGATTTAATAAAACATCGTTCCAGAGTTGCTTCTACAGGCTACTGTAGACCTTGCATGGGACATATCTCATGTAGAGAAATCTCTTACGTTGCGATAGCTTGCGAAATGTTTACATGGCTCAGTCGAAACACCGTGGGGTTTTAGTCGGTTGAAGTTCGACATAACCTTCTTGTCTTCCCGTGGCGAGAAGGTATCCATATTTCCCCATGTTAAAAAAATCCCATCTCTTTCGCCCTAATTACAACGCAATGAAAGACATAACTATATTTCCGGTTGCATGTCGTTGGTTCCATGTAAGGCCTATGTAAACGCGGCGTAAACATCGCGTTTTCGAGAAACACTAGAGATTCACGATAAAGATCTATGAAATACAAACAAGCCTATCTCTAAACAGTATACAGCTTTGTCTCCCTTACATACACAACAAGCTTTTTAAGGTTAAATCCACACTCGCGTCGGTCAACGCATAATTTGTAGACACGTGTTAAGTGCCTGTCGAACTATTCGCATTAGCGGGGGGTCGATGCACCTTGTCACCTTGTCCCTTCGGTTCCTTAGAGCCGTTAGTGACCCACTGGGAGATGATAATTAAACGCCGAGATGGCGGAAAGCCAATAGCCGCGACATGGGAACAAGTTTCATATTTATTTCATAACTAACTTATGCCATGCAGTTCGCCCGAGTCGTGTGAAACTCAGCACCTAGCTATTATACAACCTGCCTATTATAAAAATTGTAACGGGACTGTACATGAGAAGTATTTTAAAAAAATCATTGGTTTTAATTGTCAAAGAGGTGCTGAATGAAAAACTTGGTTCTTGTTGAATTTTTTCTTCGTTTTTCACGGTAGCTAAAAAATCAACTTAAAATTTCAGTTACATTTTTTTTAATAAATTTAACAATAAATTGCCAATAATCAATTTTACCAATATTTTTCAAGGATCATTTAGACATTTTATGACATGTGTCTATAATTACGAATACTAAGTACGTATACGAAGCCTATCTCTAAACCAGCGTTAACTTGACTCAAGCTGCCCCTGTAGCCAAGTGGCAAGTCGATTCTCTTTCGACGATCGCTAACGCTATAAAAACTAGAAAAATGTATGGGAATGACGTTCGTTATCGATAGGTCACGTGATCAAGATCTATCATCCCCATACATTTTTCTAGTTTTCGAAGCGTGCCACTTGGGTACAGGGGCTGGGCATTAAACCTACTGCTATATAACAAATACATAAAACCCTTGTCCAACTGCGCTGAAGGTTTTATGTATTTGGGGTCATCAATTTTACGTTTGGACCTCAAACGATTACTGTGCCTATCCTATTCTATCCACTCCCTAGGTATCTGTTTATTCCAAGTAGGTACTTGGCTCTATTTACATTAGCGACACTCGTTTCCTGCTCAATATATAATGCATTATAATGATTCCACCGTTACCTGTGCTTATCTGAAATTCTAAAGCAGCCTTATTTAGAAAAAGCTCTGGCAGCTTTAGCTAATAGTGTTAATTTTTTTGCAAAAGAAATAAGTGTTAATTGGCATCAACATTGAGTTCTGCATAAATTACAGCCTTTTACGGTTGTGCATAATGAAAATGTGATAATCGTATTAGTGTGCTCTTTTTTGTTACAACCATTATCAATGAATTTAATCTTTGCTTATTTTTTTTTCTTTTATTATTTAAACGGACCACGGGGAACTGCTATAACTGCTTTTTTTATTCTTTACAAGTTAGCCCTTGACTACAATCTCACCTGATGGTAAGTGATGATGCACTCTAAGATGGAAGCGGGCTAACTTGTTCGGAGGTGGATGAAAATCCACACTCCTTTAAAAAGTTGTTTTTCTACTGCAAAGTAAGTTTTTTTTCCAAAAACGTGGGAATTTTTGAGGACAATCATCATCATCATTATCAATTCGCCTCACTGCTGAGCTCGAGTCTCCTCTCTGAATGAGAGGGGTTAGGCCAATAGTCCACTAAGTTGGCCCAATGCGGATTGGCAGACTTCACACACGCAGAGAATTTAGAAAATTCTCTGGTATGCAGGTTTCCTCACGATGTTCTCCTTCACCGTTTGAAACACGTGATATTTAAGCTTAAAATGCATACAACTGAAAAGTTGGAGGTGCATGCCCCGGACAGGATTTGAACCCACACCCTCCGGAACCGGAGGCAGAGGTCCACTGGGCAATCACGGACTCAAGGACAATCAACATACTTAAAAACCGTAAAATTTCGGCTATCAATTATTATTTATTTCGTTATTCCAATAGGCCTTAATGTAAGCTCTATCACCCTGTAGACTGTAAAGTACATAGGTACAGAACAAATGCACAACTGCGCTGAAGGGGTCATCAATTTTACGTTCAGACCTCAAACGATTACTGCCCCCTAGCCAAGTGGCACGTCGAGTCTCTTTCTACGATCGCTAACGCTTCGAAAAATAAAAAAATGTATAGGAATGACATTTGCTAGGGTAAAGTAGTAAGTAGATGTGGATTGTAGCTTATAGATACTCATACGTAAAGAAATACCGGTAAATGGCATAAAGCCTATACTTGAGATTAAAACCACATCAGCTCGTATGCAACTCAGTGCTCTATAATCTGGTGCAGGAATTGAGCAGTGCCTACTAATTACTGGACGAGTGGGGACTGCAAATTGCGTGATGACGCTCTATTTATGCGTTACCAACTTTGTCCGTGGCTTTACTTGCATTGATAGTGTTTTGTCAATGAATTGTTGGTTTGTAGGTAGAGGTTTTAAGGAAACTACTGTCATTTGCTTTTGTTTTCTAGTAGGTTAGATAGTGTACCTAATATTGTTAACATTAGTTATGTTTAAAATATACCTTTATGGTAACATAAACCTTGGCTGAGTTTGTTGTGGGCTCTTCTCGGACCAAAGCGCATTTGGGACCCTCGTAACTTTAATTTTAAGTATTAACATTATTATAAATAAATTTTGAATTGAAATATGTGAAAAACATTTCCACTTAAGCATACATTTAAACCTAAGAGTTACCTCAATCTCAAGTTTACCTACTTACACGTACACATGGACGTGTGGATGATTCACAAAGGTGACTCCTTAGTAGAGTCGCACAACGACAGTGTAAAATACACTGAAGTCTTCGTCGTCGTCTCTCTTCTGAGGGTAATGTGAGAAAGAGTTATGAAACTCTTTAAACTACTTAATTATTATTTTCTGAAAATACAGCTAGCTAATTAACTAACCTTGACGTATATCAGTTGTCTTAAACGAGATTGAGATTGTAACAAATTTCATCAGTTGCCTACTGGCAACCCTTCGTGGATACAGTAGGTAGACGACATTTGTCAGTTGATTTGGTGTTTATTTTAATAGGTTGTTATTAAATACCAAATTAGTGAATAGGCCAGCAGGGAATCAGATAAACTGTTGCTATAGCTAGTTTCAAAGCTAGGTATACAATTTATTATGTAGAACACCTGTACGATAATAAAACGAATAGGTAAAATCATCATCATCATATCAGCCGATGGACGTCCACTGCAGGACATAGGCCTTTTGTAGGGACTTCCGAACATCACGATACTGAGCCACCTGCATCCAGCGAATCCCTGCGACTCGCTTGATGTCGTCCGTCCACCTGGTGGGGGGGTTGGCCTACACTGCGCTTACTAGTGCGGGGTCGCCATTCCAGCACTTTGGGTAAATTAATATAAGTAATTCATTAAAACTTCACTAAGTTAAACTGAAAAGATTATGTTGATTTTGGTTTCGATGGGTATTTCGTAGTCCAGGGAAGATTTAAACGGTGAGAAAATATGCAAAAACGGTAGTGCTTGGTTAGGGGAGGATAGTAGGCATAGGGCTGGATATAGGGTAGTGGTAACTGCATATGTAAGCCAAAGCGAAGCTTATAACGCTAATTTTTAAATAAAAAGTACAGCTTTAAAAGCAACTAAGTTATAAAGATCTTATCAATCTGTCGGAACTGAAATCGATCTAATGAACAGACAAGCAATCTTTATCTTATCCCGGAGTTATGTGCAGAGAACAGGTGTAGTTCCAGCCACGTATCGACTCTCGGCTGACAACTTGACTCATGACTTGACTAGACAAGATTTCACGTCAGATATAGGTAACTATTTTAAGCCCTTTGCGTTAAAGTATTTCGATTTCATTTCTTCCGGTTTCGAAATAGTTACTTGTACTTATTAGCAATTCTAGCTCCGCATTTCTTTTGTTTTTACCCAATGATAATTTTATACTAAAGATAAGTTACCTCCTTTCAAAATCACCGCAAAAAGTAATCCGAATTTAGCGCACCACTGAGCGCACACAGCAAAATTTTGTCTTTAATTCCATTATAAAATGTAAATATTGTTTTTACACATCCTGAACACACAACTCGACATTGTAGACGATATTTAGGTATTATTTGTTTAAATAATGTACGTTTTTTAATAAGCGACTAAATTAAATTAAGTCAATTTTCCACATTTGTCCGCCGCTATAGAGTGCCATATCTCTAGTATAAAATATCATTGTTTTCAGCGTATTACATAAAATATGTACCTAACTCCGAAGTTTATCGAGCAATGGAATTAAAATTGTTTTATTTATGGTCCAGCTGATAAATAAGACCTCTTGCCTCTACCTTCTTAACTTAATTATAATGCAAGGCAACCAAAGAACACGAAAAGGTATCAAAATACAAGGGGAGGAGTGTTGAGTCAACTATTATTTTTCCGATAGTCGTTTCAGTGAATGGTATTATAGCGAAAAGCCTCGACCAACACCATACGAAGCCTTCGCTTGACTGATTCCTCACTCTGGAGCCCTCATTACCGGTTGCCTGGACATTCAAACGGGACAGATGGATTTTTTTATAACTATTTCATCATCATCATTAACAACCCATATTCGGCTCACTGTTGAGCACAAGCCAGAATGAGAGGGCTTAAGCTAATAGTCCACCACGTTGGCCTAATTTTGGTAGACTTCATACAAGAATATAATTTAGAAAATTCTCAGACACGTGATATTTAAATAGCATGCCCATGACCGGGCCGGACCAGACCCACGCCCACTGAATCGAAGGCAGAGGTTATAGTCACTGGGCTATCACGGCTCTTCTTTAAAAACATATTTAATAGACTTAAATGTATGAGCAAAAAAGGTTCTATTAATAACCAGCGGACGCCCGCGACTTCGTTCGCCCTTAGACCTCCTTAACCCGGCCCTATCGCAAAGTCCGTTCTTCGTAGGTACTACTGACCATAAACTACCTCCCTGACAAATTACATCTTTGTATCCTCCCTGATAAATTTCATCATCAGTTTTCAAGATTACGTGATGAATGACTTTTCGCATTTATATATTACGATTTCAAATTACAATTAGGTATCTTGAACAGTTTAATCTGGTATTTTATTCCTCCACATCAGCAGCTCTTAATAGATACGTAGCACACAATCTTCGCTATTCGTATAGAAGTGCGATACAATCAACATATTTCGCATGTTAAACTATCATTAATGAATACCAAACATTTGATTACCAAAAAAAATTCACCGACACTCAATAAATACCAGACTTGGAATGATTTAATTAGGTTTATTAGGCACATCGCTACGTTTTTGCGATTACTTTTTGTTATTGATACAATCAACGACGAAGATTGTAAAGTTTTAATGAGTAGCATCAATAATTGACACCTGTATTTGTTAATCTGCTGAATTTGATGATCGGCCATCTTGATCCATATCAAGAAATTCTAGGTTCGAGTCTCGGTCGGATCAACGATTAGTGGGATTTTGTTTTAAGAAATTCTTGAATTAATCAGTTAGCACCCAGCGGCTCCCTGCAACTCGCTTGATATCTCCGACCTACCTAATGGGGGATCGACCTAGTGGATTACTATTTACCTTTTAAGATTTATGTATCTGCTATAAAGAAGGAGGCCTGGCCTAGTAGAGGGTCGTTAAAATAAGCTGTTAATGATGAAGCAAGCTCGTATATTTAAATCAAATCTTAGAAGCTAAAGCTGCCTTTAAGTACTTTCCATATATTTTCTGTGCTTTAAGCATGGAACTTTGAAATTTTGCACGCCGCTCAGCTACATGAAAGCAATTGAGAAATGTCACCTACCTACTGTATGATATCCACCAGTAGGCACCGGGTGACATTCGTTATGTCTACGTCATACGTCTACTACTACTACCATATGTCAAAGATAGTGAATTAACCTGCAAGTCTGGAAAAATATGAATTGAGATATCATTTATCAACCACGATTGTCATGGGGGTTTTCTTCAACGGTTAGTTGGTTAATATTTACCATAGATTTTCATAATTTAGAAAGTGAGTGAATGTGAATTTACTTCTTCCTGTCAGTGTCATGTACAGGTACATCGATTCTGTCATGAGTAAAATGATGATGTCAAAATATCTTACTCGCCATCTAGAGGATATCCGCACCTGACATTTTAAAATCGATTACAAGCAATTTGACATGATCGTTCAGCGCCTCTCAATTAAAGTAAACGGATGTGGAGAGTGAGACAAGATTTATCACATGTAAGTGCTCACCTTATAATGAAAAACGTGCCCCATAAATTATTTAAAAATTAACAAGTATGAAAGTGATCATGAAAGTGAAACTCTCTTGAATTCCCCGCACTCATTAAGTTGTACGAATAAGTATGCTTGTTATCTTATGTATCCTGATCTCGGAGATATAATTTTGAGTAATTGAAGCTTGTGTTTGTGAGTTAGATGTGTAGGGTAATCTCTGGATCTACTGAACCATTTTATATAGGTATTTCTTTCATTTAATAGAACGTCGTGGTATTTGGGAGTGGCTTTAATCGATCTCCGTATTCTAACAGGAATTGGAATTACGCTTGCTACTACTTGATACTGCGAGGCGTCGTCTAGTTAATTATAAATTTTAATGTGAGATGGTTATGTTCACAATTTTGACTTCACACATTGCTAAAGTTCGCTTGAATGTCCACTGGTTATGATACTTACTTCAATGACTTCTTAGTGATTTATTTGACGGCCAATTGGACAGCAAGGATGCATGGGCTAAGGGCGCGAAAATGCTACACAGTATTATGGGACGACGCGTGAGACGCTAGAAAGCTAATAGCGAAGCGTAACAGACTACCTGCTTCCTGAAGTAACGCACGTATACTGCGGTACCAGAAAGACTAGGAGATGAAATGAAAAAAAAAATTGGCACAACGGGCTGTGAAGTTACCTTCTGCATCTAAGGCCGTAGGTTGGATTGCAATAACTGCAAAATAATTTATATGATGAACATGTTTTGTCGTGTCTTATTTATGCATATTCATTATTCATTGTAGTGTCCATGATACAAGCAACGCTTATTTAAGGGGTGGATGGCGTTGTGGAGATATATTTTCATAATCTATTATTTATTTTGGCGTTTTTGGTAACTTCGTAACTTTGGTAAAGTGTAATATTCCCAAACTAAGTCGCAACCACCAGTTGGTACTCATCAAGTAGGTAACTGAAAATCCGCGAACTACGGATATTTATGTATCTACGTATATATAAACCAACTCAAGAGCGGCAATGTTACTTGATGTGAACTGTAACAATTATAATAAACTAGCGGACCCGGTCAAGCTTCGCTTTGACTAATGTACGCTTTTTCCCTAACCTTCCCTACTCCCATCCTGCCCCTACCCTACCGCAACCCTACCTCTACCCTACGCCTACCCTACCTCTATCCTACCCCTGCCATACCTGTACATTACCTTTGTGCAACGATTTTTAGCTTCCTATCTTGAAAACTGCGAAAAGTCCCAAATAAAATTTCACTCCCTCTTTTAAAGGCGGATTTACAAAAAAAAATGATGCACATTTCGTTGGTCACAAACAGTCTACATACCAATTATTAGCTTTCTACCTTGGAAATTGCGGATTGCTCCATACAAACTTCCACCTCCATTTTAGGAAAGTGGGGGATCAGAAAAAGACAAAAAGTAGCCTATATCACTCTCCATCCTTTCCTATCTCCACTTAAAAAATCACGTCAATTCGTCGCTCCGTTTTGCCGTAAAAGACGTAAAAACAAACAGACACACACACTTTCACATTTATAATATTTAAAAATAGTATGGATGATACATCGATAGAAGTTCTACGTATTGAGAGTCCATGCGTGCCGGCGTCTTCGCGTGATGTCTCCTAAAACGAAATTCGTGTTCCTAACTCATGTTTTTGTGCAAAGAAATCTATTCATACTTATTATACGCATATCATACGATATTGTGCACAGTGTAATTGTAACTATTATAACGTTTATAAATTAGATTAATTAATTTTTACAAAATCATCTCTTCATTCATCATTTTTAATGAATGCCAATCTAAAACCAATGCGGTTGGCGGGCTTAGTGATATTTGTAAGCAAGCTTATTTAATACTAGCGGACGCCTGCGATTTTGTCCGCCCTTAGACCTCTTTAATCCAGCCCTTACTTACAATAGTATAGAAAAAAAAATACAACCGATTTTAAAACCTAAAGACGTACCCACTAAACTAAAACTTCTTCTTGTTGTTTCCGCCCGCGTCACCACATGCTTCCACGGAAGACGAGCGCTGCGCTGGTGCATCCATCACTAGCGTAGCACATGCTGAGTGGAGACCATTTTGGTACCACACACATCATTTTTTTTTTTGGATTTAATTTAATCATTAGTTTAATATCTTTAAATTATTAGTTTACTATATTTTTAAAATTTCTGTCTTTTGTTTTAGGTATTTGTTGTCTTTTGTGTATTATGTGTGTGTGTGTCCAAATAAAATAATTTTCTTTTCTTTCTTTCTTTTCTAAAAAGTGAAAAATAACATCATAATATTATTAAGTTCTACCTGCTGATCAGTTATTAAATTCCATCGTATAAAATTACCTACATCACAATAATAATGCAATTAATCCAATTTGTATGACCGTGGTTACAGTATTGATCAAATCGATGACCAGCCGATGTATCAATTAGCTCTAATTAATTATTATTATCGCTCATTAGTCGCCGGATACGCTTGAGTAGCGTTTGCTCAGCAAACAGTGTTTAGCATGCGTTTGTTTATTTAAATTCATCGTTTAGTGATGTTTCATTGAATTTGCTCACATATTTTGTTTGCATGATGATAATGAATTTAAAATTAAAACAAATTTTAAAAAACCCCCGAATGTCATGAAATTATTAATTAACTGTCGATCAAGTCACCAATGTTCTTTTTTTTGCGTTTTCATCTGTGCGTGAGTATATTTGCCGACATTCTTAATTATTATTATTATTAATATATGGTTATTCTTCCCCACTTTAATCCCCCAGAACTTATAAACGGCTTAACCGATTTTCATCAAACATGTCTAAAACACTCTCACATAAATCACCTTTCATACAAAACAATAAATTGAAATCGCTTCATCCGTTCAGGAGCTATGTCACTGACAGACTGACAAACAGACAAACTTATATCACCCCTTTTTGCGAATAAACAATTTGTTAAGATTTATCATCATCACCAAAAAACGCAGTTTTAGTTTGCTCCCTGTAACCCTCTAGATACCATCGGTACACCTAGTTGACGTATATTATTATTAACTTACTAGCAGACGCCCGCGACTTCGTCCACCCTTAGACCTCTTTAATCCAGCCCTTACAGTAGTATCGCTGTAAAAATAGAGTAACTTCTCCGTTTTCCCAACATTTCTCTTCACTGCTCTGCTCCTATTGATCGTATCGTTATGAAAAGTATACTATAACCTGCCTAGGAGTATGAAGAGTTTCGTTAAAATCCGTCGAATAGTTTTTGTTTCTACATATAACGAACTAAGGAGCTTAAATTGGAATTTTTGGTAGTTGGATTTTTTCAATTTAATCGTTTGGAAATACCATCTCATTTCAATAATAATCCAATTTTACTCAACCGCCCATACACAATAATAAAGTATGATTAGTTTAGTTGTCCAAATTACATTTGCTTACATTCTACGTGAGCCCTATGAGTAGGCGTCTATACATTGACCGCATGCCCTCGACTTCGGGTCAGAGGCGCGGTCAATGCACCGCACTTGCATATTGTCGCCAGCTTTCCGAAAACACGGGCTACTTGGCCGCCATTTTGCTTTTGGGCATAGACACTAGACCATACAGAAAAATAAATATATACAACTACATAGAACACCTTGTCAAAGTAATGAAAGGTTACTTTCTTACTTTTAAAAAAATATTAAAAAATTAGTACTAAAATAGAAGGTACTTGGTCTATTATTTTGTCATTACAAATAAACTATTATTAAATATACTAGGTAAATATAGGTACGTCCTAACTGTTTTTTTTTTATTTTTTTTAATTATTACTAGTTAACCCTTGACTACAATCTCACCTGATAGTAAATGATGATGCAATCTAAGATGGAAGCGGGCTAACTTGTCAGAAGTAGGATAAAATACTACTCTTTTCGGTTTCTACACGACCGGAACGCTAAATCGCTTGGCGGTACGTCTTTGCCGGTAGGGTGGTAACTAGCCACGGCCGAAGCCTCCCAGCAGCCAGACCTGGACCAATTAAGAAAACCTCAATCGGCCCAGCCGGGGATCGAATCCAGGGCCTCTTGTAAATCTACCGCGCATACCACTGCGCCACGGAGGCCGTCAAAAAGAAGTGATTAGAGATCAATGCACAAGAAAGGCAAATTACTATCTCGTTTCTCGTTATCTCCACACTTATATCACTATCAATTAATTTTTAATATCATTAAGCAAACTAAAACCCTTTTTAAGACGTTGAAAAGTTACCACTTACCACGCACGTACTTACGAGTATATATAAATGGTTTTATCGAAAAGGTAAATTAAAGTTTGCATTATCGCAATAAAACCATGGTAAGAAGATACTTTTATAGCTTCATTTATTGCGGCTAATAAGGCGATGTTTTTTTCCTATTTAACTTTCACGGTGGTCAACCCTCCTACAGATTCATAATTTTTGTATTATTTTTTTTTATATATACCCCTAACGACAAGCTATGAATTACTAAGAGGTCATGGATTTCATATCCGGACTATTACTGAACAATCATAATAGCTTCAATAGGGGCTGGCCTCATCATCGTGAGGTCGTGGTTCAACCCCCGCCCATTGGACTATTGTCGTCATCATCATATCAGTCGATGGACTACTGCAGGACATAGGCTACTGCAGGACATAGGCCTTTTGTAAGGACTTTCAAATATCAAAATATCACGATCCTAAGCCGCCTAAATCCAGCGAAACCCTGCGACTGACTTGATGTCTCCAGTTCACCTGTGGTGGGTCGACCAACACTGAGCTTTCTAGTGCGGGGTAACCATTCCATTATTGTTGTATCCACTGACTCCTAACACAGTATTTTCCGACTGATTGGAACATATAAATGTAGTATGGAGATGAACAGGAATATCCTACTAATATTATAAACGCGAAAGTTTGTATGGATGTTTGTCACTCTATAACGCCGCTACTACTGAAGCGATTTGGCTGAAATTTGGAATGGAAATAGATTTTACTCTAGATTAACACATAGGCTATTTTCATTCCGGAAAGATCCATGGTTCCTGCGGGATTTGTAAATAACTGAATTCCACGCGCGTGCACCGGCTAGTTGGTCATATTTAAAAGATGTGGTATGACTACCTACTTTAAAAAGAAAACACAATTTTTGCGACTAACGCGAGAGGATAAGGAACAGTTAAATTCTAATCCTAATTAAACGTCATTAATAAAATGCAGTTAGATAGATCTAAATCTTAATTGGTAATAATGACATCTAGACATAGGATATCTAAGTAGGATTCAGTAGCAAACAAGTGGTTTTTTATAACCGCAACTCCGGTCAACGGTCCTACGAAAGCAGGTTCTTAATTTACAATTCCTGAGTAGCGTTTAAGTTTTATTCTCGCCATGGTTTGTCGTTAATACGCTGCCGTGAAGATTAGACGCTTTCTTATTACGACTTATATAGTCAAAATACAGATTTATGCTAAAATTGTTACAAAACCAAAAAAAAAGGAAGACTGGCTGGTGGAAGGCTTCGGCCGTGGCTAGTTACCACCCTACCGACAAAGTACCGCCAAGCGATTTAGCGTTCGGTACGATGTCGTGTAGAAACCGAAAGGGGTGCGGATTTTCATGCTTCTTCTAACAAGTTAGCCCGCTTCCATCTTAGACTGCATCATTACTTACCACCAGGTGTGATTGTAGTCAAGGGCTAACTTGTAAAGAAAAAAAAAAAAAAAAAACTAGGAAAAGTAGAGTTCGCTTTTATTCTACAGCAATAACAATTATTTGACTGGAGAAGGTTTTTAATTGAACTCCAAACTTTAGCAACCAATATAGATATGTCTACAGTTATAGTAAAAAGCTTAGAGATTCTTTAAAGAGTCTGATATTCTGTTAATATAACGTAAAAGTTTTGGTAAGGCGTATATAACCTATCCGTTTTTACAATTTGATTACCAGCTTAGTATGAGTTTTCAACTAAAAATAATTGATTCCCGTATGAACTACTTCCGACCCTACTTGCTTGATATCGTCAGTAGTAATAAGTGCAGTGTCTTCTCAACATCTATTTATTTTAATTAGGTATGTCGAGCTTTTTCTTTTAAATGGCTACTTATAATAACTACGGTTATTTATGGAAAAAAGTACTTACATATCTGTATGCAAAGTAAATCCTCCAATGTAAACTTGCGTCCAAATGAATAACAAAAGGTTTTTACCATGAAAGAGCACAATAAAACAGGTGAATACGACACTTTAATGGCTTCATTTAATTCAGTAAATTACTGCTTTTTTTACACTTTTTACTGTGCACGTCGCGCCGGTCGTCGTTCCTCAGACCGCAGGTTCTATAATTTCGTATTCTTGACTAGACTTACGTAAATAGCCATGAGGATTTGTGGTATTTTTCCACATTCCACCTTCTTTTGTTGCGAATTAGTTGCTACAGCGGCACAGTAGCGCCTTTGCGATGTCCATTTATTTTGCCGAGCTTAAACGTGACATTAATTTTAAATTGAGATTTTTCTTTACGAATAACTCTAGTTACGTATTTTTTTGTTGGCTTGACCCGGGATTCACGGACCTCCGTGTTCATAGGCGAACTGACTACGGAACCAATGAGACATTTTAGATAAATCATCACCATTAACATTATTATCTGATGGACGACTGCTGCATATAAGTAAGCCTTCTGTAAGGACTTCCAAATAAGGTGGTCTTGAACCGACAAGAGCGGCTTCTTGTTTTTTTTTTATGACGTCAGTTCCCCTAGTAGAGGACGACCCACCCCGCTCTTCGCTTTGCGGTGTGGTGTCGTCAATCCACCATTACATTGAAGAGTCGATAGACGACGGATACCTAATGAACTGTGCCCTGCCCCTTTAACTTTGCGGCTGGTTGAGCATTGTTGATATTTGTGGTTCTAAAGGTCGCCATTCAATTATTCTCACGTTTCTGAAAAGCAAACGGCAGTACTCACGCGGCATACTATACGAGTCATGTACGCAGTGACCAACACACGATCAATTATAGTCGTTGGTGCTAGAGAAACGTGAGAATAATTGACCGTTTGTGGCTAGCATTATGCTCCTAATTTCTAATTCGATCACGCTGAGACACTCCAAAGATTAGATAAGTTGAGATAAGTGTCTACAATACATTTATATAACAACAAGAAAATATTGCACCTGCAAAAAATTTTAATGTTTAAAAAGAAATCTAATTAAACTTTAGGAAATCGTTTACAAATTTAAAATAAGCATTCTCATATACAACTATATAGTTAACTTTGAAATGGATTATAGATTAACAAGGCTCTCTTAATTATAGCGCAGGTGACTAATATGTCAGAATAATTCCCTGGAACGGTGCTTACGTGCAATTGATGTCAGATTAGTCAATACTATTCGCCCTGCAGCCGAGAGCTCTCCATGCATTGAGCGGTGTAAGGCTTTATGCTTAACGGTTATGGCAGGAGAGGCGTGTGAAAATTTATTACGAGTACCTATCATTGTCCTATATAAGTATACTATAAACAAAAATATTTTTTTCACGATTGCGTCAGACGAAGATTAATATGTTTAATCTAAACTTCTGGTTAGATTTTTAGTTCATCAATATTGGGCAAAAATATTGGTCAAAAATATTGGTCAAAAATGTTGGGCAAAAATGTTGGGCAAAAATGAGCACCCGGCTACAAAAGACTAAAATGGTTGGACGGTAAACGGGAGTGGACTGGCCGTGGGCTAGGCTATCTGCATCTAAAATAAGCGGCTAAATATAGCAAAACTTTTCATATATTGACCGAACAAACTACGGTTTGAAAATGGCACATATACCGGCCAAGTGCGTGCCGGGCCACGCGCAGAGTAAGGTTCCGTAGATTAAGTTAGCAGTTTAATCCCCTATGGAATGTACAAAAATACCGATAACCATACCACAATGGGATATACGATGAAAAATTCATCCTCACTTAGCATGTAAGGAAGGAACCCAAAAAAAATTTTTTTTTTAAACTTATTTTTTCCATTTTATAGACGAAATTAATATACATATCCGTACTACATTTTATCTTTCTAGTTTTAAAAAACTCTGAGATATCTTACAGGTAACTATACCTTTTTTTTAACAACGGAATTAATATGCAATTTTTGATTATCATTTAAGTTGGTCGACTATTACTCTATAAATAGCAATTGCTAATCAGCTATTATAGTTTTCCTTGTAATTTCATTATATATCCTACTTTTGTGAAGGTAGGACTACATTGCATTTTTTAACATATTCAGTTAATCACATACCATAATGATATACTAAGTATACGGGAATTAAAACTTTTCAACATGGGAAATAGACGTGAGAACAAAAATTCACCATACTCGTTCCGTATGAGCGGACTACTGATTGTATATACACACATTGTATACATTACAACATTATGTATACACTGCTCTACATGATAATTATTATTTATG
The DNA here is from genome assembly GCF_947172395.1 of Bicyclus anynana. Classification (NCBI taxonomy): domain Eukaryota; kingdom Metazoa; phylum Arthropoda; class Insecta; order Lepidoptera; family Nymphalidae; genus Bicyclus; species Bicyclus anynana. The sequence continues at coordinate 14,391,191 of NC_069093.1, forward strand.
GTTGGGAAATTGATAAAAGCGCATGCGTGCAAGTAATAACGGTGTTGGTCGCGTCTAATTATTGCGTCGACGCAATGACGTGCTAAGTAACGCAAATGGGATGCAAGCCAGCCCGGCCCAACCTTAAATAGGCTAATTAAGCGCATTATTAATTAAAATACTCTCTGGTGCAGTTAGGAATGCCTTGCTATATAGGAGCTATAGTCTGGCAAGTGATGACACTCCCATGATATGCGGGCGACGGGGGAAACTGCGCGCGTGTGAAATCGTGCGTGCGGGGAAGTGAGGTGCATCAGTCGTGGGTGTTCATTCATCGCTACTTGCCTCCCGGCCCGCACGGTCCATCGGGAGTGTTACGAAGGAAACCAAGCTATAATGGCATTATTGATTTATTTTTTTAAAGAATATTTTTGCCATAACTTTTAAAATATGACCAATAAGTTTGTAATTGTGACAGACATCGCCCGGGAATGGAATATTGTCGTGTTGTTTTTTTTTTATTCTTTACAAGTTAGCCCTACAATCTCACCTGATGGTAAGTGATGATGCAATCTAAGATGGAAGCGGGCTAACTTGTTAGGAGGAGGATGAAAATCCACACCCCTTTCGGTTTCTACACGACATCATACCGGAACGCTAAATCGTTTAGCTTAGGTTGGTAACTAGCCACGGCCGAAGCCTCCCACCAGCCAAGCATGATTTCTGTAACCAAGCAGCATAGCCTGAACACATGGCGGTAATTTGTAGAATCTGCGCTATCTATATATTACACTAGCTGACGCCGCGCAGTTTTACCCGCGTGGTTCCCGTTCCCGTAGGAATACGGGGATAACATATAGCCTATAGCCTTCCTTGATAAATGGACTATCTAACACTGATAGAATTTTTCCAATCGGACCAGGAGTTCCTGAGATTAGCGCGTTCAATCAAACAAACAAACAAACTCTTCAGCTTTATAATATTAGTATAGATTACATACAGTTAAAGTAATAAAGCAGTACATCTAAAGTATATACATAGCCCATCCATTTTAAATTTCGATCAAAAATCATCTACCTTATGGCACGCCATTTAAAAAACAGTGGATACAAATAAAACGCAAAGCTACATCTAGTCTCTGGGAAAACTTTGAACAGTTCAAACATGTAAATAGATGCGTTCTCAAAAGGCTTTCATCTTAAAACAGGAACAATGGGCTTCGTTTGACACCACACACAGAATATTAAACTTTAGCGTTTATGCAATACGGATTATATTCGTGCAGCAAAGCAGATGTATGTCCATATATTGAGTGCTGTCTGTTCAAGTTGTTTGTCTACCTCGGAGGCAGAGAAGACAAACAGGCGGCGATGTCGTGTCCCCATTGCAATGTGTTGTGTCTTCGGCGCAATTAGCATACTCTATGAAGTTATGGTGCTAAAGCTTGTGATACAACGAGCTTTGATATGAAATCTCTTTGAAGCATTTGAGAAAGCTTTGCAAATTTTGATTTGCTAGTTAACGTGAGGTTCTCGATTTATTTCGTAACTCTTTTTAACCTACCCTATAATAAAATATAAAAAACCTCATAAAAATATAAGTAAAATATAAATATTTTTTTATTAATAGATACGAGAAAAAGACATTTTGTCGACCAATAGCAGCGTAATGAAAAATATAGCTCATTTTATTGTGATAAGACTTTTTTTAATAATATTTGTCATATCTTTTTAAATATGACCAATATTCCCATTCCTGTATTAGGAGTGGGTACGACAATAGACCTACGGGGCGGGATCGAACCACAACCCCTCGGTGATGAGTCCGATCGCTCTTACCGTTGAGATATTGAGACGAAAGAGAAATCTTTTTTGCACGAGATAAATTGTGTTGTTGTCCGTTAGGTCTACTATGGTTTATAATAATAAATTGATGGAAGTAATTGAAATACAGATACTCAGACAATACAGTAATTTTTTCGCAGTCATTTTGTGTGATATGTGCTCCGTGTGCCTCGATCTTTAATGAATGGCCCGCGGCATTCCGCTCCTAAAGCGTTTGAGTTTGTCAAAACATAAACTGAGCATAACTCCGTAATTGAAACTCGCATGCATATGCAAAATACGCATGCATTGAGATGCATGAGTACTTAGCATGTGCATAATATGACTTCTAATCTTCGACTTACCGACAAACAAACTGTCTAATTTGCATTTTGCACCATTGATTTTAGTCGAAATAAATCTTTACTAGATCCTACAATCTCGTCAATCTTTGTCTAAGACAAAGATTGTAGAGATTGTAGAGAGGGTAATCTCTGGTTCTATCTTAATCTAAACTGATTTTGAAAATTCTTTTACCAATCAAAGCCACGTTATTTGTGAGTGTCATGGGCTATATTTTATCCCCGTATTCTCACTTGAACGGGAACTACGCAGGTAAAACCGCGAGCGTAGGCTAGTTGATAAAAAAGTTACATAGTTAGGAAATAAATTGATAATTCTATCACTGGCATCCCGAGAAATTATCATTAAAAAACAAGTTATTGCTTTTTTTATTACACAGGGACATTAAACATGGGATGCTAATTTTAAACTTGCCACAAGTATGTCCCAGCGACGTGGGTAGAAATAGAATAATTGCTTAAGTAGAGCAAATTAAGTGTAAAAACTTAATTACCTGTCTCACTTTTCTCAGATTGTTGCAAAAAAATCAACTATTTTCCTACGCATCCGATGTATGTAGTTGGAATTATTACGTATTTTAATCTAGGCATTCTAGATTGCATGTTTTAGATTAAAAAGATTAACCACTTGAAAAAAATACATGAGGCACTCGAAGACTGCCGCGGTAAAGCTATTGTATAGCATTTTTTATCAACCTAAGCAATTATAATTATTTATTTATTTCATTTATGTAGTATTTTTTTTTCTTTAAGAAAGAATAAAAAAAAATATGTCTACGTTGTGCTGGACTTGAACTCTGATTTAATAAGCTTTGCCTCTAAGTTTTACCCCACTTGTTCAGTTGAGTAGATATGACAACGTCGAAATGTGTTAACTTGACGCACGGCTTGGGTGTTAGGTTTATTTTCGTTACGGAATTTCCTGATTCGGTCACCGCGCTCAAAGCCCGCGATAAAAGCTATGCAATAGCTTAATATATTATAAGTATAAAATTGGATGATTCCAGCGTAGCTTGGGTTAATTTGGGGTTCTATGACTTGGTTCCACCAATCAAGGTGTATGATGTATATGGGTATACTTAGTATATAGTTTTGGCTACGTCTATTTACTAACTTTTTAGCATCAGAGATAGTTTAGTACAATGTCACATTATACGGATTTAAAACGAAACTCTAACATTATAGAGCATAGGCCTCTCTCAATTTGGGATACAGTATCATCATCATCATATCAGCCGATGGACGTCCACTGCAGGACATAGGCCTTTTTAAGGAACTTCCAAACATAACGATACTGAGCCACCTGCATCCAGCGAATCCCTGCGACTCGCTTGATGTCGTCAGTCCACCTGGTGGGGGGTCGACCAACACTGTCTTACTAGTGCGGGGTCGTCATTCCAGTACTTTGGGACCCCAACGTCCATCGGCTCTTCGAACTATGTGCCCCGCCCCTTGCCACTTCAGCTTCGCAACTATAGGCTACAGTATACTTCATCATAATCATTATCATCATCATCATAATTATCGACTATCAACTTCATTATCAACACCATTGTCGGCTGTGCCTCTGTACATTCGACTACCATGTGCTGCGCCAAATAGCCTTAGGAGCCTAATGCTCTAACTAACTAACTAATGACAAGCAGGAGTTGGTCAACGCAGTTTAACTACTAAACCAATGAGCCAGTTGGACTAAATTGTCACTTACTATCAAATGAGCTAACAGTCACTGACTAATAGAATAAAGAAGCTTTTCCATCCATCTTACTTAATTATAGAAGTGCATGGAACAAGTTCTCAATCAGGTTTATATTGATAACATGTTGATGTTGGTATCTGATGGTAAACAGTGCGCCGTATAATCGTACACGGAAGACGGAGTGCGCTAATCAAGAACTGGAACATTACAACCCTGAACGTACTTTATTATTATCCCTTTACAGCTGACGTACTATATTATATATATACTTACGTATACAGGGTGCTCGAGAATATTTCGATTAACTCTAGGGTTATATTCTTTATGGAAAATTATGGAAAATTAATTAAATATGTCCAAAGAGTATAATGTTGATTTTTTTTTACGATCATCTAACATTTCAACGAAATTACGTAAATGACAGTTTTTTGTCAAATTAACGTTACTACTTGCTACTACTACCGACATATTATGTCTGACCTGACCGTGAGGTAAACTCCGTGCTATGCATAAGGCCAAACTCCATGCTATGCATGAGGTAAACTCCGTGCTATGCATGAGACCAAAGTCCATGCTATGCATGAGGTGTCAAACTTTCTAATTTTTTGAAATGAAGAATGTCTGGCTGTGACAGGCTCTCGTTCTATTACCACAGTCAGCATATCTATAAACAAGGAAATAGAAATAAGGTTAAATTCAAGAATTTTCCGCAATTCAGCAACACGTATTTACACACCTACTTCCATTTTATCAGGACGTATTGTCAGCAAAAATTTGAGTAGGTACGTGACGTTAGTGAATGTATTATTTTTAGTATATAAACCTTGTTAATTAAGCATTATTACCACTATAACTACATACGTCCAAGTTAGTAGTTCTGCTGAATTAAATTCACGACACACTCAGAGCTTTCCTGCGCAGAGCTAAACAAAAAGGTACTTTTAACTTAATTGTTAAATGTATTCCAGCTTTATATTGAATAACGCAAGCTTAGTCATCTATAAAGCTAGTAAAGAATAGTAATATACTTATTTCTTTCATTATTAAAGATTATTAGCTATGTATTTTTAAACTCCTTTTATAACTTTTTTCCCCTTAAATAAGCCCCTAAACGCTAAAGTTTACCTTGAGCTAAAAGTTGGCAATTTTCCATGCAAAGGTCGTTAGACATATTCGAATTTGTGTTTGGTCATTTTACTGTGCCTTAACAATGGAACTATTTGGAGATAACATTATTAACATATTATTTTTCATTTTTTCAGATCGGCAACCCTGCTGCTCGCTGCAGCAGCCGTATGCGCCGCGCCCGCATCCTCGCCCGACGAGAACCAAACCTTGGACAGGAAAGAGCCGACCACGCACGAGCTACTGAGCTCTCTCGGCCTCAAGAAGCTGAGAATACCCGCCGCCCACCACAGGAAACGCTTAGCCGAGCAAGGCAGACGACACACGACCGGCGATTCGAGAATGTACGTGATAAAGCTGCCGCCTAACATGAACTATTACAGTCATCCTGACCCCGCCCCTGCCGCGGCTAGAACGCTGCCTCTACAGATGAGAAGCAACGGCAAACCAGCCCGAGTCTACCACTGGAACCTCCCAGTCATACAGAAGCTAGCGAAGAACCGCCCCCAAGCTAGATTCGACGACGACGTTGTCAACGTTGAAAGCACCCCGACGTGGCCGAAACATCCGAACTCCATCGACGCATTGGCGTACTACGTGCCCTCCAAAAAGTCCTCGTTCAGAAAATATTTCTCCGGCAACGGCAAACCGAAGTCGTTTTACGTGATCGAAAAGGATAAGAGTTCCGCTGAGTACCACAGATTATTGCCGTAATTTTTGTTATCTGTTGTAATTTTATTTTTTCTTCAATAACGAACGATGTTTTAAAAAATCAGATCATTGATTTTCGATTTTGTAATATTTGTATTGAATAAGATCTCGTTTAGTCTACATATAGTGATATAAATCACACAGCTGTTAGTTTTCTGTACTTACACATTCATAATAAAAACTTTTTTTGAGAATTAGTAATGTAAAGCTCCTGTTCACATAACATAATATTTAATTTGTTAAAAAATAGTGACCATTTCTATTGCATTCACAAAATGTACCTATACTTACAGCCAGTTTCTAATTGTAAAGCTAAAGTAACAGTAAAAGTAGTAAGTAGTAAAGAAGACTTTATTTTTTAGTGAATAAGACCGTAACTTTTGATTTACGACGTTACTTTGACTGTTACTTGCGATGAAGAAACTGGCCGTTACTAAGTAATATATGTATGAGGCTGTCCTAACCCTCTAACAAAAAGTGTTTTAAGTATAGAACAGTCTCAAATCCATAATTATGATCTTGAATGTGTCCTTTCTATTAAACTCACTTCAGTCGTACGTCATACACAATTGTAGAACAAACATAGATAGTGCTTCGAATCGAAATAGAAAAATATTCATGTTTAAAGAAAAGGCCAATATTCTGTATTTCTTTTGTATAAAAAATAATAGTCTGTAATTAATTATTATTATTTTACTTCATTTCAGTAGGTACAAGTACATACATACATTTTATTTCAGATTTACATAATTGTAAGTTATGAATCCAATTATTCATCATGTAAAAAAATATTTGGGATTGATTTGATTATTTTTAATGAAGATTTAATGAAGTTTAGAATTTGAAAAAAATATTTGATATTTTGTGATTATTTTTCAAGTTTAGATTTCAGAATCAGACATACTAAACATAATTATTAATGAATTTAAATATCTTTAATTCACTTTTCTGAAAAATTTCTAAATATTAGTCAATTCAGTAAATGTATATTACCTTGCGGGTGTGGCGTGTGGATGACATTAAAGTGAAAAATTAATAAAGGTGAATTATTTATTTGTGTCGTTAAAAATATAAATTGATATGAGCAAAAATCAGACACATTTTTAACCATGACTATGTTTATGAGACTTGCTTATAATTCAACAGTGTATCTTTATTGCACCACCTTATCCCAATAACTGATAAAATAAGTAATAAATAATTTCATTAAAGTATTCATAATAATTACTAATATTTTTTTACTTACATAATATAATACTGTTCCATGCTTTAAGTAGGTAGGTATATAAATACATAATACTATACATAACTGGACGTATACTTTTATTTTTTTAAATATGTGTCTAATAATAAGTATTAAGTTCCGAGAGGTTATAGGTAGTTTTTAATGTTTAAGGCTGAATATTTGTTATCATATTATATAATGCCGATTTGGTTAATTATTATTAGAATGTTTCACCTTCAAGAATTCGTTTCGCTCTAAATTACCTTCAACCTCTCGAGCCATTATAGAGTATCAACTCCTGTAAATAAATGCTATGCTTAAGTACTAAGGTTAAGTAATCGATAGGTGCTTAGATATTTTATTAAGACTGCATCACGAATTTAAATTATTATGTAGAGTTAAGAACATGATGCTACAAATAGAATAATATTCCATGTATACTTCCAAAATAGAGACAAATTGTTGTACTTTTGAAACTATAAGTACTTACCTAAACAAAACCTAAGATAGGCCTAAAGATTTTATTCTATTAGATATGCCTTTAACGCGTCGAAACTGAGGCGAACAAAAGTGGCTAATTGTCCTAATTTCATTTAGTCACGTAGTTAACAACGAAAGTTATTCAGACAAATATTACCTAAATATTGTCTACAATGACGAGTTGTATGTTCAGGAAGTATAAAAACTAAATATATTATAAAGAAAGTAAACACAAAATAGGTAAATGAGTGCGCTCAGTGGAGTAGCTAAATTCGGATCACTTTTCGCAGTGATTTTGTCAGCACGTAACACATCTATTGCATAAAATATCACTGATTGTAGGTATAATTTGGGTATCATGTCTCTATTTTGGAATATTGAGGCTCTGAAATGCATTTACTTAACTGGTCAAGTTATTGTTTATAAATTTACTTGTACCTATTAGATTTTTATTAAAAGCTTTATATAACGTATCTAACCTTTATCAGATCCTTTAGCAGAGGACAACTGAGGCAGCGGATCGAAAAAGTCAGTGTATTCGTACTTTTATATAATTAGTCGTAGGTATTTTGTAATTTGTTTAAGTGATTTTATACAATAATAAAATGTATTTGTACAACAATTTAATAAAAATATAAATGTACCTACACCATCACTCTTATTGTTTTATTTTTAGGCTCGTAACTCTGCCCAACGATATTTTATAAGTACTATATTTTTTATGTAGTAGAAAATATCGTTGACTCTGCTTAAAATTAGTAATAATAAAGTAATAGCGTTTGGCTCAAGGAACATATTTACTCAGGGTTTGGCTACTGAAAGTAGAGACTGAAATCGTCGGACTGAATTAAAAAAATCGTTGTAAAACATAGGTACGACGTGTGAGTTAATCTGAGTTATTGCAATATTTGCACTATCTTTTGGGAATACCCTCCAATTTTTTTTTCAGTCTTTACTTTCTTTTTTTATAATTTATTTAAACGGCCTTGCATACAAGTCTTTATAGGCCTCTACCTTTGGCACCTATAAATCTATGTATCTAAGGCCTTACTTTAGCTAAACTATACCACAGAATACCTAATATATAAAATCTACTCAAACTATAGTTTGAGGAAGTTCGATTAACTTTTATTTATATTTATTTCAGTTCTGGCAACAATAGATATTTTTTATATGAAAACTAGAAGCCACGTCTACAAAAAGGCATTAAAAAGCATTCAATCTGTGTTCCAAGCAGGCCCTCCCAACCGTAGAATAAAAAATGAGAATCCTCCATCCTTTACTAACAAAAGAGAGAGATATCTCCATCCTTCTCCTTGTTATGGGCTGTAGTAGGTGGTGGCCATACCTATCTCTTTCACCTGTACACTTAAATAAACTTGCACACTGTTACAATTCTAAGTATCGAAGAACTGATGTGATTGGTCAAATTTACACAAGGAAAAAGAATGGCTTTTATGAATGAAAGAGAATTTGTGTGTATACCACGTGTGTAAGACTGTTTTGAATTTGTTGCCTCATGCCTGCGCCGCCATTGTAACTTTACTGCGAAAGATTGGTTTTCACTTTTCAATATTTGAAATCATCGAAATTAACATGAGCGCCGCTGGAATTACCAATAATAAGGACATATCTTTCTTGTTAATTAATTATTTTCAGTGTGAGGCAATGTGTTATTTTTAAGTGTAAAACGTACTACGATTTCTATGCATGTGTTGAATCAGAAAGAGATAGGACTTTCCCCCCCACATTTAATTGTTTCCCAAGAGTAAAAGAGAGGTCCGAGAAATTTATGAATGAAATTTTTATACACACATACAAAATTTCTAACCAGCACAAAGCTTTGTTTTGAGACAGAGGTCTGCTTCATTTGTGATCTGTGGTTCCAAGTATTCACAAAGAATTTACTGCCATCTAGTAGTGTATAGAATAACTATTTCATGAAACTTTTCTTCTTAGTTTACAAAATCATGTACAGATGTCGCTACACACCGCAAACTGTTTTATCGACACAAATTTCAGACATGCGCGGCAGGCTGCGCGATTTACAAAATCGTAGCAAATGTTCCCCGACATAAATCCATAATCGGTGTCCGGAATAAAAATGTCACCCGGCTTAGTGACGAGTGCTAAAAACATGTTACAGAATACAGCAGACGATAAGAACAATAAACGCAAAACAGTGAACAGTGAAAAAACTAGCAGTTTCAGTGATAAAAATAAAAATAGAAGCGCAGATTCGAAAAAAAAATATGAAACAATTATAAAAGTTAAAAGTGTTATTCCTAGGCGACGGTGGGTATTTTATTTCTATTATTTAATTACAAACCTAAGTGATAATACAACAATATGGATTATTAATTTTTTCCTCAATTTATATGTAGGAAGTATCAACCTATTTAATATAACAAAATAAAAAGGAAAAATGTTAAGCTCGCTTGGGAACAATTAAAACCACGCGATATGGTGACCTGCTCTTGTTTCAGGATAACTATAATTAACTGGCTTACTTACATATTCTAAAAATAACACAGTTTTGTTACATCACTCTACAAATATTTTCCCGCCAAAATATTCCGATTAAATATAAATTCTAACACATAAATTAAAACCTGTTATTATGTGAATATTTAGCCTAAAACTTTATTATCTTGTGTGTTGGTTTTGGGTTCTGGATCGGGCAAAATAAATAAAGTTTGGTATATTGAGTACCTCTGATTCCCGAGAGTGTGGGTCCGAATCCGGTCCGGGGCATGCACCGCCAACTTTTAATTTGTATACATTTTAAGAAATTAAATATCACGTGCCTCAAACGGAAAGGAAAAACATCGTGAGGAATCCTGCATACCTAAGAATTTTCTTAATTCTCTGGGTGGTGCACTATTGGCCTAACCCCTCTCATTCTGAGAGGAGACTCGAGCTCAGCAGTGAGCCTAATATGGATTGATAATGATGAATGAATTTTATGAAATTAATTATCACGTATCTCAAACGGTGAAGGAAAAACATCGTGAGAAATCCTGCATACCTAAGAATTTTCTTAATTATCTGCGTGTGTAGTCTGCCAATCGGTATTGGGCCAGCGTGGTGGACTATTGGCCTAACCCGAGGAGGAGACTCGAGCTCAGCAGTGAGCCGAATATGGGTTGATAATGATGAATGAATTTTAAGAAATTATCTAAATATCATGTGTCTAAACGATGAAGGAAACCTACATACCTGCATTTGGCCAGCGTCGTGGATAATAGCAATAGGCTATTATCCACGACGCCTAATGACTTCGGTGGCGGGTGGTGGTGTGGCGATGCTACCTCGCCAAAAAAGCCGTAGAGTTCCTATTAAGGAGCTTCTGCCAATTACAAAATCAAAAAAAAAGACAACATTGTGCAAGAGCCTCAATAGCTCAACAGTAGAGCCGGACTCATCACCGGTGGTAGTTCGATCCCCGCCCCGTTGGACTATTGTCGTATGGTACCCAATCCTAATACAGTCTTTCCCAACTAGTTAGAAAGAATTAGGAATATTGCTCATATTTAAAATGATAATAGCATTGTTTTTTAATTCTTAAAAAAAATAAGGAATGGTTGTATAATAACAAGCTCTATAGTCTGTTAAGTTCCTTTAAATAGGCTAATTAAGCGCATTATTAATTAAAATACTCTCTGGTTCAGTTAGGAATGCCTTGCTATATAGGAGCTATAGTCTGGCAAGTTCGTTGATGACACTTCCATGGTATGCGGGCGACGGGGGGAAAGACTGCGGCGAGTGAAATCGTGCGTTCGGGGAAGTGGTGTGCATCAGTCGTGGGTTTTTCATTCATCGCTACTCGCCCCCCGGCCCGCGCAGACCATCGGGAGTGTTATGAACGAAGTTGCCAAGCTATATAACTCAGCACAACCACAGGGCCCAGGCAAACACAGATGCAATATATAGCACATTTCTGGCTTACGCTGTGATGCTATTATAGGCCATACTGACAAGAAGCTCTAGATCTTAAGGTTACGAGTATTTCGAACATCAGCTGTTTGTTCCGTCAGTAAAAAAGTAGCAGACGCCCCGCGGTTTCACGTGCGTAGTTTCTGTTTCCGTGAGAATACGGGGATAAAATATAGCCTATGACACTTACAAATAACGTGGCTTTTTTGTGGTAAAACAATTTTCCAAATCGGTTCAGTAGATCCAGAGATTATTATACAACAACATCACACACTTTACCACTTTATAATATTAGTATAGATACCACAAAACAGAAAAAGCTAAAGCTAACGCTTGTAACTGAAATTCAGGGGTAAAAATATTATACTCAAAAGTAAATAAAAACAAGTTTTACTTAGTAGAAGTTTATTCTGAGCAGAATAATAAGATTCAATATCTGCAAAGGGTGTGATGTTTTTTCGGAACTAAATGTGCGGTCCCGCTTTGTCAGATTACACAGACAATAGGAAAATAAATCAGTTAGGTTTTAAACCTTATACGAGAATCGAACCCGATACCATATGACACCATGACGCACATGTGCCCTAGAGGTAGGTATTATCTATACTAAGGTCTTATTCGCGCGACACATTTTTTAACGTCCGTTAAAAAAGCTCTTATGCGAATGAGAGCTTAAGAGCTAAAGTTTGTGGTGTTTACTGTTTGGAGTTATTAAGGAGGGTAAACCACTGTATCTTCTTCATAAACTCACTTGGGCGGCTGATGATGAAACCGTGCGTCGCAGCTGCCGACATCAATTTCGGGTTCCCCCTCACCGTACTGCCGCGTTTAGAGGGTCATTTACATACTCCGCTACTAAATGCTGGAATAATATTCCCCCACCAATAAAAAAAATCAAGTCTAAATTTAAATTTAAAAAATTATTGAACCGATTTCTCCTCGACAAACAGATGGAATTCCAGCATCATGTGGCGGAGTTTTCTTTCTTATAGCAAATATTTATATATTATACTATGTGTAACTTATATGTGTAATCAATATTATATTTAATAATGTACAAATTTAGTAATTATTCATTCATATTACATTTTTATATAAATATTCTTTTTCTTTTTTTATTTATTATGTAGTTATAGTAAGTAAATATAATAATAATAGTATAGTTATTAAACTTGGGAATAAATTTGATTGTTGGTTTTAATACTGTAGGTACTTTAATGTTATATAATTTTTCTTTTTGTTCTTTTTTATATGTTTTAAACTAGTTATAAGTTTTAATTTGGTTTTGCTTTAAATATAGGTTTATGTTGCCTGTTTTCATGGTGGCACTTAGAACTGGGTCCTAGCTGAAAATCAGCGCTGTATGTTCTTTGTTTATGGGGAGCATACAGCAATATGCTGAGCTAGGACCTTTTTCTAGGTTATGCCACACATCGCAGGGTATTATTCTTAAATAATTGTGGTGTGTGGCATAATGTAGTAATAAATATATTTTCTTTGGTGTTGTAGGGAGTAATTTCTGAATATGCTGAACCGGTTTTGAAAACACTTTTAAAAAACCATGATTATTTTGGTAAGTGTAAAGCCCATAGGCTATATTTTATCCCCGTATTCTCACGGAAACGGAAACTAATTTTGACGGCCACCGTGGCGCAGTGGTGTGCGCGGTGGATTTACAAAACGGAGGTCCAGCTGGGCAGATTAAGATTTTCTTAATTGATCCAGGTCTGGCTGGTGGGAAGCTTCGGCCGTAGCTAGTTACCACCCTACCGGCAAAGACGTACCGCCAAGCGATTTAGAGTTCCAGTACGATGTCGTGTAGAAACCGAAAAGAGTGTTGATTTTTATCCTCCTCCTAACAAGTTCCCGCTTCCATCTTAGACTGCATCGTCACTTACCATCAGGTGAGATGTGTAGTCAAGGGCTAACTTGTAAAGAAAAAAAAAACTACACGGGTAAAACCGCGGCTAGTAGTCAATAATCTAAACGGCTAATTTCCCGCTTAGATGAATATAAACAAGATGTTAGTCCAGTTTAAACACATCGAGCACAGATAAATCTCCGCGGTGAAGACTTGTGTAAATAGATCGCGAGTTTGTAAACACTATGCCAGCACTTCACTATTGTGCGTTTCATTGAATTACAACTAGAACGTAGAAATGGAAGTACGAGTAAAATAGAACGTCGAACGCGTATACATTACAATATATTTTCATGTAAATTTATAAATAGCACTATGGAAGATCTGTAAGGGTCATTTCAGACCAATGACCAAAAGGAAAATTGCTCTAGCTTTTAGGCTGTTATTTACACCGATTGGTACCGAAACCACACCCTGGTTTGGCTAGGGTAGGTTAACGTAGGGGAAGGGTAAGGGTAAAAGCGAAGCTTGACCGGGTCCGCTATAGAATAAATTTTGATAGTTTTATGTTGGAGAGCATTATACTATGATCGATACTGAGGCCCAAAACACTTTTTATTTTTTTTGTCTGTATGTTTGACAGTCCGTCTTTTTTATTCCATGTCTTACATCGATTTTCGCACGAACGAAGTCGCGGGCGTCCGCTAGTAAATAATAATCAGAGACCTATATGTCTCAGATTATTATTAAACTAGCTGACGCCGCGTGGTTTTACCCGCGTGGTTCCCGTCCCCGTAGGAATATGGGCATAATATATAGCCTATAGCCTTCCTAGATAAATAGGCTATAAAACACTGAAAGATTTTTTCTAATCGGACCAGTAGCTGAGATTAAGCGCGTTCAATCAAACAAACAAATCTTCAGCTTTATAATATTAAGTATACATTATTAGTTCATTCTATATATTGAGATATATGTAGGTGTTCAAGAAAATTGATGTCTTAATAACCCTGAGTATTTATGGCTTGAAAAATGTTCGCATTTTTAATCCGGTTTTTCTAATATAATAAACACTGAAACAGTCTGGCATTTTAATTTTAATTTATTTCCTTCTTTAGCTTCACTGCAGTTTAATTTGTTTCAAGTTTAAGTTTACGTTGTTTTTTGCGTATAGTTTTTGCGAATTTCGTACTCAGCGCAGTAGTGCAATAATAATTGACGGGTAACACACCGTCTGAATCCTCTTTCAGATTAACTAAATGATACCTGAGGTTTTTACAGTCTGCCAGACACAAATAGGTACAATACATGAGTTCCCAACATTTCTTAAGAAAAATATTTATAGTATTTTTCAGATTTAGCCGTAAAAAATATAGTACGCTTAAAGAAAATATAGTATTTTACGAATTAAGCAAAAAAACACGTCTGTTTTTCTACCGATACTTAGTTACACTTATATTTAGTTACACTTATTACATTTTTCAGATTGTTGAAAATATAGTATTTTTGCGTAATTACTATACTCGTATTTCTTCAATTCTACACGAACCCAAAATATAGTACAATACTATATATTATAATACCTACGGTTGGCAACCCTTGTTGGTATATGACTGTGCTCTATGTACTAAGACTGCCGTTGGTCTATAGGTTCGGATCACGAGGTTCTGGGTTCGAATCCTGGGTTTGGATACTATTTTCTTTTTCGAAATTTTTAGTTCAAATTCTCAGCCCGAATTTAAAAAGGATCCAGCTCAGCGTTTTGCTGCATGTTTCACGTACTTCGTGGTTGCTGGTGATGTTATCCAGCTAGAACTCCACTAAACGAAACTGTCGTAACTGTAGCACTAAATCTCCGGTTGAGGGGCCTCATCATCATCATCCTCATCGTCAACATCGGTGGAAAGTGTTTGTCTGTATTTTATAGAGTGTGCTCAGGAGCTATTCGGCATCATATCACCTTTGCCTCTTTACCATCGCACCTCAAGACATAGGGTGGGTTTTCATCCCTATGTTGTAGATGTCCCTACGTCTTCTTTTCTCATATGCACGGCTAGGGTTTGGAATACCCTTCCCAAGTCTTTTTTTCCTGAATATTATAACTTGGGGTATCTTCAAAATAAGAGTGAATAGGCACCTTCTAGGCAAGCGTGTCCTATCTTAGACTGTATCTACACTTACCATCAGATTAGATCATGGTCAAACGCGAGCCTATTTGCATAAAAAAAATCATCACCATCATCATCAGCCTATGTTAACAGTCTAAGGAACTTAGACCCTCCACTTTGATTATTGATAATAATGTTAAATTAGCTAAAATTAATTAGTTAAAAACCGTACGTTTATTTTGAATATTTATCAAAACTTTCTATTAAAATCCAACTTATCGAGTGTCCGAAATCACAGGTAGGAATATAGGTTACACTGATACATAGATAACACCACGCGCTGCCTGATAACGAATATATTTAGATTTTGATATGAAATCTAAAGTCCGCTTAGTGCCCAAACGGAAAGGACAAGGTTCCATCGTTCTCGTTACTCGTTAAAGTCAATTTGCAATGTCTTACGTTTGCTTTTATGGCTTTCTTTGGTCTCGGGTTGCTACCACAGTACAATAAGTATACTGTGTTGCTACTGCCTTTTCCTTTTTAGTTTTTATTACTGTTTAAATTTACAGAGCCAATTTTAAATTTTTTTAGCTGTCTTCTTAGGTTTTCGGATTTTTTTTTTTGAGACAGAATTACGATCGACTTTCAACCATCTAATTATTTTGATCGTTTCAACTCTCCTATTAGCTAGACTTCAATATACGAGGTAACATTGGATTTGTCTCAGTTGTGAAAGTAACTTAGATTTACTATTTCCAGATTTTCACCCACTACTTAGACAATTTTTATTATTTTTTTTTTATTTCTGAATGATAATATAATTCAGTCACGCTGCCTTGGAGTTTTCGCGATACTAACAAAGAGCAATTAATTATTATAATAAATGAAAAATGTACCATTAATTAAATAAGTTTTCTTAATGACAAATGCAATGTAATAAATCTAACTATTTACGATCACTTATGTTTACCTGTAAAACAATAATGTTTAAATAATAAATTAACTGTAAACATTTGTGTAAAGAATAGTTTGTTTGTTGTGGATTTAGCGTGTGAGCTCATTGTCATTGCTTCATTAAGGAATCATTTAATTATTTATCTTAATAAGGACATACAATTAAACTAACTAATGTTTATTATTATTGGTCACCTATTCTGATGGCCATGGAATTGGGAAATAGCATATTGTCTAGCCCAAGAAATTAAATATCACGTGTCTCGAACGGTGAAGGAAAACATCGTGAGGAAACCTGCATACCAGAGAATTATCTTAATTCTCTGCGTGTGTGAAGTCCGCCAATCCGCATTGGCCCAGCGTGGTGGACTAATGGTCTTGCCCCTCTCATTCTGAGAGGAGACTCGAGCTCAGCAGTGAGCCGAAAAGTGGGCTCAGAAGTGAGTTGATAACGACGATATTGTATATTATTACCCGTGCGATGTTTGGGCGGATTGCTTACTATGTTCTTATCGGCTCGACCGATTTCAATTTTTATTTTTGTATTGTTTCCTCTGTTTAAGGAAAAATATAGGTAAAAACTCAAAAAACTATTCGATAATATTACAATTGGTAATATCGTACGCGAATTATGATATTTAGTTACCAGAATTATGATAATTTAGTTTTCTGGGTGTAGAATCCATAATGGGACCACTAATTAAAATAGGTGTAATAAATCGTGGACTTTGTCGAAAAAAGACGATTGTTTTGACTCAACTTAGCTTCAGGATTAGGTAGGTAGATACTTTGGTTATCTTTGGAAGTCGGTTTGGCTCAAAGAGTCAATTAATATACAGGGGTTTGGATATAGTGTGACAGACAAACAGACACGTGTTTGACAGTAGACAGTTGATTGAGAGAACTTTGGGGTATTGTCTGTAAGACTTTATGTATGATCAAGTCATCTTAATCAAAATTTGGTAAGAACCAGCTGAATTGTTGTATAAAGTTTGGCATTGGCGTATTTTTGTAACATTCTAAAAGTCTGAAAACTACATATTACATACATGTCCGCTTCTATTGAAATTTGTGGTCACAAAATCGTGTTTTTTTGCAAATATCTCATTTCCTATGGGGTTTTCAATATTTATATTTGTTATCAACATGACTAGGTACGTAGTAGGTTTATGATAATTTGATATTATTTAGGGACACACAGCTCATAGCCGCATAAAAATATAAAGCTATTGCATAGCATTTTTAGGGGTAGGGGTAGGGTAAGGTAGGGGTAGTTGAAAGTTTACATCGAGTTTTACGCGGACGAAGTCGCGGGCGTCTGCTAGTAGCTTAATAAATAAGGGTACAAATCGCTAGTCATTCCATACCTAATATGTTTAATTAACTTGTTCCAAAACTAATAAAAATAAATTTGATTAAAGCTCAAAAAAGCTTGAAAAAGCTCAGAACAAAGCTTATTTGTTCTTTAACTTTTGAATAACATTTCAGAAAGCAACACATAATTTTAGTGAATTGAAATTTGTTTGTTGACAAACATTGCACATCAAGTTTGGCTTTAGTTTATTATTTGATAGCATGTAGCATGTAGAGAGCCGTGATAGTTCAGTTGATATGACCTCTGCTTCTGAACTCGGAGAGTGTGGGTTCGAATCCGGGGCGTGTACCTCCAACTTTTTAGTTGTGTGCATTTTAAGAAATTAAATATCACGTGTCTCAAACGGTGAAGGAAAAACATCGTGAGGAAACCTGCATACCAGAGAATTTTCTCAATTCTCTGCGTGTGTGAAGTCTGCCAATCCGCATTGGGCCAGCGTGGTGGACTATCGGCCTAACCCCTCTCATTCTGAGAGGAGACTCGAGCTCAGCAGACGAGCCGAATATGGGTTGATAATAATGATGATGATGTAGCTATCAAATATCCCAGTGCGTGAAAGTCCACAATAGTGTGAATACTAAATCTACGAGTTAGTTCCGGTTGCAATCTAATCGTGGCTATCTATCACTTGATGACATTATAGCATAGTCATATCAACTGTGTAAAATGTGATAACGAGTTTCTTCAAAATAGTACGATGTACTTACGCCTAATTGGCTTAAGATGTACTTACTTAAGCCTAATTGGCGTAAGTACATCGTACTCATATGAGTACAGTAAAAAATGAGAAAACTGCGCGGAAAATTTTCATGGATTTTAATTTGTTTCTTAATTATGACTTCCCAGCTGACTAATTCACTAACTTTGACGTATCTAGTTGACATAAACAAAATTGAGATTTATGTAACAAATGTCATCCGGTGCCTAGCGTTGGATATCGTACAGTAGGTAGATGACATTTCAAGTTGATTTGATGTTTATTATAATAGGTTGATAATAAAGACAAAAATAGTGAATAGGCCAGCTGATGTGCATAAAAGGCACAGAGACTATAGTCTCTAGTACAAATGGTCTAGTAGACTACAAATGGGTTTGTGTTTTTGAGGTTGTAGGAGTTCACCTCTGGATCTACTGAATCAATTTTGAAAATTCTTTTACCAATAGAAAACCACGTTACTTGAGAGACTAGTAGGCTATTGTTCCCGTAGGTATACCCACGGGAACGGGAACTGCGTGGCTGAAACACAAACCGCGGCGTCGATAGGTAGCAGAAAGGCAGCTTTTAATCCCGATATTGTCCAAGAGAATTTAAAAAGATGAAACCACAGGGCACCACTAGTGTAATCGATAAATCATTATTAAAAATTTCGACGGCCTCCGTGGCGCAGTGGTGTGCGCGGTGGATTTACAAGACAGAGGTCCTGGGTTCGATCCTCGGCTGGGCCGATTGAGGTTTTCTTAATTGGTCCAGGTCTGGCTGGTGGGAGGCTACGGCCGTGGGTAATTTTTTTTACAAGCGATTTAGCGTTCTGGTACGATGTCGTGTAGAAACCGAAAGGAGTGTGGATTTTCATCCTCCTCCTAACAAGTAGCCCGTTTCCATCTTAGATTGCATCATCATTTACCATCAGATGTGATTTTATTAAAGGGCTAACGTGTAAGAATAAAAAAAATCTGATTTCTTGATTTTTAATATGTACTTACTGTCATTACAGGCAGGATCTGCTGAAATGGTATGGCTGGGGGTACAAAGACTCCATGTTCGTGCTCGACGAAAACACCACCTCCTTCACCGGCAGCAGGTAGTTTTTTTTTTTAAATATTATTTATGATATGATTGAACAACCCTCTCAGTGGTGTGAACTTCATACTTACTTGGAAAATGCACTGTGTACCATGTAAGCCTTACATGGGCATTACAACATAGCTCGTGTAGACAAATCGGCCAATTACAATGAGTTAGTAGACACTTTAAAAGGCTTTTTTCAAAACGCCATGATGGACTTTTATATGTGTTATGACGTCACGTAAACCCGTAACCGTATAATAACTAGAACGAGATAAGCAAAAAATTGCACAAACCTTTTTGACGTTTCTTACTCCAGTGCCATATATATAATGTATCATCTATGAGTGCCATCAAGCAACATCGTGACGTCACAAAATGGACGACAGCATTTTTGACGTTTGGATTTATTTAATTTAAAACAGTATAATTTTTTAATTCAGTTTTATATGAAATCCTTAAGTTACCTATATTAATTAATATCAATATATTTTGGACCCTTATTCCATGTACTATATGAAATTAATATTGTTTTTATTAAATTTTCTTTGAGTCAACTAAGATATAGATAAACGATAAAAATGTTTGGAAATTAAATGTAGGTACTATCTAATACTATACTAAAATATTGTTAAATGGTGATAAACAAAAAAAAATACCTTGGCTGAGTTTGTTGTGGGCTCTTCTCCGACCAAGGCGCGTTTCGACCCCTTCATTACTTTAATTTTAAGTTTTCGACTAATTTATCACCATTATCTAATGTAACATTATCTAATATAACATTATCTACATGAAGTGTCTAGAATTCTAGATCATATAGTACATACAGGTTAGGTTCCATCCATTTTCCATATAGTAAAAAAGCTTACCTAGTTAAAAAGCTTCTGCACGCCACTGGCCATTTTTAACCGACTTCAAAAAGGAGGAGGTTCTCAATTCGGCCGGTATTTTTTTTTTTTTTTTTTTATGTATGTACACCGATTACTCAAAGACGCCTGGACCGATTTCAATAATTCTTTTTTTGTTTGAAACGGTATAGTCCCCATTTGGTCCCATTGCCATCATGTCAAGATCTGATGATGAAATCCTGGAGAAATTGAGGGGAACTTTCAAAAATTATATGGGTGTCTAGTGTGTTCGTATACTTTTCCATTTAGTACTTTTAAGCACTACAATTTCATGAAGGTTTAAAATCGATCTGATGATGGAGCCATAAAACAGACGAGGGAACTCCTCGGCGATTTACAGCAGTTACCTTGTGTTTGGGCTTGATTAATTTGTATTAATGAGAACTTTCCACATAGATAGGTTGTGAGTGTCATTTAGGGGTTTGGTGATGAAGACCAAGGACAATTAAGGGAACTCCTTAACAGTTTACAGTAACTACCTTATGTTTGGCCTTGATTAATTCGTATTGCTGAGAACTTTCTACTTAAATGAGTTGTGTTTGTTATTAGGGGTCTGATGATGAAGACCAAGGTCAATTAAGGGAATCCCTTAACGGTTTACGGTAGCTACCTTGTGCTTGGGCTTGATTAATTTGTATTGCTGAGAATTTTGTACCAAGACGGGTTGTGACTGTCATTAGGGGTCTGATGTATTTGTTTGAGATAAAATTTTACACTAGAAATGGAAAAATAATAAAAATTTTAATAAAAAAAATACAACCGACTTCAAAACCTAAAAACGTACCCACTAAACTAAAAAGTGAAAAATAACATCATAATATGTTCTACCTGCTGATCAGTATGAAGGCGGTGCTTAGCCGGTGTTGTCTTAATTTAAGCCATTTCTGACAGGACCACATGAAACAACACTGTCTGCAAAATCTAAATCTATAAGATATTCTCACATGGCTTGAATTAATACATCACCGGCTTAGCACCGCCTTCATACTGATCAGCAGGTAGAACATATTATGATGTTATTTTTCACTTTTTAGTTTAGTGGG
This sequence comes from Bicyclus anynana, assembly GCF_947172395.1. NCBI lineage: Eukaryota > Metazoa > Arthropoda > Insecta > Lepidoptera > Nymphalidae > Bicyclus > Bicyclus anynana. Next base: position 14,412,569 of record NC_069093.1, read on the forward strand.
TACGTTTTTAGGTTTTGAAGTCGGTTGTATTTTTTTTATTAAAATTTTTGTTAAAGAAGTTTTAACTCTATTCGGAATCACAAGACCTCGTAAAATTTTATCGGCATCAAACTGAAAGGTCTTTATCAATTTTATCGATAACCGATAGCCACGGATTACTGGAATTTCTTATTGAATAATATATTACAGGGTGTACTGCAGTGGTCAGTTGAAGCATTGGAACCTTACCTTGAAAAATATGTATCGTAATTACTACGAGGACCTTGACTCTACCCTGCCCCTACCAAGATACAAATAACGATCCTTTTCTAACGGTGGCATTTCCATTATGGTTGGTCAGTTGGACAGTTGATCGATCCCCCCACTAGATGGATCGAGAACATCAAGCGGGTTGCAGGGAGCCGCTGGATGCTGGCGGCTCGAGTCCGTGGTGTTTGGAAGTCTATGTCCAGCAGTGGACGTCCATCGGCTGATAATGATGATGATAGAGAAAAAATACGTCCTAAAAGTTTACCTCTACATAATGTTATAGTAATAATAATATGCTCCCGACCGACTTTTCGGTCACGGCGTCTAGTCTCAAGGTGAGAATAACCATGTACGCAGGAGATATTACAGTGCACAAGTGCGCAAGCACAGGTGCACTCTCTCTTCCCTCGAACCCTCACTCTCAAAATCCGATGGGACGGCAGACCGACACGACCGGTGAGATTAGGCGCAGGAACGACGGCTTTACGTGCTCTCCGAGGCACGAGGATGTACTAACACTGCCAACTATCCAACTCCAGGCTGATATTAAGATTTTCCTTGTAAGAAAAATCCCAATGACCTATTTTTTTTGTTGATCTGACCCGGGATTCGAACCCTGGACCTCATTGTCCTTAGCTGAACCAGCTAAACACGGGACCAATGAGGCAGCTACCAATAGTATAGTATTAGTGAAATACGTATGTATCAGGATATTCCTTACCAAGTAAATGACCGCTCGGGATCAATTTATGCACTTATGTTTGTGACACAATCCGCGGGTCAAGACAGTGGTGTTAACAAGCTATGACTAGTTCTGAACGTCTGTGGGCGGCCGGTAAATTGCCGCGTCCGTTGCTATCGCGAATATTTGCGCTCCTGGAATTTACTAATCTGCAAAACTGTTAATTTCATACTTTATTGTAAAATGTTTGAAATGTTAGACTGAGGGCCTAGAAACCTTCGTGCTTTAAAAAATAAAGTCAAAGTTTGTCAGCCCATGCTTCTACCGCAGCAAAGTATGGTAGGAAAATATGAAGCTTGGACCGTCATGGCTGTAATAAATGTAATAAGCCCACGTGCCTGCAGTGCTAAACTGCAGACATTTGGGCTTATTGGATGTTGGCTAGAATCCTCCTTTCCTGCAACTGAGACACAACCCTTTCTCGAAACAATTCTTAAACGATTTGTCATGCGTTGAAAATATAAAAAAGACGTTTTAGGCTTGGCCATACCAAACACCATATCAATAAAAAATAAAATATTGGTACTTATTATACACTAGAAAATAGTGCTGGTTGATCCACCAGGTGGACTGACGACATTGAGCGAGTCGCAGGAATTTGCTGGATGCGAGCGGCTCAAGATCGTGATGTTCGGAAGTCCATACAAAAGGCCTATGTCCTGCAGTGGACGTCCATCGGCTGATATGAATATAATAATGATGACTTATTATATAAAGGAGCTTCTGTTTTGATTTATAGCTAAACCACTATTCTAAAGCATTTTCTACCGACAAACTACAACTTGACTCTAATCTCACTGCACGTGATATTTCCAAGTGAAGTACATTCAAAAAGATGCTAAAATTGTCTTTTCAGGTACTTAATCGGTGGTAAAAATCTACCATACGCGAAACAATGGATAAAGGAGCACTTCGACGTGGACATTTCGAAGCCTCACAAAGTACCCCAAATTCCGACAACGTTTCCCAAAAGCAGATTACCAGACAACATAAAGCAAGAATTGGAGAAGATAACCTTGCTAAGCACAGACGGCATGGACAGACTGATCCGGGCCCACGGTCAGACGCTGCATGATGTCTACCATTTGAGGGAGAACAGTTTCCCAAGGATACCTGACGCTGTTGTATGGCCGGAGAATCATGAACAGGTGTGTATACTTAGAGATAATCCTAACTAATATTATAAACTAGCTCTCACCCTCAGCTTGGTTTATGGTTTATTCGAGATAAAAAGGATGAGAGGAAAGAAGGCATGTGTTTCTCAAAACCTTCCAGTTCCTATTAAATAAATTCAGCAGTCCCACAGATCCGTACAAACAGATAGACATAATAATTATTTTATTATCGTGTAAATAGTTGTAAGCGCGTGAGTAAGCACAGTTATTGTGTTTATATGTATCAAAACGCTCAAAACTTTTATTAACTTTGCCATAATTATCTTTTAATAAAAAGACCAATATTTCCATTCACAAGTATTCGGCAAAGACTGTGTTACGAGTACGAGTAGATACGACATGGCGGGGATCGAACCGAACATTCGGTGATGAATCCGACCACATTACGGTTGAGCCATTGACCAATATGACCAATGACCAACATTCCCAATCCCCTCCAACTAATCGGGAAAGACTACTCGTATGAGTAGGTACTATAATAGACCAACGGGGCGAGGATCGAACCACCATCATTCCCTCGGTGATGAGGCCGACCGCTCTTACCGTTGAGCAATGGCATAGTCTGCCTTGGAGGTGCCCTGGTCAAAATTTGTTGGTGGGGAACAGATGAAGTTTGTTTATATTTTTTTCCCGGGAAGCACCAGAGTAAGTGTGAGATTGTCGATTACTAATTTTTGTTTTCACACGTAAGTACTGTAGTCCGGGAGCCCCATATCATGGATACTATTTTATATTTTTTACTATTTTATATTTTTCTAGGTAGAAGAAATAGTAAACAGTGCGAGTCGACACCACTTCGTGATAATTCCGTTCGGCGGCGGCACTTCAGTGTCCGGCTCGGTGACGTGTCCGGCCAATGAAGACCGGCCCATCGTCGTACTGGACACCAGTGACATGAACTCGATACTATGGCTAGACAAAGAACAACTGCTGGCAAGAGTTCAGGTAAACACCACAGGCTGCACCGACAGTCTAGACTGTAGACATTTTAGAAAGTATAGTCTGGCAAGTTCGTTGATGACACTCCCATGATGTGCGGGCGACGGGAGGGAAACCTGCGCGGGTGTGAAATCATGTGTGTGGGGAACACGCTCCCCGGCCCGCGCGGACCATCGGCAGTCTTACGAATTTAGTTGCCAAGCTATAGATACTTCTCCTTCAAATAAAGATGCAAACATTAAAATGAAGTATCTAAAAGAACAGAAATTGCTGAAAGTTGCTTTAACAGAAGGAGCGCATCAGCTGTGAAAAAACATGTTATCAATCTGCAATTATCAACGGTTTTTTATACGGGTTTCGATGTCATACGTCATCCTCTGTGCCACTCTAATTAATTTAGCATCGCGTGTTTGCTGTGTGTACGTTCCTTGACGTTGACTGTCAGAGGTACTGGTAAAATGAACTTTTAGCTTTTCAAAATAAGCCCACTTCCGTCTTAGACTGCATCGTCACTTAACCAGGTGATATCGCAGTCAAGGGCTAACTTGTCATAGAATGAAAAAAAAAACTATAACTATACTACATACAGCCTTTCTTGATGAGTGCTGTTTACCAACAAAGAAATTAGAAATGAAGGTAGAAAACACATGTCATTTCATAACTTATTTATTTTAAATTACGTATGGTTTGTTTATAAAATGTTATACAAAATATATTAACCATATCTAATTGTTCTAAGCTTATTAATCAAATTTATTTTCATTAATTTAAGAACAAGTTAATTATAATTATTGTTATTATATGTATGTGAAATGACTAGTGATTTATAACCTCATTTTTTAATTTGTTGTTGGTAAATAGTACTCATCAAGAAAGGCTATAGTATAAAAACGTTTCCTCCAGGCAGGTATAGTTGGGCAGGACCTGGAAAGGGAAATGCGCGCGCGGGGCTTCACAGTGGGCCACGAGCCCGACTCGTACGAGTTCTCCACCCTCGGCGGCTGGGTGGCCACCCGCGCCAGCGGCATGAAGAAAAACACGTATGGGAATATCGAGGACCTTGTAGTACAAACTAAGGTAACTCGGAAAATATTCAACTTTGGGTTAAGTATAACGATGGAATTTTCTGAATATTTGGAAAGCCAGCTACTATGTATTTTTTGCGAACCCGTCTGACATAAGAAACTTTTTGCAAAAGCAAAATATTGGTTTAGGGATTAATCAGAATATCCCCTTTTGTAACGAAGTACTTACCTCAAAACACATAAAGGAACCTATAAGATACTTGCATTACAAGGTACCTTACATGAAAATAGAGTAGGATTCAAACTACGAAGCTGAAGTCATCATCAAGTTGCCATCTTAAAATCGAAGTTTGGAGCTCATAGATACCATTTTATTTCAGTAATCATCTATATATTAGAAGGGAACATGTATGTGTGAGAATAGTAAAAGAAAATAATCAAGGAAAAAGAGTTTGAAAGCCTTCTTCTTCTTCCTATCAAGGTCCCACTGCGTGGGGTCCGCTTTCTGGCATAATCTCGCCCACTTGACCCCATCATGAGCGAGCGAGCGAGCAAACGATGTCTAGCCAGCATTTTTGGGTTCGAAAGTAATTTTTCCTCGACTGTTCTTTCAGGTGGTAACACCTCGAGGAGTGATAGAGAAAAGCTGTCGCGTGCCCCGACTGTCGTGCGGGCCTGAATGGGAGCACATTATTCTAGGATCTGAAGGATGTTTAGGAGTTGTCACAGAGGTAACATTATAATATAAGTATCCACCTAAGCTAAGTGCACAAAATTTAATGATGACGATCAAAGACGAGTGACACAATTCAATATGCTCTGAATGATAGTGGTTCAGGTGGACAGAAGAAAAAATTAACGCCAGGAATGACAACTGCAAGGTCAGCACAAAGTAATGCAAGGTGGTTGACTGCTACCTTGCTGTCTGAAGAGTTTGGGGAGGTTATTATAGTGCGTGCAAGCCAGCCGGCAGAAGTCCGAAGGGATTTTCTTCTTCCGGCACAAATAACATACTTAAGCTAGATAAGAATAAGGTTATCAACTATTGATTAATCAGGCGAATGATAATCGTGATTCAAAAGTCAAGTCACTTTAATTTGCTCCCAGAGAACTATACACCTAACTCTGAATTTTAGGTAACGTTGAAAATCCGTCCATTGCCACCCGTGGTCCGCTACGGCTCGCTCGTGTTCCCGGACTGGGACAGCGGGTTCCACTTCGAGAGAGAAGTGGCGAGGCAGCGGCTACAGCCCTCCAGCATACGACTCATGGACAATGAGCAGGTACAGACAAACATCAATAACGCTCTATCAGCTTTTCCTGGGCTGTCAATCAATATAAAATTATATTTGTCGCATAATTCAAATGGAATAGGGAATAGGATTCTTAGGGGCCTAATAAAACACTGAGAAAGTAACGAATAGGATTGCCAAGAGAAGTATAGAAGAGTGGCAGAAACGTTCCTTTTCTGAACTAAAGCACATGGAAAATTGGTAGAAGACACGAGCAAAGTTGGGGGAATATTCAAAAATAAAAGGTACTGACTTAACGTTTGACTTCTTTACTCAGATTTCTCTAAAAATAATATGATATATAAAATAATTGGGTACAGAAAATTACCCTAGGGGATAGAAAAATAACTTTTAGATGTCTCGTTAGGCATAATTAACAAATCTACCTTTATGAGCGAAACGGGAAAAACGAATTAATAAAACAAATTCCTTTTTCTCAGTTCCGATTCGGGCACGCCCTAAAGATGGAGCAATCCTGGGGCGGAGTCTTACTCGACGGGCTCAAGCGGTTCTACATCACGAAGATCAAGGGCTTCGACCCCCTCAAGCTGTGCGTGGTCACTCTGCTGATGGAGGGCAGCGCGGAACAAGTCGCTGATAGTGAGAAGAAGATGAATGCCATCGCCGCACAGTATGGAGGTGTTCCCGGGGGAGCGAAGAATGGAGAAATTGGTTATACGCTCACCTTCGTTATAGCTTATGTTCGGGTAAGACTTTCTTAATGTTTATAAACGTCTATGTTTCGTTCTTTTATCTTTGTCACTTGATCTAAAACTGGTTGACTGACTGACTGACTAAAAGTACACAATTTATTCCTCCTATTTTGTGGGAGTAATAAAGAGAAATGCATTTTTTCACATTTGCTTATACGCTAAGGACTCTGGGAACCTTTTACCACTTGAAATTTTTGAATTGTTAACTTGTCAAAAATTTGTGTCAAATTAGCAATTTCATTAGCAAGGTCATTGTTCGAGGTATTGGACGTCGTGGAAAAGTGTGCTGGGTTGGAGACTCCGCTCCGGAAAGCACAATTTTAGGGAGATGTCACATTAGTGCGTTGGGTTGCAATGAATCAGCGCATTGTATGCCACATCTGCGTTGTAACGGCGCACGCACTCAATCAGTCTCAACAATGGATGGAAACAATTAGAAACAAATGGACACTGTCCGTCGTCGCAATGGAGCAACGACAGCGCAATGCATCATCTTTCTCGCCGCTTTAACTTACTCTCGTCCGTCTTTAATCTTCAACGCTTTCAAGCGTCATATCCTTTAAAATATATGGAAAACGACACAGCGTCTAATGCACACTAATGGTCCAGTAGCCTTCATCGACCCCGCTCTCCAACACACATAAAACCTAATTGAAATCCATCGAATGTTGTTGATCTTGATGATATTTTGTAGGATTATGACATATTATGTTATTATGTGATGTTGTATTGTCCAGGACTTGGCGCTGGAGTGCGACATCGTGGCGGAGTCGTTCGAGACGTCGGTGTCGTGGGAGCGCGCGCTGGCGCTGTGTCGCAACACCAAGGCGCGCGTGCGCAGCGAGTGCGCCGCGCGCCGCATCGCGCACTATCTCATCTCGTGCCGCCTCACGCAGACGTGAGTGACAGAGAGAGACAAGCGTCGGCTCGTCCGGTACTTGGCGCTGGAGGCATGCGCCATGTACCGGACTGACGCACGGGCGTGTAACACCACCAACTGCCAAATACAGTCTGTTATTAATAATGTAGGCTAAGTACCTATTAGCTCAATACAGAAACAGAAAATGACGTCATCAGATGCCTCATAGATACCGTCAGAGGTATGGGTAGAATGAACAATGTACCTACTATAGGTGCTGTAGGAAATAGTAGTCTAAGACGGATATGACGTCGCTCGATCTCGTGTTGGCTCGTGCTGACGCTAGGTGGCGCGACTTGTTTCCTTAAAGAGTAGGGATTTAGAGAGGGGTAGCGATCGGTTGGCGGGAACGACTTCCGATATAAAGTGCTCGTCGTACGGTCGGTTTCAGTATGCTCGTGTTCGAGCCGTTCACATTTTTGTCGTATAATTTTTTATGGGTTACTTGGGATAGGCGGGGAGAGTGACTTCAGTGGAAAAGGAGAGTGTTTGTTAACAGTCAAAGGCGCCTTTAACCAGACACACAACGATCACAAGTGCGTGACTCCACTGTTCACTGTTCACAAGGTCATTCTCTGCCATTCTAAAGTCATAATTTGGTTACAGTTGGGTTTGTTAGTTAAGTTGTCCTGACAAATGTTGTGAAACCTTTGGTCTACATCGGTTTTCTTATATTTTAAATCCACTTTTGAAGCATTTTGCTATATGTACCTATATCTCAGCGTGCATCGCACCAGTTAGCCACAGTTATACAACTAGAGCTAACTTGTCGTTAATTTAAAAAAATCAGATGTTAATGACCCTCAACACACTAAAAGAGTCAAATGTATATATTGCAGCTACGACGCCGGCTGCTGTATATACTTCTACTTCGGCTTCAAGACGGTCGGGTTCAGTGACCCCGTGCGCGTGTACGAGGAGATCGAGGAGGCTGCGCGGGACGAGATCATCGCGTGCGGCGGTACGTTCGGTTGTCAACTCACTCACTCTCTTTCTTAGCACTCTCTGAGGCACCAACTTCTAACTCAGCCCAGAGTTGGAGGTTGGTTCCTGCAACTCTGGTCTGAGTTTACTTTAGAATGTTTTTTAGAAGACAAAAAACTCAATCTATACTAATATTATAAAGAGGTAAAGTTTGTAAGTTTGTAAGTTTGTCACATTTTTTAAATGGGGTAATCTTCGGAACTACTGGTCCGATTTTAAAAATTCTTTCACCAGTAGAATGCTACATTATTGGGGAGTGCTATAGGCTATATTTAATATTGGTATCATATATATTAGCCGAGTTATCACAGTTTTTGTCATACAGGTCGGACTGAAAATCCTCTTAAACAGACTTATTCGCATGCGCTGCCTTAACTATTATGTAAAATTGAAATTAATGTATAGAGGTTTTATGTATCTTTAAAAGTTCTACAAAAAAGTCAGCGACATCATATATCTATCTTCTATATATTAGCAGATATAGTACCTTTTGTGTTTTAAAAATTATTAATTTTATATACTTAGGTTTACGTCATTATTTATACAACTAAACTTTAATCCTTATTAAAATAAATTATAAAATAATCACAAGGATATTATGGAGATAAGATTTGCTCTTTACAGTATGTTAATTACTTAAATAGTTTCGGAGATAATACAAAATTTCTAAAAGTCGCAGAAATTCCGCTATATGACGCCCGGCGCTTTCATTTACATAGTTCCCGTTTCCGTATGAATATGGGGATCAACCATAGCCTATAACACTCGCAAATAATGTAGCTTTCTATTGGTAAAACAATTTTCCAAATCGGTCCAGTAGATCCAGAGATTACCTCCTACAACCACACGAACTTTACCTCTTTATATTATTAGCATAGAAGTCTCTATTTCTCTTGGTCATACCACCACTCTCGAAGGACTGGACCGATTTTGCTAAGGGTAGGAGTAAGATAGAGAAGTTACAGGGTAGGGTAGGGTACGGGTAGGGAAGCGTAGGGGTAGGGTAGGTTTAAGGCCGGGTTTAGGGTAGTGGTAGGGTAGGGGTAGAGGTAGGGTAGTGATAGGGTAGAGGTACGGGTAGGATAGGGAAGTGGTAGGGTAGGGGTAGGATAGGCGTGAGATAGGGGTAGGAAAGGGATAGGGTACGGGGAGGGTAGGGGTAGGATTTATTCATTTATTTATTTATTTATTCATTTAAGTTACATTTCCACATGTCATAAATAAAATTTCATAATTATTACAAATGGAACCCTGTGAGGGTGTTGTAACTACAAAGTAAAACTTAACTTAACTTAACATAACATAAGATAAGATAAGTAGAGAGGCGGATTTATCGTTTTTCTGTCAAAAAATCATTAATTTTATAATATACTTTTTCAAGCAAAAAGTTTTTTAATGTTAATAAAAACTCATTAATGTTTTCCTTTTTCTTAATGTTTTGCGGTAATTTATTATATATTTTTATGCACATTTTGTGCGGGCCAGTACTGTGCATCTTTAAATTTGATTTTGGCTGTACCAAGTTAAAATTACGCGCGCTCCGTAATTTATTTTTTCGTGGCAATTCATTTAATTTTTGAAAAAATTCTGGATTTTTCCTTACGAATTTGCATGTTTCTAAGATATATAGACTTGGTAGGGTAAGAACTTTTAATGATTTAAAGTGGGGTACACAACTTTCAGTTTTTTTAACGGATGGGGGTAGGGTGTAGGTAAGGTAGGGGTAGGGTAGGGGTAGGTTTGGGGTAGGGTAGGGGTACGGTAGGGGTAGGGGTTGGGTAGTGGTAGGGTAGGGGTAGGGTAAGGTAGGGGTAGTAGTAAAGTTGACATCGAAATTTACGCGGACGAAGTCGCGGGCGTCCGCTAGTATTCTATACTTTATAACTGCCTAGTTGATAGGTAGGTAGTTAGCTACAGATCCATTGGTTATCCTGTATCCAGTATGTTTCGGATCACGTGACAAGGTCCTGGATTCGAATCCTGGTCGGACAGCCTAATCTAACCAGCTGGGCTATGCACTAATTTGGTCTTTATGAACAACCTTTTAAATAAACATCAAATCAACTGAGAAATGTCATTTGTATACCTACTGTATGATATCCATAAAAGCTTGTCAGTAGGCACCAAATGACATTCGTTACATAGAATCTCAATTTCGTACACGTCAACTAACATACGTCAAAGTTAGTGAATTCGCCTGCAGGATGTGATTCAAAGCTCAGTCATATCATCATCATCATCATCATTATCAACCCATATTCGGCTCACTCTCTCTGAGCTCTCACTCTCACTGAGCTCGAGTCTCTTCTCAGAATGAGAGTGGTTAGGCCAATAGTCCACCAAAGTCGCTGGCCCAATGCGGATTTGCAGACTTCATTCACGCAGAGAATTATGAACATTCTCTGGTATGCAGGTTTCCTCACGATATTTTTCCTTCACCGTTTGAGACACGTGATATTTAATTTCTTAAAATACACACAATTGAAATGTGCATGCCCCGGACCGGATTCGAACCCACACCCTCCGGAATCGGAGGCAGAGGTCATATCCACTGGGCTAACGCGGCGTTGGACATAACTGGATTATATTCTCAATCAACTCACAGGCTCACCTATCCAAACCAAATGTTACGCTTAAGGGTAGGGTAAGAGTAGGCCGGGTAAGAGTAGGGTAGTGTAGGGTAAGGATAGAGAAAAAAGTGCACATAGGTAAGTCAAAGCGAAGCTTGACCGGGTCCGCTAGTGTAATGATAAATGTTCGATCTCCTCTCTTACGGCCAGTTTCTTCATCGCAAGTAACAGTCAAAGTAAGTAAATAAATAAATAAAAAGTGACGGTCTTATTCACTGAAAAATAAAGTCTTCTTTACTACTTACTACTTTTACTGTTACTTTAGCTTTACATGAAGAAACTGGCTGTTAGAAGACAAAAAACTCAGTCGATACTTCGTAGCCCAGGGCACAGCCCAGGGCCTCATAATCGATCGATCGACGACGAAGCCAGATCGACCGACGATTCAGGGCTAATGAGGCTGATGTTTTGGTTTCCAGGTTCAATATCCCATCACCACGGCGTCGGCAAACTGCGCAAGAAATGGTACACGTCCACGGTGAGCGAGCCGGGGAGACTCTTGCTGTTAGCAGCTAAGCAGGCGCTCGACCCGGACAACGTGTTCGCTCTGGGCAATATGGCCTTCGACCAGTACACTCCGGATGTCGTGAAGAGCAAACTATAAAATATTTTTTACTTGTTTTATAGTCACCTACCACTAGGCATAGGCGTAGCGAGAGGGCAGCGCCTCCCCCCCCCCTCCCTCTCCAGCAGAGCGGTCGGTTAGTTAAGAAATAATCGTTTCGGCTGGCGGAAAACCGGCCGTTTTTCATTGGATTTTACTAATAAAAAAATAATATAAATATTTAAAGTGCTACTTTACCTTTTGGATTTCCATACCACTAAGTTTATTTTAATTAACGAAACAGTGCGAAACAGGTCCATTCTTTTTAATGGTCTAAGGCTGTCACCATATTAAACCCAATAATAACTTAATTAACCATTAATAATATTAATGGTCTAAGGTTTTGCCTCTTTATTATAAGGCACAGATTATCCAACAATAATGGCATTTGCCTCGCCAATAATGATCGCTGTACACGTTACACACATTCAAATACTTCTTTTGAGATTTCTAGACTTCATTTGATTTAATTTTTTATCTAATATTTTAAATATGGCACATTCCACTGCTTTTCTGTGTAGGTTTATTTGAAATTTGATAATTAGTTAGTACCTAATAAGTATCTAATTAATTAGTATGCCATGAATGAATTCATTAAAACAAGTGATATTAGTTTAAAGGGTAACACATAGATTATAAGGTGTGAAATGAAAATGAGTGAATTGTACCTACTGAATGTTTACCAAAGGCTGGCTGTTGAAATATCATTCACAAACATAAATGACTCAGGATCCGGGGGTCTCATCACGATGAAGCGACTCACTGAAAATTTACTTGATAGTAATCAATTGTAAAAATTACTCACTGAAAATTTACTGATAGTAATCATTTGTAAAAAAAAGATACTTCTCGGAACCTGGACTAATAGATTTAATAATAATTAAATCTAAGTCTACAACAGTAAAAGTAAAGTGTCTAAGTAAATTGATCCTAATTGTAATAGTTTCAGAGTCGCATATTATTTTATTAGTACTTTTTCATTTACATGAATTTCACCAGCAGCGCTGGATAAATACATCAGTGTGATGAAACTTGAACTTATAAACTGAGATATATCGTCACAGTGCAGTTTACATCAGCAGTGGGACAATCAATCTGTGTGCTTGGTTGCAGTTTTCAATGTTTCCATGCTGATACGATTGCGTAACCGTAAACGCGAATTTCTAAGGTACTGAAAGAGCGCCATCTAGTGGCACTATTGCACAACTGTTTCAATTACTTAGAAATTCGCGTTTGTGGTTACGCGATAGTATGAAAACATTGAAAACTGCCATTAGGCACTCTGCTTCTAACACTAATTATTTTGAGTGTGTGATAAAGCTTGTGTATTGTGAGTGTGTGTGTTAAAGCAATGAATTATAAATAAGAGTAGTTATTAAATTAAATACTGTGTTAATAAAATGTTTAAATATTCTATTTCATTTTATTTCAAATATCCTTCATAATAACAATAAAGATGTTTGCATAAATGTACATATAGGCGCAGTTTTTTTTTTAGGACGGAGGTCTTAGGTTCGATCCCCGGCTGGGCTGAAAATTGGTGGGGAGGTAGCTTAGAACCAGGAGACGGACATAGGATACTTAGGATAGGGGTAGAGTAAGGGTAGGATAGGGGCAGAGTAGAGGTAGGGCTAGGGTAGGGGTACGGTAGAGCAGGAGCAGGGTAGGGGCAAGGTAGGGGTACGGTAGAGCAGAAGCAGGGTAGGGGCAAGGTAAGGGTAGGGTAGGGTAGTGGTAGAGTACGTGTTGGATAGAGATAGGGTAGAGGTACGGTAGAGCAGGGTAGGGGTGGGGTAGGGTAGTGGTAGGGGCAGTAAAATGATTTATTGTATATATATATACAGGGTGATTCGGACTTTAGTACCGATATTTTTTTTCGTGGTTCAGTATCATTAATAGAACATTTATGTAATTTTTTTTTATCAATTTATGTCTCAGAAATAACAAAATAATGGACACATTACCAAACAAACTGCGCAAATGCTGGCGGCACTTTGTAAGACGCCGACAAAGAAATACCGGCCGTAGGCATATCGCTTCGGCTTCGACTGACGGGGGTGGCAGAGGTGAGGGGATCGAAAAATCCCTGAGGACGCCTACCAAATTGCCGATGGGCGACCAGTGACAGACAATCTGCCGTCGCTTGCGCATTTACTATGTCGGGATTTTCAAATCGCGACTATTACGAAATGGGGCGAGTGTATTTGCTCAGCAATGAACGCCTTCGTGCAGCTTGCACAATGTACGAGTGAGTGTTCCTAGGCCACGAGCCCAAGGAATCCTGAACCCCGCCTAATGTGAGGAACAAGTGTTTTAAATAAACTAAATGAAAATTTTATTAAAACGTTCTCGGTTGTGCCTTGAAAGGAATGGACTTCATTTCGAACAATTGTTAAAATACAGTGATTAAAATTTTCAAATTAACAAAAACAAACTTATCAATGATATCTACTTAAGTCCAAACAGACATACATCCATACCTCAGAATACAGAAAAACACATTTACATTTTTCTGTATTCTGAGATCCATACAAACAAAGAATAGGTAAGTTATAAAAATAGGCTTAATAATAAAAAAAATTCAACCGACTTCCAACTCAAAAAATAACTTTAACTAAAAAGCAAAAAATAACATCCTACCTATGTGCTACCTTCTGATCAGTTTGAAGGCGGTGCCAAGCCAGTGATGTTTTAATAAAATATGTTTAAACTACAAAATTTCTGTGGTTATTCCAGAAACAGTTTTAATTAAAACACGACACTGGCTTGGCACCGCCTTCAAACTGATAAGAAGGTAGCACATAGGTAGGATGTTATTTTTTGCTTTTTAGTTAAAGTTATTTTTTGAGTTGGAAGTCGGTTGAATTTTTTTTATTAAAATTTTTATTTTTTTATTTTTAGTGTTAGCATACCCACTGCGTGTGTACAGTCACAACCTGGAAAGTTCTTATCAATACAAAATTATCAAGTCCAAACACAAGGTAGCTACTGTGAGCCGTCGAGAAGTTCTCTTCACTGTGCTTCGTCTTCATCACCAGACCCTTAATACAGTCGCAATCCATCTAGGTGGAAAGTTCTCATCAATACAAATTTATCAAGTCCAAACACACGGTAGCTACTGTGAACCGTCGAGGAGTTCTCTTCACTGTCCCTCGTCTTAATCATCAGACCCTTAATACAGTCACAATCCATCTAGGTGGAAAGTTCTCATCAATACAAATTTATCAAGTCCAAACACAAGGTAGCTACTGTGAACCGTCGAGGAGTTCTCTTCACTGTCCCTCGTCTTCATCACCAGACCCTTAATACAGTCACAAACCTTCTAGGTGGAAAGTTCTCATCAATACAAATTTATCAAGTCCAAACACAAGGTAGGTACTGTGAACCGTCGAGGACTTCTCTTCACTGTCCCTCGTCTTCATCATCAGACCCTTAATACAGTCACAATCCATCTAGGTGGTAAGTTCTCATCAATACAAATTTATCAAGTCCAAACACAAGGTAGCTACTGTGAACCGTCGAAGAGTTCTATTCACTGTCCCTCGTCTTCATCACCAGACCCTTAATACAGTCACAACCCATATAGGTGGAAAGTACTCATCAATACAAATTAATCAAGCCCAAACAAAAGGTGACTGCTGTAAATCCTTGACGAGTTCCATCGTCTGTGTTTCGGCTCCATCATCAGACCAACTCCAAACCTTCATAAAGTTGTAGTGGTTTAAAATACCTTATGGAAACACTAACAAACGTACTAGCCGTCTCTACAACTTTCGAAAGTTCCCCTCAATTTCTCCAGGATGCCAGCATCAGATCCTGACATGAAAAAAATGGGACCACCCTGGAAGTAAACCCTACAAAACAAAAAAAGAATTTTTAAAATCGGTCCATAATTGACGGAACGGAAAAAAAAAAAAAAAAAAAAAAAAAAAAACATACAGCCAAACGTAGAACCTCCTCCTTTTTGGAAGTCGGTTAAAAATTAAATATTTTTAATGCCGCCAACTTATTTACTTTTTCATCGAGGTTTAATAAAATACTTAGCGGTTTTGTTGTTTAAAACCTGCGTGAAATGGATTGTATTACATAAATTTTAATTTTGCTCGTTGTCTTTGGGAATAATGAATAAAATAAACCCATGATAGCACCCAAAGAGTAAAAGTAAATTAATTTAGGATAGGTGTTCTGTGAGGATAGCACTCTGTGACTCAGGCCCGGTCAACTCTCGAACAAGGTTTGGTTATACCTACGGGGGCTAGACCTGTGGTGTCATCATCCATACGGTTCTACCGTCTGGTAGTTGTAGCAATATTATTATCGTTAGTAGCACACGCCTGACATAATATTTTGATAAATCTAATACATTTTTAGATTTAAATATGACTTTAATAACTGAATAAATACTTTTCTTCTACAAAAATATAGAGAGACACTCTCGTTGAATATTGTTTTAGTAACGTATGGGTAAGATTTTCTAAACGAAGTGTGGCAACCCCAATTACTTAATAAAAAATAAATATGTTATAAAATGAAAATGGCGTCATTTCACCAAATAAAACACGAATTCACGAATAATAAAATAAATGTTTGCCACGGCCTGTTAATATTTATGAAGACCTCTTCATGGATTGGATTTAAGCAACCTGCTGTGTAATATCCTCGCCATTCTTGATGTTGAGAAGATCTATAAGTCTTTTGCGTTTCATCTGAGTGTTGTGGTTTTTCATTATGTTAAAAATAAGACTTTGTTAGTTGAAGTGTCTCTATAACTATGAAGAAGAACAAAAGAAAATGCTTTGAGTGTGGTTCCTCGCCTGCCGATGATCCAGAGAAGACCCTACAGAGATTACAGAAATTTGATTCTACAAATTTAGTCTCCGGTATGTACCTACTTTAAGTTTTAGCTAATAATAAAATACTTTAATTATAGCTATTGATCAGATAATGATTACATTAGTTAGTTAATTAGGTTTCTTAGTAGTCTTCTCAAGATATGGGAATTATTAAAATCCTACTAATTCTTATGAAACTCGTGCTCAATTATACAACTATGCTGGGTTTACACATTATGGTGATGTTTGTAGATGCAATGCACCCCAAATAACTGTCTGACCTGCAGCTGTCTGAATGTTTACTTCTCTGGATTTACTGAACAGATTTTCTTTTGGTTATCACAGGTAGCTTAATCTGGGGCAACATAAGGTTAATTATGAAATGGTAATGAAAATAAACATCTGAGAAAAGCAAATTCCATGAACTAATTTGAAAGTATCTGTTACCAGTTCAATATTAAACCACAGGTATATGTACTAAAGGCAGGTAGAGTAAAATTTGAGTTTTTTTTTTTTGAATCTATAATAAGTAGTTTATAATTATGTAATGATGAACCAGAACAATTTGTTAATTTGAAACTACAATTACAAGTTTTTATAAATATGTTAGTAACTAGGCAGACTAATGAAGAGTATGTTAGTTTACTTTGTACAAAAATCTGTTCTTTGACATAATTATAGAATAAGATGATAAGTGATGATGCAATCTAAGATGGAAGCGAGATAACTAGTTAGGCAAAGGATGAAAATCCACACACATTTCTGTTTCTACATAATATCTCACCGGAACACTAAATCACTTGCCAGTAGGGTATTAACTAGCCAGCCAGACATAGACCAGAAAGAAAACTTCAATTGGCCCAGCCGGGGATAGAACCCAGGACTTTTGCGTAGTTAATCCACTGTGCTACGGAGGCCATTTCGGCAATATTTTTCTTGCCTTGATCTATAAAAGCTTTTGCCAATAATAAGATACATTTTTCATTGAAGGTTGTTTGAAAGAAATAGCTTTTAGCTATAAGACCAAAGCTTTGCACATTTTATTTTTTTTTTCTTTTTGACAATGTAGCTTCTGTGAACAGTTGAGGAATTCCCTCATCTGTGTTTCTGTTCTATCATCAGATTGCCTCCGGACATTTTAGTTATATTTCTCACCTGGTTCTTGTCAAGGTTTTGTAATAAATAATAATAACAAATGAACTAAGTAAAAATGGCTATGTGGTTAGTCTGTCTGCCGTAGAAGTAGCTGCGAGAGGATTGTCAACAAAATCTTTCTATAACTTGTTTAAAGACCTTGGCATCTTTAGGACTGCAGCAACTTCTATGTAGAAGAAAGAGAGAAAGAAGAATAAGTATCCAAAGCTGCTCTTAGTAGGATCTTACCAAATTTGGCTAAGCAGTGAGAAAAACACAAGTAGGGGAGTTTAATCAATTGTCAAGGAATTCCTTAACCCTACATCCTGTAGTCACAACTCCAGGACTCTGCTCGGAGTATTTCTCTCTACCAGGCAATGGACCTGGCACCTGCACGGAATGTTAAGATATTCATCTGTCTCTTCATGCGTAGTATGTTTATGTATTTTTAATTAAATTTACTCACTCTCTTAATTTCAGTAATGTCCAGATAATCAATGATTAGACTATTGGACTTTTAGAATAAATTTTACATTGAACTATGAATGGTTTGTCATCTACATTTTTAAAAAAGACGAGATGTTTTGCCTGTAAGAACAAGAGAGAGAGAGAATAAGAAGGTAAGTTAAACACCTACTGTAAAATGCACACTGCTCCAATGTGGGTTGATAGGCTTGGGGTAATAAAGTTAAATTATAAAAGGATCACTATCAGGTGTTAATGATAATGACTGGGATATATAGCATATCATACTCTCTGAGATATAAGGATATAACACCAGCAACAGCTCTCCAGTGATGCAGTAGATAGCATCATTGCTCTTTGCATCTACACGCCACAGCCAGTTGTGGCAATTGAACTCATCATATTAGTGTGATGAGCATGGATGTATTTCAGTGTCTATGTGGTTGTGGGTGTACGCCCATGTTAAATAACAAGTAATGGCCAAAATATTAAGTAGATGTTGATCAATAATCTTCTCTATCTTCCAGTAAAAGTCCCATTAAAATGACCCTGCTGTTCCAGAGATTAGCTCAAACAAACAAACAGATGAACATTTTAAAGAAGTATGACTGTATGTCAGTATTGTATATAGGCACTTGAGAAAACACAGTTATTTTGAAATCACAGACATAAACTTAAATTTTATTTATATGTATTGGTGCTGTTCATAAATATAGCATCAGCTGAAACAAACTAGGCATAGTTAAGTTACATTTTATACAGGGTGCTCGGGACTATTTCTCATAAATTTAAGGTGTTGACAAGTCCACTTATAGGAGCTACCTTAGCTACTAGTTTATATTGAGGAGAACTTTCCACCTAGATGGGTTGTGACTGTATTAGGGGTCTGGTGATGAAGACGTAGACGGTTAAGAGAACTCCTCAACGGTTCACAGTAGCTACCATGTGTTGATAAATTAGTATTGATGAGAACTTTCCAACTAGATGGGTTGTGACTGTATGAGGGGTCTGGTAATGAAGACGAAGGACGGTTAAGGGAACTTCTCGATGGTTCACAGTAGTAATTAGTTTGATTCTAAGTCAGAGGCAATCAAATACAATGTTTTATCACGACTCATAGCAACATACCTTTGGCGCTAGATCAATATCTAGGATGATTTCACTAAAAATGGAAAAATAAAAAATTTTAATTAAAGAAATTCAACCAACTTCAAAAACATAAAACATACTGGCTAAACTAAAAAACGAAAAATAATATTATACTAAGTTCATATCATATTATGTTCTAACTGATGATCAGTTTGAAGGCTGTGCTAAACCGGTGTTGTTTTAATTTAAGCTGTTACTGAAAGAACTACATGAAAGAACACTGTCTGAAAAACCTAAATATTTATGATATTCTTACATGGCTTGAATTAATACATCATTGGGCTAGCACCACCTTCAAACTGATCATCAGTTAGAACATAATATGATATATAGAACTTAGTATAATGTTATTTTTCGTTTTTTAGTTTAGTAAGTATGTTTTTGAAGTCGGTTGACTTGTTTTTATTAAAGTTTTTTAATACACATGTTCCTTAGACATTTTAAATTAATTTTCCTTTTAGAACTTGGAGCTACCCTAGAGTTATGGGAAATACTCCTGAGCACCCTGTAGATGCTACTTAATCCTACTAATCCTTCATTTATCAGTATCGGTTGCTGGGCTTGGAGTTTATAAAGAATATTAAGTATATATAATTTATTTATGAACATTCCTCATTCAGTTGAGCTTTTACTAACTACTTAATATTAACCAACTTTCTGCAGTTTGAGAATACGCGGATAAAATATAGCCTATGATACTCAGAAATAACGTGGCTTTCTAGTGGTAAAAGAATTTTCAAAATTGGTTCAGTAGATCCAGAGTTTACCTGCTAGAACACCACCAACTTTACCTCTTTATAATACATACTAGCGGACGCTCGCGACTTCGCGTAAAAATCGATGTCAACTTTCAACTCCTATTTCACATTCTATTTTGCAAGTTTTATAACTTATACCTTGTAACTAAAAAAATTAAGGACTTTCCGTACAAACTTTCTACCCCTACTTCACCCAATTCTGATTTTGTTTTCACGACAAAAAGTATCCTATTATCCTTCTACGTATTATGGTCTCAAATCGTCTTAAGTATCATTTGAATTCATTCTGTAGTATCAGCGTGATGCCCGGTCAAAAAAAAGGCAAACAGACAGACAAAAAATAGAAAATATGAGCGTGGTGCGATGACAAAGGAAAGTAGAAACTTCTATGCTAAAATTATAATCTTTGGATCTACTGGACCGATTTGAAAGATTGTTTTATCAATAGAAAGCTACGTTATTTGCGAGTGTCATAGGCTATGTTTGATTCCCATATTCACACAGGAGCGGGAACTACGTAATGGAAAGCGCGGGGCGTCATGTAGCGGACTTTCTGCGTCTTTGAGAAATTTTGTATTATCTCCAAAACTAATTAACATACTATAAAGGGCAAATCTTATCTCCATAATATCCTTGTGATTATTAAATAATTTATTTTGATAAGGATTTAAGTTAAGTAGCATAAATAATGACGCAAACCTAAGTATATAAAATTTATAATTTTAAAAACACAAAAGGTACTATATCTGCTAATATATAGAAGATAGATATATGGTGTCGCGGACTTTTTTTGTAGAACTTTTAAAGATACATAAAGCCTCCATACATTAATTTCAATTTTACACAATGGTTAAGGCAGCGCATGCGAATAAGTCTGCTTAAGAGGATTTTCGGTCCGACCTGTATGACAAAAACTGTGTTAACTCGGCGAATATATATCATGCTAATATAAAATATAGCCTATAGCACTCCCCGATAATGTAGCATTCTACTGGTGAAAGAATTTTTGAAATCGGACCAGTAGTTCCGAAAATTACCCCATTTAAAAAATGTGACTAACTTACAAACTTTACCTCTTTATAATATTAGTATAGATTAACAACCCATTTACGGCTCATTGTTGAGCACGAGTCACTTCTCAGGACGAGAGGGGTTAGGCCTTAGTCCTCCATGCTGGCCCAATGCGGATTGGCAGACTTCACACACCTAGACAATTAAGAAAATTCTCAGTTATGCAGGTTTCTTCACAATGTTATGCTTCACCATTTAAGACATTTAATTTAAAAATTTGTTGAATACATATCAGTATAGATTTTTATTGTGAGTTTCTTGAAAGAAGGAAATGCTCAATATTTCATAGACCAACCCAGGACTCAAACTCAGAATTTCATGATAGTTACACTGAACCAATAAAGCAGTTAGAGAGAGAGAGATAAATAAAAAGAGTTTATTATGTATTCAAATTAAAATATATACCTAATGCTTTCAGCAATCCTGCTTCTTCACATGAATTTTACCCGCATGACGACGGTTTTTAATATAAAAAATATTTACACAATGTCTCAAAAAGCAATCAAAGCTTTCAAAAATAAACAATGTTCGCAGAAGTTCAGTACCAACAAACTCACAAAAAATGAGTTCAAAATTTAGCATTACTTGCAAGCCAGACTAAGAAATTTCAAGAAGATAATTTAAAAGAAGACAATAGAATAAAATAATATTAACACACAATGCTTAGCAAATATAGCATTAACAGATGGAAACCAGGCAATAGGTATGTTAAAAAAGGTTATGTTTCATAGAAGCTATTTTAATCCTACACATCCATCATTTATCATTGTCTCCATATAGTAGAGGAGGTATGGAGCTGAGACCCACCACACTGCTCCAATGCTGTTGGTGGGCTTAGGGTGATAATGTTCAATTAATTAATTACCACTATCTGATGCTAATGTTAATAATCGGGATTAAAGGTTTCCCAACTTCAGGATGAGAATTTAACTGATTTTTTTTACATTTTTCATAATCTATTCTTCACATTTTTCACTTAATAAAATTCTTTTAGTTTTTGTTTGTTTTTAACCTGGTGAAAATATGTGAAATTTTGCTATCGGCTTCCCAATTCCAAGATGAGAATTTGACTGAATTTTTTTTACATTTTTAACCGATTTTAAAAAAAGAAGGAGGTTCTCAATTCGAGTCTATGTTTTTTTTTCATAATCTATTCTTCACATTTTTCACTTAATAAAATTCTTTTAGTTTTTATTTGTTTTTTAACTGGTGAAAATACATAAAATTTATTCTTTATGTTTAAATTTTCAGGTGTAGCAAAATAGAAGATGAAGGTCCAGCTGTGCCAGTCAGTGCTGAGCCACACAGTTGCTGCTGGCATGTTTGCAAAATATCACAAGGTAACCTACTTCGTCGTTATTATCAACCTATTTTAACAGCATTACAGGGCCAGGCCTTATAGAAAAGTGATTATGGAGCTGAGACCCACCACACTGCTCCAATGCTGTTGGTGGGCTTAGGGTGATAATGTTCAATTAATTAATAACCACTATCTGATGCTAATGATAATAATCGGGATTGAAGGCTTCCAAACTCCAAGATGAGAATTTAACTGAATTATTTTTAACCGACTTCTATGTTTTTATTTTAGTTTTCATTTGTTTTTTAACTGGTGAAAATACATAAAATTTATTCTTTATGTTTAATTTTTCAGGTGTAGCAAAATAGAAGATGAAGGTCTAGCTGTGCCAGTCAGTGCTGAGCCACACAGTTGCTGCTGGCATGTTTGCAAAATAGCAGAAGGTAACCTGCTTCATCGTTATTATCAACCTATTTTAACGGCATTACAGGGCCAGGCCTTATAGAAAAGTGATTATGGAGCTGAGACCCACCACACTGCTCCAATGCTGTTGGAGGGCTTAGGGTGATAATGTTCAATTAATTAATAACCACTATCTGATGCTAATGATAATAATCGGGATTAAAGGCTTCCCAACTCCAAGATGAGAATTTAACTGAATTTTTTTTCACATTTTTAACCTACTTCAAAAAAAGAAGGAGGTTCTCAATTCGAGTCTATGTTTTTTTTTCATAATCTATTCTTCACATTTTTCACTTAATAAAATTATTTTAGTTTTCATTTGTTTTTAACTGGTGAAAATACATAAAATTTATTCTTTATGTTGAATTTTTCAGGTGTAGCAAAATAGAAGATGAAGGTCTAGCTGTGCCAGTCAGTGCTGAGCCACACAGTACAGTTGCTGCTGGCATGTTTGCAAAATAGCAGAAGGTAACCTGCTTCATCGTTATTATCAACCTATTTTAACGGCATTACAGGGCCAGGCCTTATAGAAAAGTGATTATGGAGTTGAGACCCACCACACTGCTCCAATGCTGTTGGAGGGCTTAGGGTGATAATGTTCAATTAATTAATAACCACTATCTGATGCTAATAGGTTTGACGACTTCCAGCCTCCCGAACAAGCCGGTTTCCGAAAAGGCTTTAGTACCATAGACCACATCCATACGCTGCGGCAGGTTATACAGAAGACTCACGAGTATAACCAGCCACTTTGCTTAGCGTTTGTGGACTATGAGAAAGCCTTCGATTCGGTGGAAACCTGGGCTGTGCTAAGGTCATTGCAGAGATGCCGAATTGATTACAGGTATATCCAAGCGTTGAAGTGCTTGTACGAAAACGCCACTATGTCAGTCCGTATTCAGGATCAGACTACGAGGCCAATCCAGTTGCAGCGAGGAGTGCGTCAGGGAGATGTGATCTCTCCGAAGCTATTTACCGCCGCATTGGAAGACGTCTTTAAGCTTCTGGACTGGGGCGGACTTGGCATCAACATCAATGGCGAGTACATCACTCAACTGCGGTTCGCGGACGATGTAGTCATCATGGCACAGACTCTGGATGACCTTAGTACCATGCTCAATGACCTCAGCAGCGTTTCTCAACAGGTGGGCCTGAAAATGAACATGGGCAAAACAAAAATAATGTGTAATGCTCATGTATCGCTCCACCCAGTTATAGTTGAGAACGCTGCACTCGAAATTGTAGACGAATACATATACCTAGGACATATGATCCAGTTAGGTAGGTCCAATTTCGAGAAAGAGGTGAACCGTCGAATCCAACTCGGCTGGGCTGCATTCGGGAAACTTCGCGACATCTTTTCGTCCGAAATTCCTCAGTGCCTGAAGACAAAAGTCTTCGAACAGTGCGTGTTGCCAGTGATGACCTATGGTTCCGAGACTTGGTCGCTAACTATGGGCCTCATAAGAAGGCTCAGAGTCACACAGCGGGCGATGGAACGAGCTATGTTAGGAGTATCTCTGCGTGATCGAATCAGAAATGAGGAGATCCGCAGAAGAACCAAAGTCACCGACATAGCTCAACGAGTTGCGAAGCTGAAGTGGCAATGGGCGGGGCACATAGTGCGAAGAGCCGATGGACGTTGGGGTCCCAAAGTGCTGGAATGGCGACCCCGCACTAGTAAGCGCAGTGTTGGCCGACCCCCACCAGGTGGACTGACGACATCAAGCGAGTCGCAGGGATTCGCTGGATGCAGTTGGCTCAGTATCGTGATGTTTGGAAGTCCCTACAAAAGGCCTATGTCCTGCAGTGGACGTCCATCGGCTGATATGATGATGATGATGATGATCTGATGCTAATGATAATAATCGGGATTAAAGGCTTCCCAACTTCAAGATGAGAATTTAACTGAATTTTTTTCACATTTTTAACCTACTTCAAAAAAAGAAGGAGGTTCTCAATTCGAGTCTTATGTTTTTTTTCATAATCTATTCTTCATATTATTCACTTAATAAAATTATTTTAGTTTTCATTTGTTTTTAACTGGTGAAAATACATAAAATTTATTCTTTATGTTGAATTTTTCAGGTGTAGCAAAATAGAAGATGAAGGTCTAGCTGTGCCAGTCAGTGCTGAGCCACACAGTTGCTGCTGGCATGTTTGCAAAATAGCACAAGGTAACCTGCTTCATCGTTATTATCAACCTATTTTAACGACACTACAGAGCCAGACCTTATAGAAAAGGGGTTAGGGAGCTTAGACCCACCACACTGCTACAATAAAGGTTGGTGAGCTAAGGGAGATAAAGTGAAATTCATTGTGGATCACTATCAGATGTTAATGATAATGACCTGGACGAGGCGCGGGAGTGTAATACAAACAACTTACCAACTCCAGGCTGAGAACTGTAAATTTCTTGGAAGAAAGAAAAACTCAGTATCTGATAGCCTGACCCAGGATTCGAAGCCACGACCTCGTTATCCAAAACCACATTGGCTAACCAATATTATAATACTAGCGGACGCCCGCGATTTCAACCGTGTGATGTTCAGTTTTTGAACATCCAGCGGGAACCATGTTTCTGGGATAAAAAGTAACCTAAATATTGCTCAATAACTTCCTCTATCTTCCAATGAAAGTCCAATTAAAATCGGTTCAGCCGTTCCAAAGATTATCCCAGAGAAACAGAAACACAGACAGACAAAAAATTTAAAAGACCTTGTTTGCATTTTAGTATTGTGTATATAATTATAATCACTTGAAAAAACTATTGATAAATTTCACTAAAATTAACTTTTATTCCTGAAAAAATCAAGGGAGATTTGTGAAAAACTGTATTTCACGCGGTCATTGTTGCTTGCCTCACCCTACTCAACTAAATTATTTTATGAATGAATGAATGAAATTATTTTAGTGTACAACATGATTTTTTTGAGACGAATATCTTACCAACTCATGGATTCACCATGTGGGTGTCCATCACGTGGCAGAGAGAAAAACGCTGAGCAGAGCTTGGACTTGTGATCAATGGACGTAAGGTTAAAGAATTCCTTGACAATTGATTAACACTCCCCTTCTCTGCTCGTGTTGTTCTCCCTGCGTAGTAAGGTCTGCCAAATTTGGTAACCCAAATCTGCACTTCTAGAGAGACCAAGGTCTCAAAGCAAATTATAGAGAGATTTTGCTGGTAATCCTCTCGCACCTCTCTACGGCGTACAGTCTAACCATATAGCCATTTTAGTTAGTTCATTTGTTAGGTCATAACATTTATTCAGTTTTATACTGTGGTCCTTTGGAATGTTAGTCTCCCACGGGACAGTAAGCACTACAAGTACTATGCTAAAGGAAAATGTCTGGTTTAGATCACGAAATAGCAACATCCTCTGGGATTATCCTCTTAACTGATAACAATAATAATTATGTAAAATGTATACCTTATCAGCCGATAGACGTCCACTGCTGGACATAGGCCTCTTGCATGGATCTTGTTGTGTTGTACTATACATTGCAAGGTAATGCCCATAAATGACCACGCTGGGCATGCGGGTTGGTCATTCGCAGGCCTAGACTTCTCACACCGGTATCGCTGCTGCCTGACACCGGTCTGTGGTACTTGTGATGTCTAGCTGAATCAGAATGGTTAAACCGCCATTAGTCGGTCGCCAGAGCCTCGTCGGTCAATCTGCAGGGTGCACCACGTGCAGGTGATGTTGGCAGTTGGAGAGGCTGACTGGTACAAGCCTCCCCCTTACACCCCATAAATGTATACTTCTTATTTATTTTTGCAGGTGCAGTGCATGCAATAATAGTTATGTAAAATGTATAACTTCTGATTTATTTTTGCAGGTGCTGTAAAATGAAGATATATTGTTAAATATCATGAGATAGAAATAAAAGATGAAGATCTAGCTGTACCCGTCCCGAGCCACACTACTGCAGCCACGTTGCTGCTGGCATTTTTGCAAAATAGCACAAGGTAACTTGCTTTATTCATTCGGCTTAGGTTGATATTATTAGATTGATTAATGATCACTATCAGAAATGTTAATGATAATGACCGGGTTCGACGGCTTAACATGCTCTCTGAGGCACGGGGGTGTGACACCACCAACTTCCCAACTCCAGACTAAGAATTTGTTAGCAGAAGCAAAAACTCAGTATCTCTTAAAGACAGAACCAGGATCTCGTGATCATCAAAACACATGGACTAGCTTCTGAACCAACAAGGTAGTTTTGACCTGCTTAATAACAATGAACTACATGTTTCCTAGATACACCTACAGTTTTGTTTTTAAAAACTGAAATAAACACATTATAATTTCTCTTTAAGTTTGTGTGCAAGTTTGTGAAAAACTGAATTCCACATAGACGAAGTAGCGGGCGTCCGCTTGTAAATAATGTAACAAAATATCCATATTTCTATACTTTTCAAGGTTACAGCTGAGCTTCCTAAAATGATTTTTTGTAAATGGAGCAGAAAATAGACTAAAAATTTGTTTGATGTCCCTGAAGAGAATAGGAATTCTTATTATATATAATTATGTAAATATTTATTTTCAGTGCATTTTAAAAAGTCATGTTAAATGAAATTTTCTATTACAGGTCACAACAATTGATGTAACAAATATAATCAATGGACCAGGCACCTGCACCATGATTCTTTGGAATACTAAAATTCGTCTCTTTATGTCTGTACTTCTCATAATGAAAAATGTCACATTTTTATGAAAGAAATAATGGAATCAAATAATAAATAAAACAAGCATATGCTGGAAGTCCTCAGAAACAGCTCCGACTTTGATGATTTTTTTTTAAGTCTATTTAAAAAAAGAAAATTTTAATTAGTTTTTATGTTATTTAAAATCAGAAATGTTTTGGTGGACGAAATTATTTAAATTGTTAAAAAATATCTATGCTATTTATACATATTTTTTTTTAAATACAACCGACTTCAAAAATACAAACTTATACAGAAAACTAATAAACGAAAGAAAATATTATAATATTTTCTATCTATTGATCACTTTGAAGGCGGTGCCAATGGTCCAATTAATGGGCCGACAATTAGTTATCTAATGTTTTCCTAGCTATAGGGTTCAAATTGCTTTTTCATATCTTTAAAAGACTATCTTCGGAATGAACCCTTTATAATAAAAAAGTATTATCAAAATCGGACCACTCAATAAAAAGTTATACTTGGTTGTATACTAAAATTAATGGTTAAACAATCAATCATCCCCTGTTTTTGTAATGTAAAACCAAGCATAACTGTTAACATGAGTAGTCCGATTTTGATAATTCTTTTGATTGATCATTCTTGATTGTTTTAGTTTAAAACCAAGCATGTCTTGGAATTCCGATTTGAATAACTTTGTTTTAAATAGAAAGGGTATATTCCGACAATGGTCCCAAATCATTATAAATTTTAATTATTCCCATTAATTGTATTGTAAAAATATGCGTAACTTATTACGAAGTGGTCCGATTTCGTAAATTCTTTATAGATTGTAAAGGTATTTTGATTGTAAAGCTCCCATATAAATTTTAAAAAACAATTCCAATCCTAAATGTGCGATTGATTGTTTTCTCATTCATTTTAATATAAAACCAAGCATAACTTTTTATTGGGTGGTTCGATTTTGATTATTCTTTTTTTGATAGAAAGGGTATATTCCTAAAAGTCTCATAAAATGTTGGAAAACAATTTCAAACCTAATAGTAGGAAAATAGAAGATGATTAATTGTTTTCCCATTTATTGTAATGTAACTATGCGTAACTTTTTACTGAGTGGACCGATTTTGAAAATTCTTTACTTTTTGTAAAGGGTTTATTTCGAAGTAGGTCCCATATAAATTTCGGAAAACAATTCGAATCCTTAAGGTGGAAAAAAACGGTACGATTGATTGCCTACCCATTAATTGTACAATTGGCACCGGCTTCAGTAATCAGTAGATAGAAAATATTATAATGTTTTCTTCAGCTTATTAGTTTACTGCATAACTTTGTGTTTTTGAAGTCGGTAGTGTTTGTTTTTTTAATAATTTATTATATAAATAGCATAATGTATGACGATTTATACTATTGTTAAATAGTATAAATCGTTCCATCCTCACTCCAAAAGGTTTCTGATTTCAAATAATATGAAGAAACAAACTGAACAAAAAAAATCATCAAAATCAGAGCTGTTTCTGAGGAAGTAGAGGGTAAATGCTCTATTGATTCGCCTAAAAGTAATATTATGATTTTTTATCGCATTAGGTTGTAAAGTTCGGCTAGTGAAAGTAGAGACTGAAATTGCCCGCCAAATTTAAAAATCATATAAACAAAGTAAAAAAACATGCGTTTTCATAATTTACTTAAATTAGTTTTTATTTGTGAATACATTATTACCTATACTATAAGTGTTAAACTCAGTTATTCCAATATTTGCACTATAATTTTGAGAATTTACTCCGATTTTTTAAAATTTGGCGGGTGATTTCAGTTTCTACTTTCATTAGCCAAATTCTAATAATTTTATTGTTTATGAAATTTATACTAATTAGAAAGAGGAAGAGTTTGTTTGCATTGAATAGGCTCTGAAACTACTTTGCTGATTTAAAAAATTCTTACAGCATTATAATCATGGATTAGGCCATAATTGTTATCTCTGTATTCCCACGGGAACGAGAACTACGCTGGTGAAACTGCGTGACGTTTGCATAGTTTATCATATGTACAAATATCCCGACAATCTATATTTTTATGTATGAATTGGTTAAGTTATAATTGACTTGATTTTCCCAAATATATCAGTGAAGTCACCCAATTGATGCATAGATATATCTTTATTTTGGTTTTCATTTTACTTTAAAGATAAAATTTAGTTTTAGAAGCAAAATGAATATATTTAGATTACATTTTAGGTGCTGATGTTTACTTAGTTATTGTTTAAGTGCATAAGATTTTTTATTTGATAATAAAGACATTTCAACTTGAAACTGTTATTCTTTCTATTGTTTAATTTATTATATACAATTACTTGTTACTAAAATATTGTGCTATTATATTGTTTTTAATATTTTCACAGTTCAGCTTTTGGGGACGGAGTGGTTTTAAAATAAATATTTTTAAAAATCTGTTTAAATTAATTAATTAATCGACAGAGTTTATAAATATCTGTTTAAATTAATTAATTAATCGAAATGGTTTTTAAAAATATTTATTTTAAAGCTATTCCGTCTACAAAAGCTGAACAGTGAAAATTTAAAAACAATATATTAGCTTTGAATTTCCCGCGTTGGCAAATTGTTTCAATGGGGGCATTCCACAGATGGCGGTAATTTTAGTGCCACTTTTTTTGTATGAGGTTGGTATTCTTCTCCTGAGTAAATATGTTCCTTGCTGTGACTCTTCACTCTGTGTCTGTATTTTTTGTAGAATATTTTTAATAATTCTTCGAAATTTTAACCTTTTCATTTCAAGTCAAACATGGATACGGGTAAAAACCTAGAACAACGTACCTATGACGAAGTGGTTAAGAAGTCTACACGCCCAGTTTTAATAGGGCAGTCCAGAAAGATTATTTACAATGTTTACTGTTTCATGAAAAAAGAAGCTGAGAAACAAAACGGTAGAATAAAAATTATATCCAGAACTGCTGAGGCCACGCAAGTAAGTTTCAACACGGTACGCAGAATTATACAGGAATCGAAAATTTCTGACGACTTTAAAACTCCAGGTACAGTTCGAAGATCAGTTAAACCCATCACTGGCTTGAGTCCCTCCAATTTAGAAATGATTACGCAGTGCATCCGTAATTTTCAAAACACTCAAAGTAGTGGGCCCACCATTAGTAAAATAATGTCCAAATTGCCAAATTTTAAAGGATCTGAATCAAGCCTCCGTCGAATATTAAAACAACTTGGATTCAAATGGACTCAGGATAAAAAATGGACTAAAGTAAAAGACACACCTGCTAAGACCAAAGCTGCTAAGACTAAAGCTGCTAAGATCAAAGCTGCTAAGGCAAAAGTTGCTAAGCCAGATCCTGTTTACACGGACATTAAAAGTGTGACAATTAAGAAAGAAGTTGCAGATGTAAAAGTTGACTCTATTGACAATGGACACAACACCAATCTTATTGAGAGTATCTACTTAAAGGTCCCAATTACAGAAGAGACTGAAGTTTATCCAAGTAATGATCATGACTATGTTACAGAATATGGTACCATTAAAAAAGAAATTTAAGATTGTGATAGTCAGTCAGTCCAAGTGCTGTGAGGCAAAGACATTGTATGAATAAGCATAGTAAAAGCATTTTGATGAAGCCAAGCTGACATCAAGCCAGTTGCTGGAAGTTTAGGCTAGCAATATGGATATTTTATTATTCTCCAAGTCTTAGTGTTACAGTTCTTTTCATGTAGGATGGTGCGGGTGACAGTTCGTATCAATCTTGAAAGTTATGCATGTATTATAAACATCATACAGGCGACTGTACCCATGCTATCTGAAAAACACTAGTAAGTGTACAGTGTTAGTTATACATGATATCCGTATTACATAATACAGTGTAAACTATATAATGACACTAATGGGACTGTACAAGTTATTGTTAAATGGAAAGAAGAAAAATGTATGAGTAAAACTTTTTAGTCAGTACACAGTGATTTTCTTTTACTGACCATGTTTACAGTTTGAAAGTTTGTGAGCAACTAATAATATGATAATGTCTTAGGTTCATCAACTTATTAGTCATGGTCAACAACAATGCACACAATTCCAAATTCAAAAAGTACAAAATTCTTAAAAAGATTTTTTTGTACGATGCTGACAGTCAAGTTTATTATTATGAGTTAGTATATAGGGATAAAAGAGCGTACACAGCTGTGTGGTTTTCACTAATTATGGCAACCTAAAAGGTAACAATCTGGTACCCAAGAGATGGTACCAGACAATGTGGACGTCCAACAAAAAGGTGGGAAGACGACGTAAACCTAACCCTGGGGCCATGCTGGACCATAGTTGCGGCCGACAGGGTGCAGTGGAAGTAGCTGGAGGAGGCCTATGTCAGGAGACACTATGAACAGTGGGACATAATATTCAGATCAAACACAACACTCATGTAACAAAACCCTGTTTGAAATGAAAGGCTATTTATTTATTAAAAGGTACTTTTTATTTATTGAGAGTGAGTGTAATGCTCATATCATTGTATGGAAGGCAAGCTAAACCAATCAAAGTCATGTGATGTCTAAACTTTAGTGAGTTTGTTGGTATACCTATAGAGTGAAGTTGCATGGAGATTATACTATATTATAAAAAAAGCCAAGCCCAGCACAAACTAAATACCTACATTAAAAAGTAAGAGTAACTGTTACTGTAAAGTTAATGTTGAACTGGTATAATACCTATATTCTATTTTTTTTTTATTCTAGACTATTTTTAACTAGGTACAGATTCTTTTATACTTTTTTTACTTACTAAAGTAATATATTATTCTACAGAATACAATATTACTTTAGTTACTGCTACCATTATTAGCTACTGTTAATAATGGTAGCATACCTATGACATACCTACATTTTGTTTTGTGTTGGGGTCTGGATTTTTTTTACCAGTGATAATAAAATTCATCTGGCTGAGATTGTTGTGGGGGTCTGTGGGCTACTTCTCACTCTCAAACTACATAGCTTGAATTTTAAGTTTACAATCTCCATATTTTTAAAATAATGTAAAAAAATACAATTGTTTGTACACCTATAGGTACTTTGAAATAATATTAAAACTGGTGTTTAAATATATATTGAAAAATAAACAAAGTATCCTAAAATCTCTGTTATTTTGTTTTATTTAACTCTTATGTGTAAGTGTAAGTAATATTTATGTACCTACATGCATGCATGGCATGCATGTCAATACTCAATATTACTTCCCTAAAGATTAGAGAATCTTTGCCCTACGGCCCAAGGAACACACTTAGGTTAAGGCCTTGCCTTGCCCAAAGAATACAATACTCTTCCCTTTATTACCTTGTGTATCTTAGATAAGTTGCCAAAATCAATAGGCATGCTCAGATACGAATTTTTGATTGGTTCATTCGAAGTGACGTAATTTTCCATGGAAGATGAGAATGAGGAAGTGCGGCAAAATTCAAAAAACTCAGAGTGTGGCAAACCGCTAAAAAGATATCCTGTAACCATGGTGTAACGCGAATACCAGTGTTGACACTTATATTTAGCTTGTAATAATTTATATTTAAAATTAAAAACGAATTTATTAATTTTTCTGTACGTACATAGTACAATTCATTGTTTTTCATTCATAATTCACATTGTTGGGCATGTACAATGAAAATGCGGCAATTGATTTAGAGTTTGAGTCTTAACAGAATTTGATTCAAATACATACGTACCAGTGTACTATGCAATTTCTTCCATGTATTGGTTTTGTGTCAATAAAATTTCTTTATTCTCCAACTCACATAAGTTTTCTAAAGTGTTTTTGACAATATCGACTCCTACGACATCCCCTGTCCTTCTGTTAATAAAAAGAAAATAATAATTAATAATTCTATACTATAGATTGGTTACGTCCTACAAAATCAGCACAGAAAGTGATCATGATCACTGATCCGAACAATAGGCTACAAAATTTCTACCACATTTTTACACATGCACTGAACGTGTTAAAATCATAGAGAAAAATACTTTTTGATTTGTATACCTAAACTTATTCTACTAATCTGTGATTTGTATTTACGACAAAAAAAGTTTGGGAATTTGAAATATAAACGGTTTATTTAAATCAATTTATTAATAATTGTGTAATGGTTATTTAAGAAATTAAAAAAATTTAAAGAAAAGACAAAACACCTTGTTCAGTTGTTCGAAAACACGGATTTTTTAACCTCTGGGGGTAGTTTCAAAATAGCTTTACTATTGAATTTTTTCGCCCTTGCTGCACGCAATACGGTCGCCGATCATTATTCAAAATTATTTCAGTGTAGTGTTAAGTGTAAGATCCCGGCTGGGGATAACTCTAACAATGATAGATTTGTTTATGCCGTTTCGCTCTATTTTCAAACTTAATAACGTGAGCACCGACAACAATGTCTTCCGAATGCATTATATGTTGACAGTCACTATTCTGTTGGTGTTTACTCTGCTCGTCAGCACGAAGCAGTTTTTCGGAGAGCCCATGCACTGTGTAAGCGAAAGCGACAAGGATCATGATAAAGAAGCCATGAACAGTTACTGCTGGATATATGGAACTTATACATTGAAGAGTAGACTCGTTGGTAAGCTATAAACGTATTGTGTCTTTTGATAAAAAGACCTATCGTATTACTTAACTGGATTGTGTACTTTTGCGAAAATTTAAATGTCCAAAATCTAACCTTGTAACAAATGCCAATAGAATTAACTTAAGTAGGTATTTACTCTTAATACTTTCTATTCATATTCGACCATTGTTAGATTCTTATTAGAAATGTTGTACTGACAATATAATAACTGTACTTTGCAGTTAATACAGTTAAGTGACAATGTTAAATAACTGTTACTGGATGGTTTACCAGTTTATAGTTTTTGGTCTTCTTTATCTACATTTGTTAAATACTCATAAGTTATTGTTTCACTGACACCTGATTGTTAATCATTATTTTAAGTGAGATATTACCAAAGCTGAATGCACACACACACATTGCATTGTAGTAAAAAGAGCTTTTATTTTGGGCTTCATCAATCTCATTAAAAAGTCACTCTCAAACTCAATGAGTGCCAAACACAACTTCTTGGCACTCAATCCAAGTAGTTTCATTTGCAAATTCAACCTTAAGCTCAATGCTTAAGGTTGAACTTGCTCTGACTTTGGGATTTTATTGAATATTGGACTATATTTAAAGGTCTTCTAAGTATAATTTTCTTACCAATAAAAACTGTCAAAGCAAAATTGGCCAGTTTTTATGTGAAATTTTCTATACTTATGTGTCCTTTAATTGTTTTTAAGTGAAATTTTCTACATTTATGTGTGTCCTTTTATTATAAGAGGGCAATGTGGGCTGTTAAATAAGTATTCTTAAATCACTATCTACATCTACACTATACACACATCACTACCTAGCCCCAAAGTAAGCATAGACAGTGATAAAGGTATTAAAAAAGCTGATTTCATTATATTTATTTATGTACTAGCAGACGCCTGCGACTTTGTCTGCCCTTAGACCACTTTAATTTAACACCCTTTAGACCTTTACAGTAGTATCACTGTAAAAATGGAGTAACTTCTCCCGTTTTCCCAACATTTCCCTTCACTGCTCTGCTCCTGTTGATTGTAGCGTGATGAAAAGTAATACTGTTACCTGCCCAGGAGTATGAAGTATAATTCTACCAAGTTTTGTTAATATCCGTCGAGTAGTTTTTGTCTCTATAATGCTTGCAATTTTGGCATCAGTATCAATCACTTATCACCCACAGATAGTTATTTTGGAAATATATTTAATGTACCGAATTGACCTCTTTACAGATTTATTATAAGTATATATAAACACACCCAGACACTAAAAAACTCATTATGCTCATCAGATTTATAATATATAGAATAGAGATATTATTTCTCAGCTGTGGATCTCTAAATATGTATCCCTTTAAGCTAAGCCTTTATCCTTTTAATATTTAAAATTTGCCTAAAATGATTTCTTAATTTTTAGGCAAGATAGGCAAGGACATGGCATATGTAGGTGTTGGCCCAGACAAATCCCTAGACGCTGAACAAATAAAGCACACTTACTACCAGTGGGTGTGTTTTGTGTTCTTGGCACAGGCTGCCATGTTCTACACACCGCACTACCTCTGGAAGATTTGGGAAGGTGGACGACTGAAGGCATTAGCATCTGAATTAGGTTTGTTATTTTTGTGTAAAGTATGATGCTAAATATAAATTACAGTCTAACCAATTAATATACATGAAGAGGTTATGGAACTGGCTTCAGATTCTGAGGCTGTGGTTTTATGTCCTGAGTTAGGCTATGAAGTATCTTGGAAATTTTCAGTAAAAGTCTTCTTTTGCCTTGTCATGGGGAGCATGTGTAGCTGTGTGTCCTGGGGCCTTAGCCATGTGGCACATTGATTCCCTTTCTACAAATGCTAACGCTTCGACAACTAACAAAATGTATGGGAAAGACAGATCTAATTGATAACTTGATCACAAGACCTGTTGATGTCATTCCCATACATTTTTTAATTTCCCAAGTGTTAGCGTTTGTAGAAAGATAATCTATGAGCCACTTGGCTACAGGCTGGTCGTTAAAATTATCAAACATCTGATAGTGGTAATGAAAGACCTGCATTTAGTGTAGTGTGGTGGGTTTATGCTACATATACCCTATGAGCTTTGAATCCTCTGCTTTGCAAACAAGTTAATAAGCTTTTAATGTGAGAATCTGTACTGGAATTAGCTGCAAGCTTTCGAGTGCACTTCATAGATGTATAAATGCACTGCTTACCTTTAGGATTATTTACAAACCTGTATTGAAAGGATATTCTACTTTTAATACAATTGGTACATAAACAGAAATATTTATAAACATGGATTAAGATTTAAAGCTCAATTTTGATCAAAGTAAACTAGACCTAATCACTACTACTTAAAGTTCATTTTACTTTGAGGTTTAATATCAACCCACGTTTATAATTAAAATTATTAATGTACCGCTGATAGTGCCAACCCTAGTTGGAAACCTTGTGCACACCATTGACTGCAAGCTCTTGCAAATAAACTTTATACAATAAAATTTCATGGATAATTGTTTCTTGGGCCCACTAGATGCAGTAGTGATCTACCACTGAACAACTTGATGATGCCACAAGATCAATATGATGGCATGACTTACATATTTACAACAGTAATATTTGTTTACAGCTAATCCATTGATATCTAAAGACTGGTCGGATGGCAAGCGCTCCGAGCTGGTCACCTATCTCACCTATACCAATCTCTACACTCACAACATGTATGCTTTGCGGTATGCTTTCTGCGAGCTTCTCAACCTAGTTAATGTGGTAAGAAAATAAATTTTGTTTTTCACTTCAATTTTCCAACTTACTTACTTACTCCAACAATTTTGCCTTATGTTGGAGATCTTAGGTAATCTTAGGATAGTTTTTTATTATTTGGAAGGAGTAGAATCATCAAAAAAATATTACTCTGACTAGTCTTAAAATGGTTTGATTCAAGATGGAAGACATAACAAACCTGTGCTAGAATCGTTATCAACTTATATTTGGCTCACTGCTGAGTTCGAGTCTCCTCACAAAATGAGATGGGTTAGGCCAATAGTCCACCACGCTAGCCCAATGCGGATTGGCAGACTTCACACATGCAAAGAATTAAGAAAATTCCCTGGTATGCAGGTCCTCACATAGGTCAACGTTAGTTTTGTATGGGTGTTCAAACAAAGTTACAAATATCTTTGTTATTTGTGTGTTTATGTTTATAGTTCATTTATTGAAAAATGTCACATTTAGTGTAAGGAAGCTAAAACTGTATGAATTTTCATCTAATTACGATAAAAGATTTTAATAAATTAGTTAACCTTGACCTTGTTTATCCGAATGTATCATAAAAATCAATGTATTCAAACCTAGTCATCATCCCCATTTTCAATTATTTTCAGGTGGGCCAAATATTTTTACTAGATCAGTTTCTGGGTGGAGCTTTTCGTGACTACGGAGCGGCTGTCACAGCATTTACACATGTTCCAAAAGTGCCAAAGGACTTTCTGGACTTTGACGCAGTCAACCCGATGGACAAATACTTCCCCAAGCTCACTAAATGCTGGTTCAGGAGCTATGGGCCTTCTGGAACTCTGCAACTCAAAGATAGACTTTGCATTCTGCCCCTGAACATTGTTAATGAAAAGATTTTTGTATTCCTCTGGTTTTGGCTTGTATTCCTTGCATTTTTATCAACTTTGGCCGTTTTGTACCGTATTCTGATTATATCCATGCCACCCCTGCGTACCCTAATGATTATGGGCCAACTTAGATTTGTTAAGAGGAGAATTATATCGAAAATAGTTTATCGCATCAGCTTCGGTGATTGGTTCATACTTCATTTGCTGGGCAAGAATATGAATCCGCTTCTTTATAAAGAATTGATTATTGAAGTCTCTAAAGAATTAGAAAAGAGACCTAATAATATGATATAACTTTGCTTTCTATGTAAAAAAAAATTATAAAAATTCAAAAGTAAAATATTTTTGAAATATAACTTTAGGTATTTTTGTTTTAAGTATAAAAGTTATATTAATAAGTTATGTATCAAAGTTAAACTTTGTTAAAAGAAATTTATTTGTCTGTGATTATTATGTTTCAAAGGAAGATCTGTTTTAGTTCAAAAAATAAAATTTACTTATGTAAGATATTAGTTAGTTCCTAAATGAATAAAATTAGTTTTGTTTTTGAAACATTGTGATAATTGCTCAAAAAAAGACTGAAAGCAAAGAGTATCACAAATACAAATTAGATCTGTATTTTTATAAACTTTAATCAACAATTTAATTAAAGAAAGCACATGAGGTGTAAAAAAATTCTTTAATTTTTAATTCCATAACTCAAGTAAAAATAGTAAAATTCAGATTATTTCATACCTAACTTATTTTTAAGACTGTTGATTTTTGTAGATTAAAATTGTTGATAGAAGTCTAGAAATTATGCTAAATATTGATCTCATCAGTTCACTCATTCATTTTCAGTATTGAAAAATTTGAGTATTTTGGGAATGGCTGATACTATTCCTACTATATGTAGAATAGTATGTAATACTGAATTATATTATGAAAGTACAAATGTTTAGATCTCAGATGTGTTCACTAATGTAAAGTTTAATTAAGTATTATTAAATGTAAACTATATTACGGTTATTATGCTACAAGTTGTATATATTTAGGTCATAGCTCATTGAACCCACAGTCAATACGTAGATGTGCCTAGATACTATAATACTCCATACATAAGAGCATAATATGCTGACTACAAGAATGCCTCACCTGAGTTCTGACCAACCAAAGGATGGTGAGTCAACCACCAGTGTTAGTGATTGTTTCACATGCAAGGACAACACATAGGCTTTACTAGTTGATGGTTGTTCTGATCAGCCACAGGTCAATCCAAAGAGCTATGACCTTAGGGCCAGTTTCACCACCTTTTGATAAGTGCTGGATAACTTATTCACAAATTTTGATTATACCAGCTCTTACTCTTGATAAAAAATTTATTACTTATTAAATTTTACAAGACTGAAGTTGGGAATTCTCAGTAGTTAGAATTTTTATAAAACAGTTACTGCTATAAGTATACTAAGTACATTAATCATTGTAATGGACCAAGTCCAACTTCATTATTAATAATCTGAACTATTAATTTCTACACATCCTAAGTTGTTATGTAATAATAACTACTCAGTGATTCATAATTATTTAATTACTTAAGAAAAGATGATTTTGTTTTCATTTCTTCTATTATTTTTTAATTTTCTTCTAAATTGCATAGCAAACTAATTCAGTTTGAGATTTAATATTTTTCTATTAAAATTCAGCAATATTTTTACTGTGTTTTATTTTATTACAAAAGTCCTATTCCACCTATATATTACTTAAAATTTACATTAATGTTCATGTTTTACAAGATTCCAAGTGAAACTTACAGGTGCAATTAATGCCTAGCAAAAAATTCATCATAATTGCAAGTAGGGATGCAAATATCTTAATGGTATTAATCATTATTTTACCATGTTTATCTTAATCGAATCCTCTCACCAAAGGATGGCTGGGAGAGATCACTTTAGAGATAAGGCTGCCTTTGCACTCTTCTTATAATATAACTATTCTTATATATTATTATTCAGTTTGGTGCAATAAGGAATATATAAATAAAAGTTACTTCATACGTAGTACTTCAGCACATAAGTGCTGTGTGCAATGTTAAAAATTTGCATACATTACATATAGTATGGAATGCCTGAATGCTTTCTTTCTGTACAGGCTCTTTGTGGTACACAGATAAAATCATGTAAGTTGAACAGTTTA
The DNA here is from genome assembly GCF_947172395.1 of Bicyclus anynana. NCBI lineage: Eukaryota > Metazoa > Arthropoda > Insecta > Lepidoptera > Nymphalidae > Bicyclus > Bicyclus anynana. The sequence continues at coordinate 14,452,078 of NC_069093.1, forward strand.
TTTATTAAATTAAAATTATTTTATTCTTTAAATCTATACAGGCGTAGCAAACCTTTTTATGCCTAATTTAACATTTAAAGTAAATGATAAAATTTGTTAAGATGATTTGTTACCCCTGTCCCTTAACATTGTCACACAATTATCCTGAACATCCTCTACAACCACAGTGTACACACTCAACAATCCTTCCTTCTTCCAACTTGCTCTTAGGTACTCTACATATACAGTTGGTTGCAAAATTAGTGTCCCTTGTTTGTATACATCTCAGACAACACAAGTTTTCATATCCTGTTTTCTTCCACTTGGCAATAAGATTTGCATCAGCAATTTTCTCATTGAGACAGTATTGGTACAGTTCCCTACTGATAGCTTTTCTTCTGTAGAACAAATCATATATATAACGAGATTTTTGATGGTGTATTTTGAATATTGGCCAAAGAGATTCTTGCTTTCTTTTCCCTTCATGAGGCTCTGTCTCAGCTGGAAATGCATAAAAATAAGGTTATTTATAACTATTATACTGGGATAAAATAATATGGTTGAATTATTACTATTAATACCAGGACTTGTTCCTTATTTTTAAAGTTATTGGGTTCTCTTAACAGAGTTTATCTAGGACAGTATTATCACCTAGCTGCATAGGTGTTTTGAAGGGTCCCAGTGGGGATAACTTTGTGGTCTAATAGTGTTGGAATAGCAACCGTGCACTAGATGTGGTGTTCTCAAACATGTCCCAAGAAGCTACTAGTTACAGGCAACATAGGATCATTGTGTTTGGAAGTCCCACAAAAGTAGACAAAGCAAGAAAGTATACACTTCAGAATTTTTAAAGAATATACATCGAACAAAAATACTAAATAAATACTACAAAATCATGCAGTATAGATACAAGAGCCATGATAGCCCAGTGAATATGACCTCTGCCTCAGATTATGGAGGGCGTGGGTTCAAATCCGGTCTAGGGCATGCACCTCAAACTTTACAGTTGTGTGCATTTTAAGAATTTAAATATCACATGTCTCAAACAGTGAAGGCAAACATTGTGAGGAAACCTGCATACCAGAGAATTTTCTTAATTCTCTGCATGCGTGAAGTCTGCCAATCCGCATTGGGCCAGTGTGGTGGACTAACCCTTCTCATTCTGAGAGGAGATTCGAGCTCAGCAATGAGCCGATAATGATGATGATGATAGATACAAAATACTGTGAAAGGACTCCAAAAGGGTCTCCACTAACTATTATCCTGTGTGATGTAGATGAATACTTGGCATTAATTAACTTGGTCAGTCTCTACAGACAAATTATTGTTACTTAGTAATTGGCGTTAAATAGTCAGAACTTTTGAAGAAAAGGGAGGATACAGATTAATTAAACCATACCTTCACGCATTTTCTGCTCTAGCTCTTCGAGCGTGGGTTCGATCAGCTCCCATCCATCTGGAGGTGGTTTACGGCTTCGGCGGACCTTAGGCATTGCTACACTACTGAAATATAACAACAGGTCGATAAAAAAGCTGTAACTTGTCAGTAATATTGTGTTTTATCAATTATTAACTTACAATTTGCAAAAATGGGAACTACAACTTATTTTATTACAAACTTACCAAGCTTCTGTAATGAGAAAGACCAATTATATGTATTTAACTTTAGTGTAAATAATTTATAATGTATTTTCAATATGTTGTTACTATTTATCAAAAAGCTACAATTTAATATAAAGTATAAACTACAATACAATTTATCTTTGAATACAATACAAATTACAAAATGCAATGCAAAATTGTCAAACTCAAACTGTCAAATGTCAATGTCAAATCATAGACAGAAATTACTCTCCTCTATGGAATAAAGGGCGGAGCAGAGCCATACAGATCATATTTAAATAGTCTATCTGTAGTTTGGCTTATGAAAGTAGATTAAAATCACCCGGCAAATTTAAATTTCGGAGGGCATTCCCAAAATTATAGTGCACCTCAATTTCATACTTACAATTTACAATTTATTTTTTTTATATAGGTAGTAATGTTTTCACGCGTTTACGTTTTGCATTCTAAAGAAAAACTTTAATGGAAAATATTAAGGGCAAATGAGGGGGAAATAATATAATAAGTACAAATTAATTCGTTCAGTGGGATAATATATTACTCTCGTAAATAACCTAAAATGTAAGAGTAATAAATAGAACAAAAATCTGCATAATATCCTGTATATTGTGCAGATTTTCGTTCTATTTATTACTCTTAGATTTTAGGCTATAGACGAGAGTATTCCATTTCCATTCTTGTCCCATAATTAATGGATAAAACGCAACTGGTAGATACACCACCTAATAATCTAAAACTAATTTTATTATTTTCAATAAATCCCTAGGGTGACCAAGTTGTATTTTTTTTTTCGGATTTTTCAAAAATTTTCATCTTGAATCAGATTTTTCAATACGGTAGCTACTGTAATTAAGATTTTAAAGATCTAGTTTTTGTTAAACATTACGAATTAAATTACCAATGTGCTATGATACTACCTTTATAAATATTGTTTTATTTGATTTGTAGAAGAAGCTTTGAGCGCAATAATTATTTTTGTTTCTTCTCATAACAACTGTAACGTACCCCACTTCGGGTTGGTATTGACAATTTCTTTTTGGGGATGAAACCCTAATCTGGACTCGAACCCAGAACCGAACTCAAGATCCGTAATCAACCACTGGACCAACGGAACAGGTATTAGTAACAGGAAGAACAATTTTAGCTTTTGCAATTTATGAGTCAGTATATAAATATACAAAGTTGAACTTTTTATTACAGTGATATGTAATAGTGTCGGTTTTATTTATTACATGATAACTTTTAATAGGTAACTAGCCAGCCAGTCAAATTTTTCTACCAGATAAGTGCCAGATAAGCACAGATTGGTTTCTGGGATTCGAATCCGAAACCTCTGACAATCGATCAACTAGTTTTCACCGCTGCACCACTGGCCGCCCCAAAATGAAACTACGAAGACAATAGATATTTTCATAACTTAGCTCGATCGATTGGCGAATTTTATCCAGTTTTCAATGACCGTCATAATCAGTTTACCTGTGTAGTGTGTATGAATAACGGGGCTACCTACCTATACAGCGTTCAATGTATGTCACGCGTCCCTTTCTCGTTAACGAGTTTAATGTATGTAAGACAGAGACAGGGATACAGCTTTAGTGGAATGCGGAGCGCTCGCGCAAAGGCTCAACACGACGTCACACAAGCAAGCCAGTCTTTCATTCGATCGCGGCAGTGTTGTAGCTGCAACGCACTGCGTCTCGGATTACGAAAATATGTGTTAAAAACCAACAACCACAACAGTGTTTGTTGTTAAGTGTCGGATTGTGTTGTATTGTGTGCAAAGTTTTGTGTTATGAAGCGTAGCTGACGGAGGTTTTGAAGGAAGACCGGGTCTATTTACCTGTAAGTTATACCTACTTATTAAATCTTGGCGTACGTGTTGGTGACGTTGTGGTTTTTGCTCCTGGAAATCCTTGTCTTGGAACTAGTATTTACTAGTCTGGTGTTATCGCAACAGTTTTTATATTCGTCACATGAAACCAGCTAAGAATGTACCGTCAGCGATTGGCACGTTCTCAGGTAGGTATGTCTATAAACTGGATTTTACTGGCAGATATATCGCCTACTTACGAAGTTTAGTTAGAAAATATTTGAAAAATGTAGCGTTGAATTTGTTACGCAAAATATATAGAACTAATTGGGTCAATTCCGTATTTAAGTATATAATTAATTACTGTGTTCGAAATTTAAATAAATGATTAAGTAATTGACCTACCTACCCTCATTTATTGAGATTTAGTTTTGACATAGATTAACTGCATAAGTAGGCCGTACTACCTAAGAATTTATGTAAACGTAGTGTACTCCAAGAATGTAATTAATTAATAGAAACGGTTAAATGGCTCTGATTTGCTGACAATTGCGAACCTGAAGTGCTTAACGGTAACTTAACGCGGATTAAAAGCGATGTCTGAGGTTCGAACTTCACGGTTACTTGAAGAGGGGGATAAGGGGATAATGTTTTCGATTCCGTAAATTTTAAGTCTAAACAATTTTTTTAGATTCAAATTGTAGATAAATGCACTAGGTATATAGAGTACCTACGTACTTCTATGTACATATGGAATAGGTAGGTTACAATGTTTGTGATATTTTTGTACTTAAGTACCTACTAGGTACAATGCAGAATAGTGGTGGGATACTAAACGAAATGTTGCGTATCAATATCAGGTTCTTGTAGCTGTATATTATAATATAGGTAAGTAACATCACAGATAGTTATAATCATATCATAGATAGTAGAAATATGATCCTGTCACGTTTCAAAAATCCGGATTTCCGTTTTGGATCAATTTCGCACTTTTTAAGTAGGTCCCTATTATGCTCAAGACAAGGACGGAAAGCGGGTGACGATTCTAGGGTATTTAATTTTGATTTGATATTCGTATGACATTTAGATTCTGCCGAATGATCAAAGAAATATTGATAAAGGAAAAATTAAATGCTGATTATCTAGTAAAGTACTTTTTCCTTGTCAGTTAATATAATAAATTTAAATAAATTAGTCTGAAATCCAAAAATATCATCATAGAAATAAAATTAATAGCAAAATTTGAATGACGGAAAGACATAGCTCAATCGACAGAAAATTCTGATGAGCGATGTTAGATGAAAGAGGGAGGAATAAGCCTCACTTTATATGATGAAATATACGATTATGAAAATAATAAAAGTAGACCGGTTAATAAAAACACGCCCAAAAGGGTCCACCCCTCGGAGATTAAATAGATAAGAACTAAATAGTTATAAAATGCAAGGCTTAGAAATAAGTTAGTTCTAGTAAGTAGGTACGTCTCTAGATAGAGTGAAATATATCAAGTGTTGGAGGTCATTTAAAACACTCAGAGGTAAGTAACAAGTAACCTAAACATAATATAGCAAAAAGTGATAGTGCGTGTTCCGATTTTAAAAGGACCAACCTGTTTTGTCGAATAACAGTCCATCGAAAATAAAAATAAGAAAATTAGCAAAGCAAAAAGCGACGGAATATTTTTGCGAACCTACTGCGTCGGGTCTAGCTGTTTTTCGAATTATCTAACATTCTAAAAACGAGAATCAAGATTGTTATTTGCCTATTTTCAGCTTAACCACTAAGCCGAATTTTACGAATTATAGCGCAGAGATATAAGTACATACTATTGGGTTTACCTTTCATCTAAGAAATAAATAAAATAAAAAGATCAAAAAGTTAAAAAAACAGTAGCAGGCTAGAGATGATGCATTTAAAATTTGTGTTTACGAGATAAAATCGACTCCTGTTCTGTTCTGTTCTATTCTGTTGTTATAGACGGTTATAATGTTACCCATGTTACCAGAGGCATAATAACAAAATCAAATTAATTAAAGTTTAAACGCTATACAACAAACATATAAACATACATTCATAGACTGCTAAATCGTTCGGTATCAGATCCCTACATGGCATTAGGCGTTTTAATCAAGAAAGAATCGTAATCGAATAAGTTCTTAAGAAGACAATATCGTAGTGTAAAAAAATATCCGGATTTTAAAAAAGAAGCACGATTTTATGTTCATTTTTGATCATCCCATAAAATTTTATATTTTTATAGACCTCAACCAATTGTTTTTACACTGCAATGACCTTCACTGACCACACTACCACTACACAGATGTATGATACCTAACTTAACGTCTACCTACTAATACGTTGACAGCATCCACAGTAATAAAACTTAGCGGGTCACGTTTTTCAATCATTATTCATTCTGCGATAGCTAGGTATGGCTGGAATGTTACCATTGATTCTAATCAACGGTTAAACAGTTAAAGCCTTATAAAAAATGACTAATTATAACGAATATAGAAAGTAGTTTAATTTAACCGCTCAATTGAATATTGTATTTAAATAAATAACTTACCAATTAGATAACTATGTCAAGATATTAATTTTGCTGTCTAGATATTATAATGTAGTCTAGTTTCGAGTCTAATATCGTACAATGGACGATTTGGAAACTATTGGTAAAAGGGTAAAATAAAAATTTTCAGGGTGAACCATAGTCGATGGTCTTGAAATTTCGAAAGTTGTACTTAAATACTTTAAAAGACTCCCAACGCCGACTGTAGATGTAGTCGCCCGAAAAACGTTCTTTACGTTCCTGACGATGACAATGCCAACGGCCGACAACGCTTCCCAGGCAACACAAACAAGCTACACAGCGTCTTCGCCGGCGAATACGAGGTCCCCGGACCCCGATATCTGACGTCACACGGACGTGTGTTTAACCCAAGATTTTGGGGGCGCCCGGATTGATCTCAGAGGAGACGCCCTCATAAAGTCATTCCGCCCATATCTCTGCCTTCGGGCCCCATAAGACGATATTCTACGCTCGCCCAAAACCCCCGGTGACGCCGCCGAGGTCCCATTAAGGAGCCTACAGCACTTACACAATCAGGAAAAGCAAACCGTATGCCTTTACTGTTATTAGCCTATTTAACTACCCACTATAGGGCCAGGCCACCCTTCTCTATGAGACGGATAGATAGGGCGATAATATTTGACTCTTTAATATCATTATCAATGATTATTAATGTAAATATTGAAACTGAGTTAGGGTCCCGGTACTTTGGTTTACCGGGTTGAGAATTTTTACTGAAAATCTTAGAAGAAAGGATAGCTCAGTAACTACTTTAAAGCACAACCATAGACTCGAACGAACCCAGGACTTCGACATCCGAAGCTAACCAACGAGGCGCTAGTTTAGCCTTCATATGAAAGAAAAGGAAACATTAAGTTAACTTTCACGTGATTTAATAATTTTATTATCAGAGTGATTGTGTAACATTTCGTAATTGTACTAATTAATGTCTAACAGCTTATACAAATTGATTAATTAACTTTTAGCGTCTTAATTGCTACTAATCGGCGCGTTAAATAAGTGAGTACGAGGTATCGCCTACAATAGAATTCAACGCGTCAGCAGTCCCTAATCTTGAAAATAATAGTCTTAAGCAATATGTTACAACATTATCTGTAACTTACTCCCGGGTTCTTCTTAAATCAATGTAATATATTAAGATTTGTGCATTAAAGAAAAATATAGATTAATTATATGTCTTGGCGGCGCATTATGAAAATCTCTATTTAAACATATAATATAATGATATTACGTTATACCTACTGTATTCTGCCGTTTTTACTGAACTACGTTCTACGTATTGCGCCTCTCGTCATATCCAATACGATGCTCTAGTAAAGCTGTTTCTACAAAGGCTTCGAAAGATGAAGGCACACAAATAAAGTTGTCTAATTATAATATGCAAAGTGTGTAACTTAACTCAGTTTCGACGTGTATTAATTCATCTATACATGTATTATTATTTATTATATACTAGCGGACGCCTGCGACTCCGCTTGCGTGAAATTCTTCATTTGCAAAACCCGCGGGAACCATGGACGTTTCCAGAATAAAAAGTACCCTATGTTCTGCTCCAAGGTCTAATTTATCTCTGTACCAAATTTCATCTAAATCCGTTTAGTGGTATACCCGTGATAAGGTAACATACATACATAAATAAATAAACAGAATATTTAAAAATATGATGATGCTCTGTGGTTTTCTGTCTACGTTCTGTGGTATGGGTGGTGATAGTGCTGACCTGTAAAACTCGACGATATATTCATAAACAATTTATGTTACTAAAACAAAAACTTTTCGACATTTGACCTAAGGCTACGCAAACCAGAATCCGGGTCAAATAATAAAAAAAAACGAGAAATAAATCTATTCACAATCAAAGATAATTGTATGATTCATCTTCCATTATAACCCTACCCCGACAGCTATGCAAAGGTCACGGCCCACGGCGCACACGCTCACGATAGCTAAGTGGGTAATGAAATTGATGAGGAATGCTATTATTTACTCAGATAAATAATGGCGGAACGATCAAGCAATACCTACCATGATTTGATACTTTCGAGATTCACACTTATTGTATTGTCTGACATTGACATCTAAATAAATGAAAAAGATGAATTAATAATAGAGAGATTTTTGTGCCAGACTTCAAGTACCACAATACTCTGCAAAAACTAGAACTACCTATCTGATATTAAAAAAACCTTTTTTTTATTACTCTGTCATATTAACGGATTTAAATATGATTTAGATTAGGCTTTTTGCATAAATATTTTTATGAAACAGTTATTTTTACGTAAATAATTCCGTAAAGTAAAAATGCGCAGAAAATTTTAGATTTTTGTGCGAAACCGATCTTAGTCTTTTATTTTGAACCTATTATTATGACAGTGACAATATCTCTTGGTATATCTTATTTTCACTAATAAACAACCGAAATAATTTCGTCGTCATCAACCCATATTCGGCTCACTGCTGAGCTCGAGTCTCCTCTCAGAATGAAAGGGGTTAGGCCAATAGTCCACCACGCTGGCCCACTGCGGATTGGCAGACTTCACACACGCAGAGAATTGAGATAATTCTTTGGTATGCAGGTTTCCTCATGATGTTTTCCTTCACCGATTGAGACACGTGATATTTAATTTCTTAAAATGCACACAACTGAAAAGTTGGAGGTGCATGACCCGGACCGGATTCGAACCCACACCCTCCGGAAACGGAGGCAGAGGTCATATCCACTGGGCTATCACAGCTCGAAATAATTTAATAATAGGTACGAAATTATATATTATTATATCAGCTATTTACGAAAAGAACCTCACTAAACTCTTGTCAAAACTGCACGTCTCGTATCTATCTAGCACAAAATGTTTTGTAAATTAATATTATAATTTTTTCCATTATTATTTGCTAAACATTATAATATGCTCAGCACATAAATATAATCGTGCGCAGACATAGATGAGTCATTGAGTTTTTTGCAATTGTATGCAATTAATAAAATCTTTGTACGTTCACCGAGTATCAATGTCAGAATAACAATATATTTAATTATATAAAATCCAGCAGACGCCCCGCTGTTTCACGTAGTTACCGTGGGAATATGCGGATAAAATATACCCTATGCTGCTAATTGAAGATATAGCTTTTTATTGGTATAAATATTTTCCAAATTAGTTCAGTAGATCCTGAGATTACCCCCTACAAACTTACAATACAAACTCTTTCACTTATAAAGAGGTATAAATGAACGTAAGGTAAATTAGTTCAGTAGATCCTGAGATTACCCCCTACAAACTTACAATACAAACTCTTTCATTTATAAAGAGCTAAAGTTTGTAAGGTTGTAGGGTATTTAGTATAGAAATAGTAAAAACATATTATGAACACACTAGCGGACGCCCGCGATTTTTCCCGGGTAGAATTCAGTTTTTCACTAAACCATTTGTTTTTCCGGGATGAAAAGTATGTGCTAATCCATGGTATTTTCTATCTTTGTTTCAAATTTCAGCCAAATCGGTTCAGTAGTAGCGACGTTAAAGAGTAACAAACATCCTACAATATTTATCATTGAGATATTTTAAAAGAGTTACCGATTACACTTTTTGTCAAAAATCAAATATTTTGTTTGTAAACATACAGTTTAGCAATAAACCGTGTAAAACCATAGGTACTGCTAGAATATACTAAGTGTGTGTAGGTACAAATTACTTGAATTTAACTTGTAACATACAACCATTTTCGTAACTTGTAAGTATCTAGGTAGATAGATATTGTTTTATTTAGAATAAATAAATAAATGTATGTTTTTTTTTATCTGTTTATCGTACATACTTAGACGCCCGGAAATTATTTTGTATGTCTTCGTCATCAACCCATATTCGGCTCACTGCTGAGCTCGAGTCTCCTCTCAGAATGAGAGGGGTTAGGCCAATAGTCCACCACGCTGGCCCAATGCGGATTGGCAGACTTCACACACGCAGAGAATGAAGATAATTCTCTGGTATGCAGGTTTCCTCACGATGTTTTCCTTCACCGATTGAGACACGTGATATTTAATTTCTTAAAATGCACACAACTGAAAAGTTGGAGGTGCATGCCCGGGACCGGATTCGAACCCACACCCTCCGGAATCGGAGGCAGAGGTCATATCCACTAGGCTATCACTGCTCATGTATGTATGTACATGTATTTGTATGTCTATATAGTATATATTACTGTAATCAAATCAAGTGCAGTTTTGCATGAGGGTGGCAAAGTGCGTTAAAACTTATTAGTTGGAATTAAATCTAGAATAACAGCTATTAATGATACTTTTTGCCATTCATAATCAATGTAATTCGCACGACAATTTACATACTTTATACTTACATACTTTTCGCAACAAATGAGCAATAAATGCCCTTTATGGTATGCATAGAAAGCTGACGATATACCTATATGGTCGCTTTCTTTCCGTTAATTACTTTGTTTCCAAAGATGCGTTTTACTCGCCAAAAAAAAATCAGTTTGAGGTAAAACGGAGAAGCCATTAGTGCAACGTTGTTGACGTGATGAATTTAGTAGAAAGCGCGCAGCGGCCGATAATAGAAAAGTGTTGTAACGGATTTCTCCGATACTTACGTCCGAGTATGTGCACGCATTTCTTCGAAATTGCCTTTTGATCTCACTTCGCGGTTTCGTTTATCGATAACGACAAGGTTACTAACATCTAACAGGAATAACTTAAAGAAGGGAATGGCATCCAAGGGAATATGAAGGAGTTGAGCGTTGTAATCGTCCTACCCAACAATAGCTGGCCTATTCACTATTTTAGTCTTTATTATCATCATCTCCTTTCCCTTATCCCACTTAAGTGGGGTCGGAAAAATATGTCAATCTTTTCCATTCGTCTTTATTACTCGTCATCTCATCCTCCACTCCCTACACAATATGTCCTCTTTCACACACTCCAGCCATCTCTTCTTTGGCCTTCCTCTCCTCTTATGTCCTACCACTTGCACATTCAACATTTTTTTTTTAGTAATAACTCTCCTCCCTCCGTATCAACCTATTAAAATAAACATCAAATCAATTGACAAAATGTCACCTACATATCCACCAGTAAGCGCCGGATGACATTTGTTATATAAAATCTCAATTACGTATATGACATCTTGCATACGTCAAAGTTTGTGAATAAGGTTTCATTTACACGAGCGGCAGCTGCCGCTATGAACACTTAGCCTACAGGGCGTGCAATTTTTGACGGTAATAATTACCATCAAATATCATCATCAATAACAACCACATAACAAAAAAGCGCAGTGTTGGCCGACCCCCCACCAGGTACCAAGCGTAGGACGATATCAAGCGAGTCGCAGGGATTCGCTGGATGCAGGCGGCTCAGTATCGTGATGTTTGGAAGTCCCTACAAAAGGCCTATGTCCTGCAGTGGACGTCCATCGGCTGATATGATGATGATGATGATGAACAAAAATCACCATGTCAACTGGCCAATGTCATCCACCTACTCACATCATAGCATACGAAATCACATGACTTGAGAATTACTGAAATGACGACCTTCTTGGTTTGTTACATACGAGTAAGGTTGGTCACAGTTAGAGAATTGGCCTGCTGCAAGCGAATTCACTATCTTTGATGTATGCTAGTTACTAGGTAGTTGATATACGAAATTGAGATTTTAAATAGCAAAATGTCATCCGGTGCCTACTGGTGCATATATGGTGGATAATAACGACCAAAATAGTGAATAGGCCAGCAGGAATAGGAATAGGAATAGGCCGTATTTCAAAAACCGTTGGCTCAACTCAAAAGAAAATTCTCATTTGGGTTATTAAGTTAGTAAGGATTTAATAATACCGGCATATGATTTTGACGTTAGCTCAACATTTAGATGGCATAAAACGAGTATTGTAAATTATAATACGTAAATAAAAATTCACATTAATTAACTCCATATTTCCTTATTAATTAAATAAAAATATATATGATAACAATGCAGAACAAATGTAAATGTATTCTCCGTTCGTTCACATAACTGAATGTATGTTTGAATCATGATGAATGATCATTGAAGGAGCTCTTAATGATGTCATCACGTTCGGAGTATCATGTGAGCATGAATAGCATCTTATGTATGCGGATTTACAAAAAGTATTCATAACTTTTAGTCTGTATGTAATGACTAGCGGACGCCCGCGAATTTGTCCGCGTTTTAGTTTTTCACAAAACGCGCGGGAACAAAGGATTTTTCCGGAATTAAAAGTAGCCTTTGTATTTATATTTATCCACAGTAAAGTCTATTTCCATTTCAAATTTAAGCCAAATCGATTCAGTAGTTGCGGCGTTAAAGAGTAACAAACATCCATTTATAATGTTAGTAGGATTTACGAATTGAATTATCCGACCTTCAAGATTTGTTTTGCAGACAGTGAAACTGACTGTTTAATTTATAATAATTATTATCCGTATAATTGTAATTTACAATTTAAACTTAAGTATTTGTAATTACTTTGGGGTATGTAATTAGTAAATCACTAATATCAGTGTTTCGCGGTAGTATTTAATAATGACTAAATATATATACTTAAATATATGTAATTTAAATAATGTTTATGGTGATAAAATATATAGTTAGTTGAACGCAGGCAAAGTTTGTACCTTGTACTACTTGTAAACTAGCAGACGCCTCGTGGCTTTACCCGCGTAGCTCCCATTCCTGATCCCGGGGATAAATGACACTCACAAATAACGTAGCTTTCTAGTGGTAAAAGAATTTTTATAAAATTGGTTTAGTAGATCCAGAGATTACCCCCTATAACACCACAAATGTTATAATATTAGTATAGATTATACATAATATTATTATCTATTATTCTAAACAATTAAAAGCTTAAAGATATTTAATTAAAAAGATTGCCAATTTGAATTGTAATAAAAATATATACATGTTTAGGTATTCACACAAATACCTGTAGAGTACGCAGTGCCGGATTCAGGTAACTTGATGTCAGGTAATTTTCTCGTAAGAATTAACTAGGTGACGGAAATATCGCTGGACATACATAAAAAAACATACATACATACAGCCGAACGTAAAGCCTCCTCCTTTTTGGAAGTCGGTTATTTAATAAGTGCCGTAGGTAGAATATATGCAACGTGAATATAAACGCGCGGCTTTTTGAAATTCCTCTGTGTTTCTTGTGCTTGTTTTCTCCGTAGTCTCTACCCTGCCCTAAACAATTGCATAAATAACTTATATATAAATAATCCATTACTAAAAGGATGAATTTAAAAATATGAAAAGTAATTTAGAAGACTTCTTAACAAAACTTAAAAAAATTTAAGTATAGAAGAAAATCACCTTATCTGTCAAATTGATACATATAAAAGAAATACATAAATAGCAGTTTTAGTATGGCAATAGATTCCTTCACGCTTCAATCCAAATAAAGTAGACAAAATTGGACCTTCATACGTCGGAAGTGACCGCCTTTGTCGAAGTCTTCCTTTACTGTATTTAGATATCGGAGATAATTTTTAACTGAATAGTAATATTTTAAATAGCAAATTAGATAATACATAAATTAAATATCAAGTGTCTCAAATGGTGAAGGAAAAACATCGTGAGGAAACCTGCATACCTGAGAATTTTCTTAATTCTCTGCGTGTGTGACGTCTGCCAATCGGTATTGGGCCAGCGTGGTGGACTATTGGACTAACCCCTCTCATTCTGAGAGGAGACTCGAGCTCGACTCCTCGACTCGAGGTTGAGAATGATAGATAACTATTACTACAAAAACAAGATTCTACATTTACGCAATGCAAAACCAAAATTTCGGTCAGTAAACAAGTTTCTTCGGCAGACGCGCGCCGACTCGTCAATCGTCACATGCGGACGAAATGTCAAACGAAAGCTGCCTGCTTTCTCGCGCTCCATTGACTATCGGCCCAGATGCGTCGCCCGTGTCGCAGCATTCCCGTTGTGTGCAGTGGCGTGCACAAGGTGTTTAAACCAGGGTTTTTTCAAATAAGATATGCTAGCCACAAACGGTCAATTATTCTCACGTTTCTGTAGCACCCACGACTATAATTGATCGTGTGTTGGTCACTGCGTACATGACTTGTATAGTATGCCGCGTGGGTACTGCCGTTTGCTTTTCAGAAACGTAAGAATAATTGACCGTCAATGGCGACCTATAGGTCGTACGTACATACCAAATCTAAACTCGTTTTCCTCAGAAAATGACAATTTTGTTCGTGAATTTGGGTACGATAGTAGTCTTTAAAGAGCCGTGATAGCCCATTGGATAAGACCTCCGCCACCGATTCCGGAGGGCGTGGGTTCGGATCCGGTTCGGGGCACACACCTCCAACTTTTCAGTTGTGTGCATTTTAAGAAATTAAATATCACGAGTCAAAAGGTGAAGGAAAACATCGTGAGGAAACCTGCATAGCAGAGAATTTTCTTAATTATCTGCGTGTGTGAAGTCTGCCAATCCGCATTGGGCCAGCGTGTTGGGCAATCCTTCTCATTCTGAGAGGAGAATCGAGCTCAGCAGTGAGCCGAATAACGAATGAACGAACGATGCCGTTGATAACGAACTAGTCCTTATGTTATGTTAATTAGTCTGAGTTTTGAAATCGCAGACATAAATTTATTTATAAGTAGCGTGGTATTTATAGGCGTAATGTTATTAATAATCATAACTACATAATAACAAATGTTAGGCGTCTGTTTGCTGTAAATTTTAGTTTCATTTCATATGAAAATTGTCACCATTCGTTCGTAATCATTTGAATTTAAATGTGGAAATATTAAAGGGGCCCAATGTAGGAATATTTGAATAAGTAATATGGTAATTGACTATATGAATACAAGATTGAGATTATAGCATTTCCAATTTGTCAAAATATATTAAATAAACTATACACTTTAATACTTAAAATTTCCTTTTCACAAAAGGAAAGCTTAATTTCGTCAAAGATTACGTAATTTAATATTTTTTTTGTAAGTCACCTTTATTAAAATAGGCTGATTTTCAATTGCACATTGAAAATAAAAACCGATCAACTTGAGGACCTCCTACTTTTTCAAGTCGGTTAAAAACACACGCTGTCTCCTTACCATATGAATGACCAAGCATTACTCTGCCGCTATGCGAGTTGGGCTTAAAAACATCGCTAGGTACTAACGATTTCTTCCTTCCACGTCAAAAGTAAGACGTAATATATTTTTATTCAATGTAGAACACAAGGTACAGAGATAACTTATAGCTAGCTAGAGTTATAGCAGAGAGCACCTTGACCGTAGCAGCGGTCGCCGGTCTCGTATCGCTGCCCCGCCATTCACCGTGACGGTACCACCGCCGCAACACTACTATAGCTTGGCAACTTCGTTCGTAACACACCCGGGGGCGTGTAGCGATGAATGAAAAACCGACGACTGATACACCTCACTTCCCCGCACGCACGATTTCAGACCCGCACAATTTTTCCCCCCGTCGCCCGCATATCATGGGAGTGTCATCAACGAACTTGCCAGACAATATACACTCGACCCGTCGTCTGATCTGTGTCTTTTATCCCAAGAACATTAAGGATTAGCGGACGTCAGCGACGCGTGAAATTCTGTTACAAATCCCTCGGGAGCCAAGGATTTTACCAAGGAAAAAAAAGTAGCCTATGTCCTGCTCGGAGAAATTATTTACCTCTCATCAAATCGGTTATTTAGACAGGCTTAATTCTGCATTTATAATATTATCATGGAGGTATGGAAATTGGAGAGGTGAGAAGAACCTCAGTGGCGTGGACAAAATGTTTAAGTAGGGTAGGCACTTTACTTACAAATTGTACTAAATGAAAAATTTCTTCCCCAATACAGTTCTATAAAGAGTCCTCACAAGAGGCGACGTTTTTGCATCTATGAAGTGCAAAAATGCAAGTGTCGATGAGTGGTTTTCCTAACTGATTATTAAAGAAATTACATTTTATTGACAAAATTAACATTTTAAAACTTGTTAACAAAATGTCACCTTTACGATGCAATTTCGTTTTCAACCTGCCGCCCTTTTTGGTCGAAAGTGGGACAGGTAAACTGATCGAGTGAAACCGGAAAAAAAACGTTATTATCATGTCGTTACCAACCCATATTCAGCTCACTGCTGAGCTCGAGTCTCCTCTCAGAATGGCTATTGTCATGTATTGAGACGTAATTTATGTTACTAGACTCCGTATTCTCTATGCTACATTGTGTTTTTTTTAATTTGATGTTAGAAGAAGGCTCGCATGATCGTGAATAAAAAAACTATCGCCAATAATACTAATAAATATTTTCACAGGACAAACTAGGAATAACCTTCAATGTCTTAAGTTCGTCATCCTAAAGTATAACTCGACCATATTTTTGCATATTTTTAGGCATATTTTTGCAATTATAATGATCATCATTGGTTAAGACATGGAGTTTAAATTCACCACACTGCCCCAATGCGGGATGGCGGGCTTAGAGTGAGACATTTGATTGTGTTAACCTATACAGATATTATCACATTTGATGTCTTGACGGGCTCTCCGAAGTATGGGGGTGTTACCAATTTAAGACTGCTTCTGAGATTTTTCGATAGAAAGAAAAATTAAATATGTATAGCCCAAGCCAGGACTCGAACCTAGAACCTGATCAGAAACCACATTGGCTTCACCACTACACTAACAAGACATTTTTGAATTTTAATATTAGTATGCACTTACAAATAAAAATAGAAATAACAACAACAACATACAAGCAGTAAAAGTTATCTAATTAAACGATGTAGAAAGCAAAACAGAATTCATAAATAAAGGCATCCATTTGCCGTCTACCAACTTTATTATCATTTTTTTAAGTGGGATTCTGTAAATAATACATCATATAGCTGAGAAAGTATAACATTAACTATGAAAATACCGTTAGGTATAATTTTGAATAAATACTTATTGACTTTTCACCTTATGTTATATTTTGAGAGAAAATATGTAAAACACCCAAATAGGATGTTAGAGATATATAGTTTTTATTTAGGTTCAAAAATAACGTGGTCTATAAATTATGTAATCTTTATAAATCTCTGTTTACACATATGTGTTTAAGTTTTTAGCAGACCACCTAAAATATAACGGGTAGTAACCTATATATATCTGGAAAACTAATTAAGACAAATAACATTATGAAAATCACGGATTTAGAAACCACAGATTTAGTTTATTGTAGATATTATTGAGCTGCGTTTAAGACCTATTTACGTTAAAGTTGAAAGAGATATCATCTCACTGCAATAGGCTCGCTTGGTTTCGGAATACAAGATTCAAAATGACCTTTTCGAAAAAAATCGTTTTGTTACAGAATATATAATGCCATATCTTTTAAATTTTTGACCAAAATTTCGGACAGGATACGACAATAGTCCAAAGGCCGGGGACCGAACCACGACATCTTGTTATAAGTCCGGCCCTTTACAGTTGAGTTATTAAGGCTTCAATTTTATAATAAGCAATTTAGTAGGCTAGTCGCCACTGCGCACTCTACAGTTCGTTTCAATTTTGAAAGTTTGCCGCAATTTACGACAATAGTACGTATTATGAACGTCATATAGGCGACTGTCACCGGATCCATGCTATCTAAAAATCACTAACTTGTTACACTATCCTTCTTCTTAATGATATGGTAATTATTTGACACGATCAACCTCTTGATCCTCGATCTCAAACAACTCAGTCGGCTCATTAAGCTTTTATAGTCATCATTAAAACTTCGCAAATTAATTACCAGCTCCTTAACAAGCCCCGATTATGCAACTCGATAACACAATGATCTTGCGAGTACTCTTGAATACTTTTACCGGTTCAGAACTACGTAAGACGTTACAATATAATAGAAAAAAGTTACGCATTAACGACCGAATAGAAAGTGCGAGAACATCTGCCATTTTCTAATTTGAATAGTTTTGTCTAACTTTTATAAAATTATAATAGCTGTAATATAATATAATATAAAAAAGTCATAACATATATCTGCAGAAGAATAGTGCAATAAACCGTCTCTAACTATCCGCTAGACGAAGTAATTGCGAGGTGACGACATTTTATTCTCTCTTGTTGATTTACGAGCTTATTAAATCACAATATGTGTAAACTTATAAAGCTGTATTCATTTATGGTATCGCGAAATGAGGTCTGAATTGGTGAAGGCCTTAAGGTTCTTGCTCTTGGACAATAAAAGATTTCAGTAGAATTTGTTTCAAAGACCAAAGATTTTATAGTATAGAATAGATATGTCACTAGCGCGCCGAAACTGAGGCGAACAAAAGTGGCTAATTGCCTTAATTTCATTGAGTCTCATTGTAAACAATGAAAGTTATTTAAACAAATACCTAATATTGCCTATAATGTCGAGTTGTGTGTTCGGAAAGTGTAAAAACTATATAGACACATGAGGCTTTTCACCAATGTTAAGCTTTTATTTAAACTGTATTAAATTTCAAGCTGAACTTGTGCGTATATTTTAATGTTTAATTTTATTTTAACCCACTTAAATAAATTAATTTTTTGCGCATCGTAATACTTACGTAACATCAAACTGGTGTTAAATCATTAATTTATGTAGATAATACATTATAGTGTCAGGTCAAAAGTCATCGACAACGAGAAATATTATCCGATATGCTACATAAATAAAGTAGAACGAAATTTGGAAATTAAGCTAGGTCACATGTTGTATCTCTACAAAGAGATATCTATAGATAGATAGATAGATAGATATATTTACCAACCTCTCTAACATAGTTGCGTTTGTAAAAATTTATAATTCAGAAGTCGTAGATTTGATTCTAAATTTTGGGCCAATTTAGGAATTATAAGGGCAGCTTCAATAAGCTGAAGGAATAGTAGTTAGAATAGCAAATTTTGAAATATATACATCCTATTTCTGCATAATATATTTCTATCTTTACGAACTTTAAAATGAATGCAAACACTTATATTCATTTCTAGCTGGCGCCGCGCGGTTTCACCCGCGTGGTTCCCGTACCCGTAGGAATGTGGGGATAATATATAGCCTTCCCCGATAAATGGGCTATCTAACACTGAAAGAATTTTTCAAATCGGAACAGTAGTTCCTGAGATTACCGCGTTCAATCAAACAAACAAACAAACTCTTCAGCTTTACAATATAAGTATAGATACATAGTTTAATAGAAAGGTGCATATTGTTCCGCAGTTCCTAAGAATTGTTAAGTATATAATACAGTAGGTATAGAATGAGGATGGAGGGCGCGACAAACAACTTTCTTTCTTGGCACATACTCGTACGAGACTCAGTTCGCGGAATATAAAGAAATACACCTTGTTTGATGATTATATTCGTAGGGCTGTCAACTTTGTTTGTGATTAAATTAACTATTACCATCCGCTAGTGATTAAAACATTAATTAATACGCGTCTGGCAAAATGCACGCGTGGATTTCGGTTTTTGAAAACCCTAGACCCGAGCCTTTTGTTAAACGGAATTGTTACAAGATTAATAACGCTATGAAAATGGCATACAATCTTTTTTGTAGTTCCAGTGATTAGTGTCAACAAATAGTCATGCTATAGCTTGAGATCCCACCCCATTTGAAACAACATGAAATCTCCATTTGGGAGCTATTATCCCTAAGCAGGGCGTCACCAAGAGATTAATACATCTCATACAATCTAATTCTAATAAAGTACTAATATTATAAAGAGGAAAGATTTGTTTGTATGTTTTGAATAGGCTCTGGAATTACTGAACCGATTTCAAAAATTCTTTCACCGATGGGAAGCTACACTATCCCCGAGTGCTTTAGGCTATATCCGTTTTTATCTCTGTATTCCTACGGAAACGGGAATCACGCGGGTGGAACCGCGCGTCTGCTAATACAATAAATAGCAGTACCTATCACCCCACCAAGCATTCATACTAAAACATAACTTACAACCTTACAATGCCCTGCGTCCGTCTGCTTCAAGCAAAGTCCACACACCGGTTGTTCAAACTTTACACACGTGTGACAAACTCTTACTGGAAATTCAAACGTACTTTCGTTGCGAACAATGAGAATAACGCTGTTCTTGTATTCTTTACGCAACTGTCCTTCCGGAATGAGGTTTTGTTGCCGCGTCGTATGAAAGCATGTTTCTGGTACATCTTCACTTTGTCGTAAGTTGTAACATAAACTAACAGTGTATTTCGTAGACGTTGTAGAGGCACCCCCAGGGGATCACACACCCGCGAGAGATTAAATTCGACACTCAGCGGCTGAATGATTAGTTTGTAATACACCTTAAACGTAGATTTTTCTAAAAATTGACCTCATGAGATCTCCGTATATTATGTTCTAATTTATGGCCAATTTATTGGGCCCGAGTTTGTATGGTGACTAACAACTTACGCCTAGATTCGTTAAACTGCCAATTTCATATAGGTTTGCCGCACATATAATAATATTGTTGACTAGCCTACGCCTCGCGGTTTCGCCCGCGTAGTTCCCGTTCCTATGAGAACACGGGGATAAAATATAGCCTATGACACTCACAAACAACGTGCCTTTCTAGTGGTAAAAGAATTTTTAAAATCGGTTCCGTACATCCAGAGTTTTACCCCCTACCACAAACTTTACACCTTTATAGTAGGTAGTATCAGTAAATTAGGTGTAGTCCACGTTTTTTTTTATTCTTTACAAGTTAGTTAGCCCTTGACTACAATCTCACCTGATCAAATCAAAAATCATTTATTTCAAGTAGGCTCAGTTTACAAGCACTTTTGACACGTCAGTTGACTATTTGTAAAGATTCTACCACCGGTTCGGAAGGCAGGTTCTGCTGAGAAGATGGTAAGTGATGATGCAGTCTAAGATGGAAGCGGGCTAACTTGTTAGGAGGAGAATGAAAAGCCACACCCCTTTCGGTTTCTACGCGACATCGTACCGGAACGCTAAATCATTTGGCGGTACGTCTTTGCCGGTAGGGTGGTAACTAGCCACGGCCGAAGCCTCCCACCAGCCAGACCTGGACCAATTAAGAAAATCTCAATGTGCCCTGCGGATCGAACCCAGGATCTCCGTTTTGTAGATCCACCGCGCATATCACGGAGGCCGTTAAAGTAATAAGCCGAACAGCAATATAACAGTTTTATTGTTACCTTGTTGTCCTTTTATTGCAAATATTATCTTGTGGGTGAGCAGGGAATTTTAAGGTCAACGTCATATTTAAATTTGTTTTCTTTAGAATACTGTGTTCAGTAAATAGATAATGTCACTCTTCATTTACTGCACAATTCAGTGTTACAAAAAGAATCTCGAGTTTAATAGCACACGGCCAGAGGCGTGAAGTGTGTGAACATGATTTTACAAAAAGCCCGTAGAGGTTAACACAGATTTGTTTCGTTCAAAACCGTAAACCTTGAGTTATGACAACACAGTAAAAGTCACCTTGGTAATGTATAACAGCTATTTAAACAGCTGATCTTTTATATTTTAAGCATATTTTATGTTTAACTACCAGATGTCAACGACTTTTTCTATTTTTTGTTGATATGACTTCTGTTTTCTTTTAGGCTATTTAAGTATTTTGTCTGATCTATAATTAAATCTATAATTTGCCTCGGGAAAATAACATGAAAGAACGTTAAGTATTTCCTATTGATGTATTTTCTACACATATTATTACTAATAAACTATTTAATAATAATTTATTATTAATGTCTATTGTATTCATTGAGCAAATCAAGATGAATATGTATTAATGTAACTTGCATATTTTTCAGACGTGTTATCTGCAATTTCATCTGCTACAGCTTATGAAACTATTGTTTTGACGTGACAACGTCTTATAATTCGATGGAGCCGGCTGCACATTCGAAAAAGATGGCGTCATACATCGTTCCCTTGCTCTAGGGTTGCCAACTTTTTTTACAAGAAATAAAGTATATTCTGGTCTTTGAAGATTATTAAACAGTATTTTAGAAAAACAAACATTTTCTTTTGAAAATGCAACCATTCCATCAGTATTTTCTTATGACGTTGCCACGTTCAACTATCGTCAGTAAACCGACTTTACAGACAAAAGATTTTTTTCTTATTCGAATGTAAAATGCCAATAGCCTACCACGCTGGCCCAATGCGGATTGGCAGACTTCACACACGCAGATAATTAACAACATTCTCTGGTATGCAGGTTTCGTCTCGATGTTTTTCCTTTGAGACGCGTGATATTTAATATCTCAAAATATACATAACTGAAAAGTTGGAGGAGGATTCGAACTCACACTTTCCGGAATCGGAGGCAGAGGTCATATCCACTTTGCTATATCTCGCTATATAGCTCGCTTTTCTTATACTGACTAATAAATAAATAAAAGGCATACAACTCAAGGATTATAGTGAATTATCAATAGCTTACTACACATGTGCAAATATTCCGATGTGTGTAGGATGTGCCGGGAAACAATGGACGTGGGAGCGTCGCGACAATGCGCCGTTAATATTGTACGTATATTACAACTATGGTCTATAGCTCGACGTCTAATATCGTTACTATTGTTCCTTAACAGTTTGGGTGATAGAAACTTTATTTTTGGCTGGTGGGAGGCTTCGGCCGTGGCTAGTTACCACCCTACCGGCAAAGACGTACCGTCAAGCGATTTAGCGTTCCGGTACGATGCCGTGTAGAAACCGAAAGGGGTGTGGATTTTCATCCTCCTCCTAACAAGTTAGCCCGCTTCCATCTAAGACTACATTATCACTTACCATCAGGTGAGATTGTAGTCAAGAGCTAACTTGTACATATACTAATATTATAAAGAGGAAAGATTTGATTGTTTGTTTGTTTGCATTGAATAGGCTCTGAAAGTACTCTGTACTACCTAAAAGTGAATAATCCTTACACTGTTGGGTGTAAGGATTATTCACAGATGAGTAGCTATACTATCCCAGAGCTTTGCTTTACGCTATATTTCCTCCCCGTATTCCTTATTAGCTTTAGCAATTATCATCTTCTTTTTGAATCTTTTGTCAGATTGGAAATATCTTAAATAGTTTTTGAGATATAAGTGAAAATCCAAACCCTTTTTTTATTTTTAGTTAACTGTTTTTTACTTATGCAATGGCGATTTTGGCCATTCTATTTATTCAAAAACTATCCACATGTGATTCCGAATCGAATGATACCTCAACCATTGTTTTAAGAGAAGAAAAAAAAGTTTTGACTTAAACGGCAACTACCCTTATACTTGATAGTTAAATGATGTATAATATAAATTAACAATTTCGTTTTTTTAACAAGATACTCCGAATTACGCACACTACGGTAGCGGTAGTCGTGCAATCAGAACCATAGACAAAATAATTAATTTTACAAGCCGATGTGGCAACGGTTCCGCAACTGATGCCTGGTTAGAACTGGTTGTGTCGCATTGACATTACTGGAGTGCCATTGCGAAACCAGAGTACACTTAGAACGTGTATACACTGAGAATTCGCGTCAAAGAGACTGACTCAGACCTTCGAATATTCCAACAGAGCTCGGCGTCCGCTAATATACGCGTCTCTTGAGGATTAGTAAGTGCTAAATGACGCAATAAGGACTAAGGCACGCGTTTTTTTAAAAAGAATTTTGGCCATATCTTTTAAAAATATGACCAATATTTCTATTGGAACCAGTCGGGAAAGACTGTATTAGGAGTAGATACGACTATAGAGCAACGAGGCGGGGATCGAACCACCAACCCTCGGTGATGAGTCTGACCGCACTTTCCGTTGAGCTATTGAGGCTCTATGTCACCCAGAGTAAGCACTTGCTCCAAAATTGGCGGTGTTGGTTGTAATGGCGTGCCTTGAGGAGCACGTAAATCACTATAATATTATCTCCAGCGTACATGGTTAAACTCAACATGAGATTGGCCCCTATTCATCATCATCATCATTTCACTGCAAGACATAGGCCTTTTGTAGAGACTTCCAAACATCACGATACTGTGCCACCTGCATCCAGCGAATCCCTGCGACTCGCTTGATGTCGTCAGTCCACCTGGTGGCGGGTCGAACACTGCGCTTACTAGTGTGGGGTTGCCATTCCAGCACTTTGGGACCCCAACTTCCATCAGTTCTTCGAATGGCCCCATTTGGCCCATGAGATTATTTTTTACCATAAATCCACGTTAACAACAAACCTTTCCTATGTTTTTAAATGTTATATACGAAATCGTAAATTTTCACAAAATGCAGGAAAATTATAACCGTTTGTCGGCATCATGGTCTAGCTATGAGTCTAGACTGGTAACTCTGTCGTGGTCGAAATCAAATCTCGTCAGCTTCACGGTTAATTTCGGCCACGCGTCGAGCTATAACGGGCCATTCACGTTACTGCACAGTAAAAACTCGCCTTTGTCGTCCGAAGAATCGGAAATAATTTAATTTAGACAACGGTATATTAGCTTTTTTGTCCATTTAGTTTTCAAACCATTTTTGTTACTATATTTTACTGATATGATACTCTCCATGAATTAGGGCGATACCAATTTCAAATGGCCTATAACTTTTTTACGAATCACGAACCATCTAGTTTTAGAATCAACAATACAATCTTGAAAAAAATAAGTTATTGAAATGGTTAGGACGATGGGTGTGAAGCTTGGAGTTTTAAAACTTAAAAGAGTTTAAGCTTTTGAGGGTGTAAATAAACTAGATATTATGCATAATACTGATTAATTTTATATTTTCTACAAAACTTAAAATAGTTCGTGTCATTTTGGTACTAATAGGTACAAGTAACAAATAACACTAATTGATAAACACTAAAAGGTAACAATTTCCCTAATTTCTTGATTCACATTCATATTTGAACATTGTAGAGTGAACTCCGGTTTGGACGTAGACACGTAATATTCTTGTGGGGTCTGGGTAGCGTTGCTATTTGTATTATTCAAAATAAACTATTTGTTCGTCCCTTTTTTGAGAGAAATAAAATAAAAATTAAAGAATTCAACTATTTATTCATTATTAGTAGACGCCCGCGGCATCGTCAGTTCAGTTTTTCACGAATCCTGCGGGAACCATGGCCTTTTCCGAATATCTAAAGTAGCCTATGTGTTAATCTAGAGTAAAATCTATTTCCATTCCAAATTTCAGCTAAATGGCTTCAATACCTGCAGCGGAGGAACAAACGTATACACAAATTGTCGCCTTTATAATGTTAATGTGACAAGATTTATTAACTACTAGCTGACGCCACGCGGTTTCACCCGCATGGCCCCCGTTGGAATACGGGAATAATATATAGCCTTCCTCGATATAAGGGCTATCTAACACTGAAAGATTTTTTCAAATCGGACCAGTAGTTCCTGAGATTAGGGCATTCAAATAAACAAACTCTTCAGCTTTATAATATTAGTTGTTCGTAAATATCAAATTATTCGGAGTTCGAAAATTCCTCAATTTTGGTGGGTACTTTTGTCGCCGATTTTGAGGGTATTCTACAGACTGCCTCACCGCGCTCGGAGCTGTGAGCGCCCGGCCGTCAGTCGCTCGCGAATTGTATTGTGGACCTTTCGCCTATTCGTCGGACAATTTTTCGCTTCGTATTCGCTGCCCGTTTATTCGGAACGGGCGATCAATTCGGGTGATAATAATCTTTTTTATTTATTATTTGACTTTGTTCGATATCGTGATAAAAAGACACGGTGTAGAAAGGCCGCGGCCAAGTGCGTGTGCGCGTCATCACCCACGTGTCGGCGTGGGAGCTGGACTCCAGCAGCTGGGCAGCAGCAGATCATCGAAAGGTAGGTGGTTTGTTTGAATTACCCTTCGTATCGGTGATAGGAGCCTGCCCATTAGAATGAAGGAAACCTTCGAATAAACTCCTTCCACCAGCACCCTACATTCGTTACGTAAAATACAGTCCACTAAAATCACTCCCCGGGGGAATCTCCCCCACATTTATTGGCCTTCGTAGCCAGATATTAAGTTTTCTTTATTCTGTTTAATCGAAACACCCCGCCATACACGTATTTTCTTATATTTTATAACCTAAAATCATTGCAATCGGAATTCGAATGACGCCATACCTATTGTTTCATTCTTTGTTCGTTCTTCGCATTCAAAGTTAAATTATACAGGTCAAGTTCTAGATGATCCATTTATTTCGTTAAAAACTGCATAATACAATAATAATAATTAGTGCCGCGTATATTTCGTTACTCATAAATAATAGGTAATATACTCATTCTAATAACTTAAGTATTCGTAAAAGTGATAATTTTTATTACGAAGTGAGTTACCTACCTACCTTACTAATTTTCGTTAGTTTCGCCAGTTATTATTCGTTCCGTTCGTATTATTTTATCTTAAATATATCGTAATTGTTTGTAATTGTTCTTTATACCTACTCGAGGTGTATTGAATTAGTTCATTTTAGTTCGTTTTAGTTTTGAGAGTTCGTTGAGTGAAGTAAGTTCGATCGGATTCATGTAGCATTTATACCATACGATACGATTACGACTCACGACATTGTTCGAAAATTTATGTTAATTTTTCATTTTGTTTTTTTTATATTTGAGTTTTGTGTTTTCGTGTAGTAAGCCTTTCCGTAGTGGGCACGGCAGTGAATACGCCAAGTTCGGTCAATAAAAAAAATATATATTTTTTTTTTTATTTATAGTTTATTAATTATTTTACAATATGACGGAATCAACTGAGCACGCTGCTTTAATGCATCGCAGAGGTTGCATCGAGCGCGAATTGAATACTATAATTGAGTTAGGTATGGAGGTAAACTCAGATGTTAATTCTTATCGAAAATTTATGGTTTCTTGTATGGGACTCGTTCGTATACAGGACCAATTTGAACAAATTCAATCGTCTATTGAAACTTTGGAGTTGGAAAGTACAAAGGTTTTGAAACCTGAACACAGCAATATTCGTTCGACTTTTAATGACTTAATTAGAGAAATTATGAGTATTAAATTCGGTTTAGAGGAATCTACTTCCGAACCAAAACCGGAAGTAAATCAAAATTTAAATTCAAACTATACTGCAGTAAAATTACCGCCTTTATCGGTACCACCTTTTTCCGGTGATTATAAAGAGTGGAATTCTTTTAGTGATTTGTTCTTATCATTAATCGATCGCAATAAAGATCTTTCAGATGTAGCTAAATTTCAATATTTATTATCGTACGTTCGTGGTGATGCTAGTAAATTGTTAAAAGGAATGTCGATTACCAGTAGTAATTATAGAAAAGCATGGGGCATTTTAGAATATAATTATAAAAATGAACGATTAATAGCAATGCAGCATATGGACGCTTTATATAAACTTCCAAATTTAAATTCACCGTCCGCCTCCGGACTACGCACTATTCTTAGTGGGTTCTTAGAAAACATCGGTGCCTTAGATTCTATGGGTTTCCCTATTGAGGAGTGGGACTTCGTGTTATTTCACATGTTGTATAGAAAGTTGGATCAAGATACGCGACTTAATTTTGATAAATCTATTGCAACAAATCAAGTACCTCGCTTTAGTGAACTCCAAGAATTTTTAAATCGCGAAATAATCGCTTGGGAAAGTTCAAGGTCAACATTACGTTCAACATCACGTTTTGATTCAACGCGTTTTTCAATAAATCAAGATACAACTCGTGCTAAGTCCTCATTTGTCACTTCTCCGGAATCTAATACTTCAAATAATTTTAAATCAAAATCTGGTAATTCGGTCCAGTCAAATTCGACATGCGTGCTGTGTAAACGTGGTTCGCATTCTTTATTTTCGTGTAATTCGTTCAAGCAGAAAAAACCCTACGACCGTTTTAGATTCGCAAAAGAAAATGGTCTCTGTTTGAAATGTCTTAAGCCCATGCATGATTTTATAGACGCATGCGCAAAAATTCGTTGTTCAGTGTGTGATGCTTCTCATCATTGTTCCATGTTACATTTCGCAAATAATTCAAAAACTACATCCGAAGATCTATCGAAATCGGAACTACCCTCAAATGAGTCAACGAATGTCGTCTCTTTGTATTCGACAGATGTCACTTCAAATCACAGTATGGTCTTAATTTCAACTGCTGTAATTTTAATTCGCGATTCTTCAGGCAAATTTATTCGTGCTCGAGCTCTTATTGATCCAGGTTCTGAAGCTTCTTTTATTACTGAAGATCTGGTTACTCGTCTTGGTTTAACTCGTCGTAAGTTAGGTACACCTATTCAAGGAATCGGTGATTTGACTACTTGTTCAAAGGGATTCGTTACGACCGTAGTTAAATCACACACCGCTTCAGGATTAGAATTTACTCTTCGCGCATTAATTCTAAAAAATATAACATCCGCTAAACCGTCAAATTTTATTGAGACAAAATCGTGGTCTCATATAAAACATTTACATTTAGCGGATCCAAATTTCAATTCGCCTTCATCTGTTGAAATCTTGCTCGGAGGAGATGTCTATGATGATATTTTCGTCGGAGAAATTATTCGTGGGCCTATTGGTACACCAATAGCCATTTCTAGTTCGCTTGGTTGGCTTCTTATCGGAAAAGTTGACCTTAAATTCGTTCGTAATCATGATTTGCATAAAATGATTTCGTCTTTCGTCGTCTCAGATCAAGAAAACAGTCTTGATAATTTAATTCGTAAATTCTGGGAAATAGAGTCTGTTCCAGAAAAAGTAGTCCTATCGCCTGATGATCAGCGATGTGAAGAAATATTCGTTCAGTCTCACAAGCGCTTGACATGTGGTAGGTTCATCGTATCACTTCCATTTCGGGAAGGGGAACCATCACTTGGTGATTCGCGTTCGATAGCGATGAAACGCTTACTTTCGATGGAGCGTCGTTTTGCTCGAGATGATCAGTTTCGTAATTTATATTTCGATTTTATGGAAGATTATCTTAAATCTGGCCATATGGAACTTGTCCAAAGTGATATTCGACAGCCCCACTATTTCATACCTCACCATGGAGTTGTGAGGCCTTCTAGCTCAACAACTAAACTGAGGGTTGTTTTCGATGCATCGGCTGCGACTCACCAAGGATCGTTAAATGATACTCAACTGATAGGTCCGAAGTTGCAGAACGATGTTGGAGAACTGCTTTGTGGCTTTCGTTTTCATAAAGTCGCCTTTACTGCTGATATACGTCAAATGTATAGACAAATTCTCGTAGATGAAAAACATCAAAATTATCAGCTAATATTATGGCGTACAGACCCTTCCGTTGAGCCTCAAGTTTTTAGACTGAAAACAGTGACTTACGGGCTCTCGTCGTCACCGTTTTTAGCGATTCGTGTTCTTCAGCAACTAGCTATCGATCATCAATCCGAATTTCCGGAAGCTGCTGAAGTTATTCGTCACTCTACTTATATGGATGATGTTTTAAGTGGTTCTGATTCGGTGGAATCCGCTATTCATCTCCAAAATCAACTTTTTGAACTTCTAAAAAGAGGTGGATTTGAACTTCGTAAGTGGTGCTTGAACAGCCCCTTGTTTTTACAACGTCTTTCTGATGAAGTAAAGGAGGTGGAGTCTTCAACAGTTTCCCTTGATGAAGACAGTTCAATTAAAGTTTTAGGCCTAGCGTGGCAGCCCCTGAAGGATGTGTTTGTATATCACGTAGAGCCTCTGCACGACAAAGTAACAAAACGTGTAATTTTGTCCGAAATTGCTCGCATTTTTGATCCTGTCGGGTTTCTAAGTCCAGTCATTGTTGCTGCCAAGATTCTTATTCAAGAACTTTGGTTAGCAGGTGTTGACTGGGATGCAGAGGTTCCAATTCACATTCAACGTAAGTGGCTTCGTATAGTTTCAGAATTTCCAAAACTATCCACCATCCACATTCCTCGTTTCGTTCCATCCTCGACTGATTGTTGTGT
This sequence comes from Bicyclus anynana, assembly GCF_947172395.1. Classification (NCBI taxonomy): domain Eukaryota; kingdom Metazoa; phylum Arthropoda; class Insecta; order Lepidoptera; family Nymphalidae; genus Bicyclus; species Bicyclus anynana. The sequence continues at coordinate 14,481,982 of NC_069093.1, forward strand.
TGAGCTTCATGGATTTTGTGATAGCTCAGAAGCTGCTTACGCAGCAGTTATATATATTAGAGTTGTACATCCAGATCAAAATGTATCTGTATATATTATATCAGGCAAATCTCGTGTAGTTCCTTTGAAAAGATTATCTTTGCCGAGGTTAGAACTATGCGCTGCAAATTTCTTACCTTCGTTGTTTAAATTTATTCGTAAGTCGATAAAGTCCAAGGTGCCAATCGCTCGGGAGGTAGCTTGGACCGATTCAAGTTTCGTTTTATGTTCGTTACGGGCTGCTCCCCATAAATGGTCTACATATGTAGCAAATCGCGTCGTTTCGATTCTTAATATAGTCTCTCCAGATAAATGGAGACACGTTCGTTCATTTGATAACCCAGCGGATTTTGCGTCGGAAATTAAAATTTACAAACTGTGGTGGTTCGGACCACAGAGGTTGTCGCGTTGGCAGTTTATTCAAAATTTAATTCAAATTCACTGGAAGCAATGGCACATCCAATACTTGCATACGTTTCGAAAGCGAAGTAAATGGACTGAGAACATCGAGAATCTTCAAATCGGTACACTAGTTCATATAAATTATCCAAACGTACCTCCATTACAATGGAAGTTAGGCCGGGTTCATAAAGTGAATCCTAAAGATGGTGTCATTCGTTCCGTCACTGTTAAAACTGAATACGGTTTCTTGAAACGACCAGTTCATAGGTTGTCTCCGTTACCTATATCATATTCAGATTAATTCCATTAGTTTACTTAATTAGCTTCATAGTTTTAGATTCATATTCGTTCTTATTTCGATTTCTTATAAAATTCAGTTTCTATTTTCCTATAATTATTTTAATTTTTTTTTCTTCAATTTCATTCATTATTAAGCTGGGTTAAAATTCCATTTTAACGGTGGGCGGTGTTCGTAAATATCAAATTATTCGGAGTTCGAAAATTCCTCAATTTTGGTGGGTACTTTTGTCGCCGATTTTGAGGGTATTCTACAGACTGCCTCACCGCGCTCGGAGCTGTGAGCGCCCGGCCGTCAGTCGCTCGCGAATTGTATTGTGGACCTTTCGCCTATTCGTCGGACATTTTTTCGCTTCGTATTCGCTGCCCGTTTATTCGGAACGGGCGATCAATTCGGGTGATAATAATCTTTTTTATTTATTATTTGACTTTGTTCGATATCGTGATAAAAAGACACGGTGTAGAAAGGCCGCGGCCAAGTGCGTGTGCGCGTCATCACCCACGTGTCGGCGTGGGAGCTGGACTCCAGCAGCTGGGCAGCAGCAGATCATCGAAAGGTAGGTGGTTTGTTTGAATTACCCTTCGTATCGGTGATAGGAGCCTGCCCATTAGAATGAAGGAAACCTTCGAATAAACTCCTTCCACCAGCACCCTACATTCGTTACGTAAAATACAGTCCACTAAAATCACTCCCCGGGGGAATCTCCCCCACATTAGTATTGATTATCTACATAATTAGGGAGTACGTAATAATTACAACTACAAATTAGCTCATAATATCCGTATAACTAGATACAATTGAGCGGGTTACGAAGCAGTGGGTCGGAAATCAAGCGCTTTCCTGTTCGGCGACAAACCATTGTTCGTTGCGCGACGATTTTCCGCCATATTAACCCGCCCATTGTAATAAATCACTTTATTAATTCGCTCCACGTTCAAGCTAAACATTCACACACTTCTAAGGCCAATTTAAAACCTTCCCGATTAAGACAATCGCCTCACCTACAATGGTGATAATTTGATTGCAAATAAAATCCCAAACGTATAACATCAATGGCTAAACTCATTAGACTATACTAAAGTGACAAAACTAAATGTTGTTCCCTCCTTATCTACGGGGAACATCCCGAACGGGATAAAACTACCCGTACTTTAGGAATTTGTATGCCAAATAAATGGTTACCATCCTATTACCTCAATACAACCAACATTTATAAGTTCTATGCTTCAATTCACCCCTTTCCCTTGTCGGTCTAGGGCTAATTCCGCATATTCCAAATCAAGTAATTTTCAACTGTCTAATTGGTGGAATAAACACATCCCTTCCGATAAACTTAAGATGTTAGTAAAAGTACAGCGAAAAACAAGTCGGATGAATGAAAAAAAAACAGCCTGCAAAAAATTATTAAAAAAAAAATGGCAAATTTATTTTTTATTTTTTTTAACCGACTTCCAAAATGGAGGAGGTTCTACATTCGGCTGTATGTATGTTTTCTTTTTTATGTATGTCCAGCGATAATTCCGTCAATTATGGACCGATTGGCACCGCCTTCAAACTGATCAGAAGGTAGCACATAGGTAGGATGTTATTTTTTGCTTTTTAGTTAAAGTTATTTTTTGGTTGGAAGTCGGTTGAATTTTTTTTATTAAAATTTTTATTCTTTACAAGTTAGCCCTTGACTACAATCTCACCTGTTGGTAAGTGATGGTGCAATCTAAGATAGAAGCGGGCTAACTTGTTAGGAGGATGAAAATCCACACCCCTTTCGGTTTCTACACGACATCGCACCGGAAGGCTAAAACTCTTGTCGGTAAGTCTTTGTCGGTAGGGTGGTAACTAGCCACGGCCGTAGCCTCCCACCAGCCAGACCAATTAATTAAGAAAACTTCAATCGGCCCACCCAGGACCACCGCGCACACTACTGCGCCACGGAGGTACTTTTTAACCGACTTCCAAAAAGGAGGAGGTTCTACGTTCGGCTGTATGTATGTTTTTTTTTCGTTTCGAAGGGTTTAATTCCAGAGTGGTCCCATTTTTTTCATGTCAGGATCTGATGATGGCATCCTGGAGAAATCGAGGGGAACTTTCGAAAATCGTAGGGACGGCTAGTACGTTTGTTAATGTTTCCATAAGGTATTTTAAACCACTACAATTTTATGAAGGTCTGGAGTTGGTCTGATGATGGAGCCGAAACACAGACGATGGAACTCGTCAACGATTTACAGCAGGTACCTTTTGTTTGGGCTTGATTTATTTGTATTGATGAGAACTTTCCACCTAGATGGGTTGTGACTGTATTAAGGGTCTGATGACGAAGACGAAGGACAGTTAAGAGAACTCCTCAACGGTTCACAGTAGCTACCTTGTGTTTGGACTTGATAAATTTGTATTGATGAGAACTTTCCATCTGGATAGGTTGTGACTGTATTAGGGGTCTGGTGACGAAGATGAAGGAGAGTTAAGGGAACTCCTCGACGGTTCCTTGACCTTGTGTTTGGACTTGATTGGATGTGAACTTTCCAACCATATGGATTGTGACTGCATAGGGGGTCTGGTGATGAAGACGGAGGACAGTCACTTTACACGTTTTTCTGAATATTCATATTACGAGTGGATAAAGGGGGAGTGAAATTTTGTATATGAGTTAAGGTAGTATTTTTAAAATTGGGATTGTAGGACTAGATACTTATCATAAGAAACGTTTCAACTAATTGCTTATTAATTTTTGTTCACACTCAGTAGGTGTGCTAACACTAAAAATTAAAAAATAAAAATTTTAATAAAAAAAATTCAACCGACTTCCAACTGAAAAATTAACCTACGTAAACTAAAAAGCAAAAAATAACATCTTACCTATGTGCTACCTTCTGATCAGTTTGAAGGCGGTGCCAATCCAGTGTAATGTTTTAATTAAAGCCGTTTCTGAAAGAACCACAGAAACTTTGTAATTTAAACGGCTTTAATTAAAACATCACTGGCTTGGCACCGCCTTCAAACTGATCAGAAGGTAGCACATAGGTAAGATGTTATTTTTTGCTTTTTAGTTTACGTAGGTTAATTTTTCAGTTGGAAGTCGGTTGAATTTTTTTTATTAAAATTTTTATCAAATATCTCATTGGTGGAATAAACACATCCATTCGATAAACTTAAGATGAAAGAAAAAGTCCAAAGAGTGAAAAACAAGTCAGATGAATGAAAAACAAAACGGAACAACAAAAAGAATGAAAAAAAAATTTAGCCAAATAATTTACGTATACTACCACATTGCATTATTTAATAGCAGAATGTTTGTTTTTTTTTAGTTTAATTTTTAATGTAAGATGTACATTATATATCTAAAAGATGTAGCGCTAAGTTACAAGCCACTTAAAATTTAAAATCAAGGTTTAACATTTTTGTTCGTGTTGCGCAAAAAGTCGACTTATATAACAGCAGAGTGCTCGGATGTTTATTATTATTTAACAGCGCTCGTCCGCAAAGATCCACCGCAGTGACCTTTGTGTTGCGTAGCTGAAGTACGAGTATGCTTGTCAAATTGTACTTCCTTGACCAATTTTCTTGACATTCCATTGAATTTAGCGGTTATTCTATAAGTTAAAAACCTGGAAAACATGTTCAGTTACTTTCTACAATTTGAGATTTTTTAGGTCAAGAACATATTATTAATCGTAGAGATGTCTTATATTGATTTTTTTACGGCCTCCGTGGCGTCTTGGGTTCAATCACCGGCTGGGCCCATTAAGGTTTTCTTAATTGGTCCAGGTCTGGCTGGTGGGAGGTTCCGGCCGTGGCTAGTCACCACCCTACGGACAAAGACGTACCGATTTAGCGTTCCGGTACGATGTCGTGTAGAAACCGAAAGGAGTGTGGATTTCATCCTACTCCCAACAAGTTAGCCCGTTTCTTTCTTAGTTTGCATCATCACTTACCATCAGGTGAGATTGTAGTCAAGGGCTAGCTTGTAGAGAATAATAAAAAAATAAAAACATTTATTTCTCCAGATGAAAACCGTCTGTTGTAAAATACTTCCCGTGACTTCGTCCGCTCTTAGACCTCTTTAATCCGACCTTGTTGCAAAACCCGGTCGTAGTGGACGTATACTAACTATAAACTGCCTCGCTGCCAATTTTCATCTTTGTACATCAAGCTGTTTTTGATATTTCGTGATGAACTTTCGCTTTTTTATATTCAGATAGATAAGTTTAGACCGCGCCAAACTTTGAGTATGTTTTGACCACGAGGCTATAGCTGCGCGTATCCCATATAAAGGGTTCATACAATACTTGCATATAGAGTAAAGTATCTGAAGAATTTTCTATACTGTATTAGAATATAATAGAATAAGTATTATCTTGTTCTCGTTAACAACCATTTTGTAAAGAAAACTCTGTTGGTTGCAAATAAATAAACATCCTGTGCAATAGAAAAGGTTGTTAAACTGCGACTTGCAAGTTACAAAGATCTTGATAAAAAAGCTTGTCACGATGAACGTGCGAAGAGAATTAACAACAGACTTTTCTATGACTGGATATTCAAGCTCACTGAAATAATGACTCAGTAGATTTTTTTACTGTATGCTTTCCCGTAGGAAAAAAGGCAAAGGCATTACTCCGTACAGCCATGTCTTGACTCAGTAGAAATGGTAGTTGAAAAAAAGTGCACGACTAAAGAATGTGACAGTTACATGCAAAACTATGATAATAAGCGACACACATTCGAACCTTTCAGGTATAGCAAAGGTCAAGAAATACACAAGGCAACTATTACAAATAACCAAGTCTCTATTATGTTAGTGTTAAAGTTGAAAATGCTGCAAAAAATGACGAGTATTTACATTAGTTGCGTATCGTACTATCTTCATTGTTCCGTTGACACCGATCCAAGCTCTGGCCCCGATCCCACACTGAAGACTCTCTTATGCAACTATATTATTCTCACCCACTACATATTGTTGATTTTTTAATTGCACCTATAATTATAACAGATTGAGCGCTTTGTTTTTTTTAAATTGCTCAAAACTCACACTAAAAACATTTTTTTACACACATGGGCTTATATCGCACACACGTCAATTCAGTGGCGTATAAGGGCTTTAACTATGGAACGCATTATACGAACAAATTGTACAAAATGGAAAATTCCTTCTTCAAATAACAACTTTATAATGAGTTCTTTTGAGTAGCAGTGCAGTGCATTTTTGCATCTACGAAATGCATACAACTGTACATTACATAAGTTATGGTAAAAATATTTCTTATTCTTATACTAACTAATAATCACAGCAAGACCGAGGTAAAATTAAATAAGATTTTACCTCAAAATAAACAACAGCAAAATAAGTAAATTTTATCTAAATTTATTTTAAAATGATACTAAGATTTTAATGGAGTAATCTATTAAAATATACTTATATTCAGACTTCACACACGCAGATAATTAAGAAAATTCTCTGGTGCAAAGAAAATGCAGGTTTCCTCACGATGATTTTTTTTCACTGTTTGAGACACGTGATATTTGATTTTTTTAAATGCACACAACTGATAAGTTGGAGGTGCATGCCCCGGACCGGATTAGAACCCACACATATCCACTGGGCTATCACGGCTATAAATGCAATTGTACTCGTATAATAAAACTTATGTGGGCTATCGTAAAAAAGCTTACTACAATATCATTGGAATAACTTTTTTTACATGGAAATAGAAGTGAGGATTAAAATAGTGAGTCATTAGATTAACTACAACTCAACTTTAATTAACTGCTGTTTTCACTTTCGATTTTTATGAACAACTCCGCTAATCGGTTTAGGCAAATTTAACGGTTATTACATGGTTGTATAGTTGCCTAATAGTAATTACTCGTGGATATATCTGCACGTCATTTTTCATTTGTGAAGGCTGTTTAAGGCTGTATTTAAATTCTGATATTTATTATTTAGTTCTCACGTTGACGTGAACTTGTTGCAAAATAAATCACGGAGAATTTGTTGCAAAATAGAAATATAGAGCGAATGAAAATTGGCTCGAAAATTCGACAATATTTAGATATCTAATTACAATTGAATTTTGTCTAATATACATTATCTCGAGTTCCTATTCTTTTTCTACAGATACACATAAAATTTAATTGTCTGTATGTGATTTCAAAATAACTCTGTTGTCTCAAGTGTAGTTAATTACACGAAATTAAAACATAAACAAACATTTATTTTGGATAGAAGCAGGCGTTACTTTGCGGAAGTTCATTATGATTATATAATGGTTTACTTTATTTTACTATACTCCGCGAAAAGCCGACGAACCCATGCGACAATGTCACCCAAGTCCGACAAAATACTGGTGATGTTGACTGTACAATCTCCTGAGGATGCTCCGGTTTCGGGGTGAAAAGCACGTATTTTGTATTCAATCGTCCTTCATTTTTCAAGTGACATGGTACGTGTTCTAAAAAAAATACTAAAAATAATGTCGTTCAAGATTTTTTAAAACTCTACCCCTAAAGAGTTAAAAAGGGGTTGACGTATACATATTAAGTATATAAAACATGCAAAAATAAATATGATGCGGACGCAGTTGCGATCGTTTATTTGTATAATAATATAGATATAAGTATAAACATTATTAAAATACATACACTAAAGAAAAGGTTATAGATTATAGAAATAAAAATTTAGTTCATATCATTTTTGTAACTGAAGATACTTTTTGCCTTCTTGGCAATCATCATAATAAACATCGATAACGGAGAAAATATATCAAAAGTAGAGACTGCGGCTGATACGCACTCAGCCGTGAAACAACTGAATGAGCTTCACTGTGTAGTAAACACTCACAGCGGGTATCAGAATCTATGCCCGATTTTGTTTTTCAATATAATCCTCACCAGCACTAATTATGGCTTAGCAAACTACCGTTACAGGAAAATGTATTTTGGGGGCATAAACATTTATATAAAGCTCGAAAAGATGTTTAAATCGTAACGCACAAAAATTAACCAAAGTAAAAAGCATCGCTTTAGCAATAGTATAGGGTTTTTCAGATAGCATGGGTACCGTACCCATGCTATCTGAAAAACCCTATAGTTAGACAGTTCGTATCACTCATGAAAGTTTGCCGCAATTCACGATAATAGTAAGTATTATGAACGTCATAAGGCAACTGTCACCGTACCCATGCTATTTTAAAAACACTTTAGTGTCACAGTGGTATGGGTCACTGGGGAATGTTCGTATCTTAAAGTATAGGCACAAAATAAAATCAAACTAAAAAAAATTGTCAAGACAAAAATTGCTAGAATTTTCACCAACAAAAATAAACCTGTTGTTTTTGTTTTTTTTCATAAACCTGTTCATTTGTATTAACCTTTTTATGTCATTCCACTCCTAGATTTTTATTTGACTAGTTAATGTCCACGATTTCGTCCGCGTGAATTTGGCATTTTGACTATACTTACCGCGGAAACTCCTTGAGGGATCCTTCTATTTGGTTGTATTATATCTTCTATGTTTATGATTGTTTTGGTTGCTAGTAAATAGTTCATATCCATACATGCAATGTTCAGATCTTGAAACCATGAACCTAAAGTAATTCTATAGTAGTGAGAATAATTTCAATGGTAATTCGAGGCGGATTATGCTGCTGATTGGTAGCGGATTAAACGAAAGAACTATGTTCATACTTTCGAACACTAGTAATATTATAAAACGCGAAAGTTTGTATGGATGTATGTTTGTTTGGATGTTTGTTACTCTTTAATAATAATTAACGCCGCTACTACTGAAGCGATTAGGCTGAAATTTGGAATGGATATATATTTTACTCTGGATTAACACCTAGGCTAAAAAAACTCCACGGATTCCCGAGATTTGCGAAAACCTGATGATTTTGATGGTATGAATGTTTGTTGCTCTTTCACGCCTCGGCTGCTGAACCAAATCATCTGAAATTTGAAGTTAAGATGGATTGTAATCTGGATTAACGCGGGATTTGTGAAAAACTGAATTCCATGCGGACAAAGTCGCGGGCATTCGCTAGTTATTATATATGGCGAAGGACGCTATATTAATAAAATCTGTTAATCTATACAAAGTATACCATTGTTGTATTGATAAGGTCCTTAACCAAACGACACGAACTCGTAATGTATTCCGAACGCTGCACGCGTTTAGAAAGCCTTTCTTAGCACGTACGTTGAATACAAATGCAATTATAACCCGTCCCAACAAAAAGACGACGTTACTCTACCGAACCTTGAACTACATTGGTGCTTTCTTATTCGTCACTATTATCTATTTGTATTCATTAAAAGTGCGTCCACAGTTCCCTTTTGCCGGACGGAAGCGTCCGTTGCGATTGTTTACCGGATTCAATGAACTTTTTGTGGGTCGTTTTAGAATCGAGAGAACTGTTTTTACTTTTAAATATTAATGATGTTAAGGTCAATAAGCTTCGGAAATATGCAATGGCCGGTGTGTATTTAGAAATTCGCTGACTTTTATTGCCATTTTTAAATGGGGATATGGGAAAATATGACAGAAATTTGTTAGAGCCTAGCCTTGAATGCTTGCATGGAGAACATATTTTATAATTTATGCAGTGGAGACAGTTTTAAACCAATTTAAAAGGCAAGCACTTTTAAATTAGTTGAGAATAATTGAGTTTCAATTACAGTTATAACTTTATCTTAAAAATCAACACGTTTTTATTGCTTCGTTAAATAAGTTCATTTGAAAGTAAGGAGATAATACATGACCTTATAAAATACGTCAGTTACGCAAATAATATAATATTATTTAGTGTCATAATATTCTATAGATAGATAGCTATTGCCTATTAAAATCTATATATGTTTTAAAAAACTTTGTTTACACAAGTGACTAAATAATAATTAAT